>NW_018406035.1:64128-193323 GCF_002113885.1 Mizuhopecten yessoensis
ATATATACTAGAGAGAGTATGTACTACTTCTTTATATACTGGAGACAGTATGTACTACTAATATATATACTGGAGACAGTATATAAAGAAGTAGTACATACTCTTTCCAGTATATATAGTAATAGTACATACTGTCTCAAGTATAAAAAGAAGTAGTACATACTGTTAGTACATACTGTCTACTATTTATACAGTGGTAGTACATACTGTCTTTAGTATATATAGGAGTAGTACATACTCTTTCCAGTATATATAGTAATAGTACATACTGTCTTTAGTATATATAGTAGTAGTATAGTATATATAGTTGTAGTACGTACTGTCTCTAGTATATAGCAGTAGTACATACTGTTAGTACATACTGTCTCAAGTATATATAGAAGTAGTACATACTGTCTCTAGCATATATATTAGTAGTACATACGGTCTCCAGTATATATTGTAGTAGTACAGACTGTCTCCAGTATACAGTATTACTACCACTGTATATATAGTAGTAGTACATAGTCTCTCAAGTATATATAGCAGTAGTACATACTGTCTCTAGTACATACTCTTTCCAGTATATATAGTAGTAGTACATACTGTTAGTACATACTGTCTCCTATAAGAGTATGTACTACTTCTTTTTATACTGGAGACAGTCTGTACTACTACAATATATACTGGAGACGGTATGCACTACAACTATATATACTGCAAAGAGTATGTACTACTCCTATATATACTAAAGACAGTATGTACTACTTCTTTTTATACTGGAGACAGTATGTTCTACTACCATATATACTGGAGACGGTATGCACTACAACTATATATACTGGCGAGAGTATGTACTACTACTATATATACTGGAGACGGTATGTACTACAACTATATATACTGGAAAGAGTATGTACTACTACTATATATACTGGAGACAGTATGTACTATTACTATATATACTGGAGACAGTATGTACTACTACTATATATACTGGAGCCAGTATGTACTACAACTATATATACTGGAGACAGTATGTACTACTACTATATATACTGGAAACAGTATGTACTACAACGATATATACTGGAGACAGTATGTACTACTATTATATTTACTAGAGACAGAATGTACTACTACTATATATACTGGAGACAGTATGTACTACTACTATATATACTGGAAACAGTATGTACTACAACTATATATACTGGAGACAGTATGTACTACTATTATATTTACTAGAGACAGTATGTACTACTACTATATATACTGGAGACAGTATGTACTACAACTATATATACTGGAGACAGTATGTAATACTACTATATATACTGGAGACAATATTTACTACAACTATATATCCTGGAGAGAGTATGTACTACTACTATATATACTGGAGGCACTATGTAATACTACTATATATACTGGAGAGAGTATGTACTACTACTATATATACTGGAGACACTATGTAATACTACTATATATACTGGAGAGAGTATGTACTGCTACTATATATACTGGAGACAGTATGTACTACTACTACTATATATACTGGTGACAGTATGTACTACTACTTTATGTACTTGAGACAGTATGTAATACTACTATATATACTGGAGACAGTATGTACTAATACTATATATACTGGAGACAGTATGTAATTCTACTTGATAAACCGGAGACATGATGTATTAATTCTTTCATATATGTATATATTGTTTCGTTCAAACGTTTGTGCATAATTGTGCGATCGAATCACGGACAGTAGTATAACATCATTCCTATTAAACTTTGTTGACTATTTTGTCTATAGCCAGACGCCTATACTATGTCATTGGTAGCGTGATAATCATATCGGCAACTTTGTAGCCATTTACCAAATAAACTACAGTCGATGGCACCCGGTTCAGGTGAAGTGGTGCATCTGTCATTGCATAATGAAAATAATCCTTCGAATTTTGCGAATTAGTCAAATGATTTTGCTATATATACCGATGTATTGTCACGGTGACTAATGTTTCGTTGCGCAGTGCAGGGTCACCGAGGATGCTATGTACAGCCCTAGCCTATTATCCCCCCTGCTCTGTTTACAAGTCCCCCACCCCGATAAAATATACTGCATGCTGTGAATATTTTTTTCCTGTTTTAGATTTTGATTTAAAATTTTCTCTCAAAAATATTTCTTTCTTGAAATTTTCTTTCAAGTTTGCGTTTTTAATAGAGTTTTTATGAAATGTTTTCTTATAAATATGTGACTGTACGAATTACGGAGTTCCGGTTCCGCGGAAGGCTATGACGTCACTAGTGTAGCTTTATCTGGGTGTAACGAATCTGAACAGCTAATTGGACGCTAACATTCCTACATAGCTCGCGTAATTATTAATGATTCCCGTTTAAGTTGTGTTCTATTCCTTATTAACCTATCAAAACTGCAATATGATACCTGGTATGTCCACGTTAAGTTTGGTCCTTTGTGTCGAGATATTTTGTGCTTGCCAAGCTTAAGTGTATCACATACTGTGCATCACCTTGTACTGTGTAAAATAAGATTAAGGTAACTTAGACCTTAATCAATAATAAATATAACGCTTTTTTGCAAAAATATGAAAATGATATATAATGATAGGAGGTCATACTTCTGCAGACTTCTGAAAAAATATTTCATTCATTGTAGATTTGTACTAGATAGTCTCGTGGCCATTGACCTCTTGTTGAGTATACTAGTATAATGTAAAATATAAAGCTGACCATAGGGGTGACCGAGTACACAACCTGCAGCTGGCTTCCGAACATGTTCAATGATCAGGCTGTGTGGCTGCTGTGGCGTTATTACCGTCGTTTGAACAGTTATACACCTGTCATTTAACATAATTAACGTATGGATTTCGACTTTTGATGTGTTTCATTTTCAAACATTTTATCTGGCTTCACAAGTGATGTTTCTGACTTAATTAAGTTTACGCAACTGCCATCTTGCACAATTTCACAGAATGCAATAACATCTGTCACAGAGTTGGAAACCATTAAAACTTGAAGTCGTTAAATACAAAGCACGTACAACGACTGAAATGTTACTGCCACAAGTTGGAGGGAGTTAATAGCGTAATCTCTGACGCGAAATTCTAATAAGGTCGCTCTTGTCAAGAATGGTTGCAAGCCTTTTTTAATAGGATATTCAACGCAAAACTACCATTTTCTGCTGTAATCTTCGAAGAGTTGGTAAGTATATACCTTATAGCTTAAAGCAAAGATGTACAAACACAACCGCTTCTCTGTGTCTAAAGAGAAATCTGGGGTTTTGAATTCAGTGTTCAGGAATGTTCAGCTCTGATTGTTGGATACAAAGCGATGTCTTTACTTGAACTTGCTAATATAATTTATTCTGATTATCATCAAATTGATAGGTTCTGTGCATTCCATATATACAAAATGTTTCACCAAATTCAATGTTCCCAGTATTTCTTATACTATTAAGAAAATAGCAATATACAAAGGTTTAGTACGTACTATCTCCTATATATATACAGTGGCAGAACATACTTTTTCCCACACCTGACAGATTTATCTCCCGTTTTGCCGGTGCTAGATTTATCTGTCTCCGCCCTAGGGTTGAGACGGGGGGATTCCCCTATTCATAACAATGGCATGACGTCACTTCAACAATACAATGACGTCACGTTAACAATCCATCAACAAATTGCCTGTATGTGTTTTGGGTCCATGTTTACCTTTATTTCACATTAAAATACTGTTAGATATGGGAGAAAATTAATCAATCGCTATTGGTTGTGTAAGATAGAGAAATCTCAACCCGAAGACTAAGATTTTTTTGTCCAGAACTCGGTAAGCCTCGTTCTGGACAAAAAAATCTTAGTCTTCGGGTTGAGATTTCTCTATCTTACACAACCAGTAGCGATAGATTCTATTAGTTTACTATATATACAGCGGTAGTACATACTGTCTCCTATATAAACTGTGGTAGTGCATACTGTCTACTATATATACAGCGGTAGTACATACTGTCTGCTATATATACCGTGGTAGTCCACACTGTCTGCTATATATACAGTGGTAGTACATACTGTCTACTATATATACAGTGGTAGTATATACTGTCTACTATATAAACTGTGGTAGAACATACTGTCTCCTATATATACAAGTTCAAGTTCAAGTTCAATTTGTTTATTTAAGTGTCACATATCACAATTACATTTATGATCATTAATACATATAAAATACTTGCAGTTGGCTGTTTCCTAGAACTTAAAATAGTTTGTTTAACATAAAAAACATCACCACTTGTAAACACTGGTAGTCCCTACTGTCTGATATATATACACTGGTAGTCCATATTGTCTCCTATATATACAGTGGTAGTACATACTGTCTCCTATAAATACATTGGTAGTACATATTGTCTACTATATATACATTGGTAGTACATACTGTCTCCTGTTGGCTGTTTCCTAGAACTTAAAATAGTTTGTTTAACATAAAAAAACATCACCACTTGTAAACACTGGTAGTCCCTACTGTCTGCTATATATACACTGGTAGTCCATATTGTCTCCTATATATACAGTGGTAGTCCATACTGTCTCCTATATATACCGTGGTAGTCCACACTGTATCATATTTATACAGTGGTAGTACATACTGTCTGCTATATAAACTGTGGTAGTACATACTGTCTCCTATATATACAGTGGTATTACATACTGTCTCCTATATATAAACTGGTAGTACATACTGTCTGCTATATATACACTGGTAGTCCATACTGTCTCCTATGTAAACAGTGGTAGTACATACTGTCTGCTATATATATACAGTGGTAGTACAAACTGTCTCCTATATATACAGTGGTAGTACATAGTGTCTGCTATATATATACAGTGGTAGTACATACTGTCTACTATATATATACAGTGGTAGTACAAACTGTCTCCTATATATACAGTGGTAGTACATACTGTCTGCTATAAATACATTGGTAGTACATACTGTCTCCTATCTATACAGTGGTAGTACATACTGTCTCCTATATAAACTGTGGTAGTGCATACTGTCTACTATATATACAGCGGTAGTACATACTGTCTGCTATATATAGAGTGGTAATACATACTGTCTATTATATATACAGTGGTAGTACATACTGTCTCCTATATATACAGTGGTAGTACATAATGTCTCCTATATATAAAGTGGTAGAACATATTGTCTCCTATATATACAGTGGTAGTAATACTGTCTGCTATATATACAGTGGTAGTACATACTGTCTACTATAAATACAGTGGTAGTACATACTGTCTGCTATATAAACTGTGGTAGTATATACGGTGTTCTATATATACAGTGGTAGTACATACTGTCTACTATATATACATTGGTAGTACATACTGTCTCCTATATATACAGTGGTAGTACATACTGTCTACTATATATACATTTGTAATCCATACTGTCTCCTATATATACAATGGTAGCACATATTGTCTGCTATATATACATTTGTAGTCCATACTGTCTCCTATATATACAGTGGTAGTACATACTGTCTCCTATATATACAATGGTAGCACATATTGTCTGCTATATATATACAGTGGTAGTACAAACTGTTTCCTATATATACAGTGGTAGTACATACTGTCTGCTATAAATACATTGGTAGTACATACTGTCTCCTATCTATACAGTGGTAGTACATACTGTCTACTATAAATACATTGGTAGTACATACTGTCTACTATATATACAGTGGTAGTACATGCTGTCTCCTTTATATACAATGGTAGTCCATACTGTCTCCTATATATACAATGGTAGTACATATTGTCTGCTATATATATACAGTGGTAGTACATACTGTCTACTATAAATACATTGGTAGTACATACTGTCTACTATATTTACAGTGGTAGTACATACTGTCTCCTTTATATACAATGGTAGTCCATACTGTCTCCTATATATACAATGGTAGTACATATTGTCTGCTATATATATACAGTGGTAGTACATACTGTCTACTATATATACAGTGGTAGTACATACTGTCTCCTATATTTACAGTGGTAGTACATACTGTCTCCTTTATATACAATGGTAGTCCATACTGTCTCCTATATATACAATGGTAGTACATATTGTCTGCTATATATATACAGTGGTAGTACATACTGTCTACTATATATACAGTGGTAGTACATACTGTCTCCTATATATACAATGGTAGTACATATTGTCTGCTATATATATACAGTGGTAGTACATACTGTCTACTATATATACAGTGGTAGTACATACTGTCTCCTATATTTACAGTGGTAGTACATACTGTCTCCTTTATATACAATGGTAGTCCATACTATCTCCGATATATACAATGGTAGTACATATTGTCTGCTATATATATACAGTGGTAGTACATACTGTCTCCTGTGGTAGAACATACTGTCTACTATATATACAGTGGTAGTACATACTGTCTACTATATATACAATGGTAGTACATATTGTCTACTATATATACATTGGTAGTACATACTGTCTCCTATCTATACAGTGGTAGTACATACTGTCTACTATATATACAATGGTAGTACATATTGTCTGCTATATATATACAATGGTAGTACATACTGTCTGCTATATATACAGTGGTAGTACATACTGACTGCTATATATATATACAATGGTAGTACATGATATCTGCTATATATATACTGTGGTAGTACAAACTTTCTACTATCTATACAATGGCAGTACATACTGTCTGCTATATATATACAATGGTAGTACAAACTGTCAACTATATTTACAGTGGTAGTACATACTGTCTCCTATATATACAGTGGTAGTACAAACTGTCTCTTATATATACAATGGTAGTACATACTGTCTGCTACATATATACAATGGTAGTACAAACTGTCCCCTATATTTACAGTGGTAGTACATACTGTCTCCTATATATACAGTGGTAGTACATACTGCTTCCTATATATAAAGTGGTAGTACATACTGTCTCCAATATATACAGTTGTAGTACATACTGTCTCCTATATATACAGTGGTAGTACAAACTGTCTCCTATATATACAATGGTAGTACATACTGTCTGCTATATATATACAGTGGTAGTACAAACTGTCTCCTATATCTACAGTGGTAGTACATACTGTCTCCTATATATACAATGGTAGTACAGACTGTCTGCTATATATATACAGTGGTAGTAAAAACTGTCTCCTATATATACAATGGTAGTACATACTGTCTGCTATATATATACAGTGGTAGTACAAACTGTCTCCTATATATACAGTGGTAGTACATACTGTCTGCTATCAATACATTGGTAGTACATACTGTCTCCTATCTATAGAGTGGTAGTACATACTGTCTCCTATATATACTTTGGTAGTCCATACTGTCCTCTATCTATACAGTGGTAGTACATACTGTCTCCTATATATACAGTGGTAGTACATACTGTCTACTATATATACAGTGGTAGTACATACTGTCTCCTATATATACAGTGGTAGTACATACTGTCTCCTATATATACAGTGGTAGTACATACTGTCTCCTATATATACAGTGGTAGTACATACTGTCTCCTATATATACAGTGGTAGTACATACTGTCTCCTATATATACAGTGGTAGTACATACTGTCTCCTATATATACAGTGGTAGTACATACTGTCTCCTATATATACAGTGGTAGTACATACTGTCTCCTATATATACAGTGGTAGTACATACTGTCTCCTATATATACAGTGGTAGTACATACTGTCTCCTATATATACAGTGGTAGTACATACTGTCTCCTATATATACAGTGGTAGTACATACTGTCTCCTATATATACAGTGGTAGTACATACTGTCTCCTATATATACAGTGGTAGTACATACTGTCTCCTATATATACAGTGGTAGTACATACTGTCTCCTATATATACAGTGGTAGTACATACTGTCTCCTATATATACAGTGGTAGTACATACTGTCTCCTATATATACAGTGGTAGTACATACTGTCTCCTATATATACAGTGGTAGTACATACTGTCTCCTATATATACAGTGGTAGTACATACTGTCTCCTATATATACAGTGGTAGTACATACTGTCTCCTATATATACAGTGGTAGTACATACTGTCTCCTATATATACAGTGGTAGTACATACTGTCTCCTATATATACAGTGGTAGTACATACTGTCTCCTATATATACAGTGGTAGTACATACTGTCTCCTATATATACAGTGGTAGTACATACTGTCTCCTATATATACAGTGGTAGTACATACTGTCTCCTATATATACAGTGGTAGTACATACTGTCTCCTATATATACAGTGGTAGTACATACTGTCTCCTATATATACAGTGGTAGTACATACTGTCTCCTATATATACAGTGGTAGTACATACTGTCTCCTATATATACAGTGGTAGTACATACTGTCTCCTATATATACAGTGGTAGTACATACTGTCTCCTATATATACAGTGGTAGTACATACTGTCTCCTATATATACAGTGGTAGTACATACTGTCTCCTATATATACAGTGGTAGTACATACTGTCTCCTATATATACAGTGGTAGTACATACTGTCTCCTATATATACAGTGGTAGTACATACTGTCTCCTATATATACAGTGGTAGTACATACTGTCTCCTATATATACAGTGGTAGTACATACTGTCTCCTATATATACAGTGGTAGTACATACTGTCTCCTATATATACAGTGGTAGTACATACTGTCTCCTATATATACAGTGGTAGTACATACTGTCTCCTATATATACAGTGGTAGTACATACTGTCTCCTATATATACAGTGGTAGTACATACTGTCTCCTATATATACAGTGGTAGTACATACTGTCTACTATATATACAGTGGTAGTACATACTGTCTCCTATATATACAGTGGTAGTACATACTGTTTCCTATATATACAGTGGTAGAACATATTGTCTCATATATATACAGTGGTAGTACATACTGTCTGCTATATATACAGTGGTAGTACATACTGTCTACTATAAATACAATGGTAGTCAATACTGTCTCCTATATATACAGTGGTAGTACATACTGTCTACTATATATACAATGGTAGTACATACTGTCTCCTATCTATACAGTGGTAGTACATACTGTCTACTATAAATACATTGGTAGTACATACTGTCTACAATATATACAGTGGTAGTACATACTGTCTACTATAAATACATTGGTAGTACATACTGTCTACTATATATACATTGGTAGTACATACTGTCTCCTTTATATACAATGGTAGTCCATACTGTCTGCTATATATATACAATGGTAGTACAAACTGTCTCCTATATATACAGTGATAGTACATACTGTCTCCTTTATATACAATGGTAGTACATACTGTCTGCTATATATATACAGTGGTAGTACAAACTGTCTCCTATATATACAGTGGTAGTACATACTGTCTCATACAGTGGTAGTACATACTGTCTACTATAAATACATTGGTAGAACATACTGTCTCCTATCTATACAGTGGTAGTACATACTGTCTCCTATATATACATTTGTAATCCATACTGTCTCCTATATATACAGTGGTAGTACATACTGTCTCCTATATATACAGTGGTAGTACATACTGTCTACTATAAATACATTGGTAGTCCATACTGTCTACTATATATACATTGGTAGTACATACTGTCTACTATATATACATTGGTAGTCCATACTGTCTACTAAATATACATTGGTAGTACATACTGTCTGCTATAAATACATTGGTAGTACATACTGTCTACTATATATACAGTGGTAGTACATACTGTCTACTATAAATACATTGGTAGAACATACTGTCTCCTATCTATACAGTGGTAGTACATACTGTCTGCTATATATACAGTGGTAGTACATACTGTCTCCTATATATACAGTGGTAGTACATACTGTCTCCTATATATACAGTGATAGAACATACTGTCTCCTATATATACAGTGGTAGTACATACTGTCTCCTATATTTACAGTGGTAGTACATACTGTCTCCTATATTTACAGTGGGAGTACATACTGTCTCTCTATATACCGTGGTAGTACATACTGTCTCATATACACACAATGGTAGTACATACTGTCTTATAAATTTACAGTGGTAGTACATACTATATCATATCCTATATACACAGTAGTAGTACATATGAACATACTGTCTCCTATATAAACAGTGTTGGAATATATTGTGTCATATCTATACAGTGATAGTACATACTGTCTCCTATATATACAGTGGTAGTACAGACTGTCTCCTATATATATATATATATATATAGTGGTAGTACATACTGTCTATTATATATACACTGTTAGTACATACTGTCTCCTATATATATATATATATATAGTGGTAGTACATACTGTCTATTATATATACACTGGTAGTATATACTGTGTCCTATCTGTACAGTGGTTGTACATACTGTCTCCTATATTTACAGTGGTAGTACATACTGTCTCCTATATATACACTGGTAGTAAATACTGTCTCATATATATACACTGGTAGTACATACTGTTTGCTGTACATCTATATATATATACAGTGGTAGTACATACTGTCTCCTATATATACACTGGTAGTACATACTGTCTCCTATATATATATATATAGTGGTAGTACATACTGTCTATTATATATACACTGGTAGTATATACTGTGTCCTATCTGTACAGTGGTTGTACATACTGTCTCCTATATTTACAGTGGTAGTACATACTGTCTCCTATATATACACTGGTAGTAAATACTGTCTCATATATATACACTGGTAGTACATACTGTTTGCTGTACATCTATATATATATACAGTGGTAGTACATACTGTCTCCTATATATACAGTGGTAGTACATACTGTCTCCTATATATACAGTGGTAGTACAGACTGTCTCCTATATATATATATATAGTGGTAGTACATACTGTCTATTATATATACACTGGTAGTACATACTGTCTCCTATATATATATATATAGTGGTAGTACATACTGTCTATTATATATACACTGGTAGTATATACTGTGTCCTATCTGTACAGTGGTTGTACATACTGTCTCCTATATTTACAGTGGTAGTACATACTGTCTCCTATATATACAATGGTAGTAAATACTGTCTCATATATATACACTGGTAGTACATACTGTGTGCTGTACATGTATATATATACAGTGGTAGTACATACTGTCTGCTATATATACTGTGATAGTAGAACATGTCTCCTATATTGACAGTTAGAGTACGTACTGTCTGCTATATATACAGTGGTAATACATACTGTCTCCTATATATACAGTGGTGGTACATACTCTCTGCTATACATATACAGTGGTAGAAGATATACATTCTGTCTGCTATATATATAGTGGTAGTACATACTGTCTCCTATATATACAGCGGTAGAACATACTGTCTGCTATATATATACAATGGTATTGCATACTGTCTCTAAAATATACAGTGGTACAGCTTGTAGTACATACTGTCTCCTATATATAAAGTGGTAATACATACTATACCTTTATACAGTGGTAGTACATACAGTGTCCTATATATACAGTGGTAGTACATACTGCTTCCCATATATACAGTGGTAGTATATACTGTCTGCTATATAGACAGTGGTAGTACATACTGTGTTCTATATATACATTGGTAGTACGTACTGTCTCCTATATATACAGTGGTAGTACATATTCTGTTCTATATAAACAGTGGTAGTACTTACTGTCTGCTATATTTATACAGTGGTAGTACATACTGTGTCCTATATATACAGTGGTATTACATATTGTGTCCTTTATTTAAAGTGGTAGTCCATACTGCTTGCTATATATACAATGGTAGTGCATACTGTGTCCTATATATGTAGTGGTAGTACATACTGTCTCCTATATTAACAGTGGTAGTACATACTGTCCGCTATATATATACAGTGGTAGTACATACTGTCTCCTCTATATACTGTGGTATTACATACTGTGTCCTATATATACGGTGGTATTACATACTGTGTGCTATATATACAGTGGTAGTCCATACTGTCTGCTATATATACATTTGTATTACATACTGCCTCCATATATACAGTGGTTGTACATACTGTCTCCTATATATACAGTGGTAGTACATACTTCTTCCTATATATACAGTGGTATTATATACTGTCTGCAATATAAACAGTGGTATTACAAATGTACATACTTTCCCCATTATTTACGGTGGTATTACATACTGTCTGCTATATATACAGTGGTAGTACATGCTGTGTTCTATATATACACTGGTGGTAGGACATACTGTCTCCTCTTTATACATTGGTAGTTCATACTGTCTCCTATATGTATAGTTTTTGTACATTCTGTCTCCTATATATAAAGTGGTAGTACATACTGTTTGCAATATATACAGTGGTAGTACATACTGTCGCCTATACATACAGTGGTAGGACATACTGTCTCCTCTTTATGCATTGGTAGTTCATACTCTCTCATATATATATAGTTTTTGTACATTCTGTCTCCTATATATACAGTGGTAGTACATACTGTTTGCAATATATACAGTGGTAGTACATACTGTCTCCTATATATACAGTGGTAGGACATACCCTCTCCTATATATACAGTGGTAGGACATACTGTCTCCTCTTTATACAGTGGTGGTACATACTGTTTCCTATATATACAGTGGTAGTACATACTGTCTCCTATATATACAGTGGTAGGACATACTGTCTCCTCTTTATACATTGGTGGTTCATACTGTCTCATATATATATAGTTTTTGTACATACTGTCTGCTATATATACACTGGTAGTACATACTGTTTCCTAAATAGAAACTGTGGTAGTACATACTTTCTCCTATATATACACTGGTAGAGATCATTGGTTTAGGTTACTGTGACGTACGATTTGTCCTTTAACCTTTACTTTTAAAAATGTTTGTCCGGGGCATATCTTTTATACTTTTTTACCTGGAGTAACTATATTTGGTGTACAATGACATCTTGGGATGGCAGAGTGTACAAAATTAGGTCATTGTGATTAATGACTTGACCTTTGACCTTTGCATTTGAAAATGTTTGTCCGGGGCATATCTTCTATAATATTTCACCCTGAGTAACCTGATTTGATGAACAATGACATATTGGGATGGAGGAGTGAAGTAGATCACTATAACCTCACTGTGACCTATGCTTCCTGGCATAAGTGTACTGTTTGTTAAAGATAGCAATTCTTACCGGTGAGGGACTATGGATTGCATTGCAATACTTTGCCTTTTTAACAAATATTTTCTTTGCACAGTAGATCCTATTTTTATCATTTTGTCTTGACAAATTTTGATGCTAAAAGGGATCAGGCGATATATTGACAAAGGTGTTGAAATAATAGTAAATTCGTAACAATAAAAAAGGCCTACATGAAATATCTGGAAGGTTTTCTTAATTAAGATACTATTTTTTATAACCACCATTTATTTCTTTTTCATGTCAGAATATTCGACGCACCTTTGTCCTAAGGAGAGGCGCCCGAGATCTACACTATCATCACAGGGTTACCGAACTATGTGCGCTCGCTTATAGGCAGTGCATATTTCATATTATTTACATTATATGAAAAATAAAAATAACAATACATTATATGAAAAATAAAATTCCTTAATTTAAGTCACATTGATACTAATGTCAGCAATACAATTTAAAGTTTCTATTCATACTTATAACAGTAATACACATTTAATACAGCACTAAAAGTTAATTATTAAATATAAATATAAACAGTAAACCACTAAATGAAGCTGAAGTTTCTAGCACAAATCACATTCTCTATATATATCACTTAGGTCTCTAGCACAAAATATTCTATCCAAGATGCAGAAGCTGTGATGCTGAATCGGCGTAGGTCATCAGGTAGATAGTCCCAGTCTGATAACGGTCTTTCAGGGTGGCCAAGCGTCTGTCGCTGTTGGCGAATCTCTTATTTCGGGGTTGAGTAGTGCCTCCTGCATCTCTCTGGACCCGGTTGATGTCATTCACGTTCTGTATGTCTTTAAACGTCTGGATGATGGTGTAGATGTTGGGGTGGGCATGCAGTACTCTTTTCTTCAGTGTTCCGTGCCAAGCTTCCAGATGGTTGGTAGTCCGAGGTCCTTCTGTTGAGAAGTGGTTCCAGGTTGGTCAGTCTACTTCTACTTATTGTTCTGTGACGTAGTCTGTGAAAAGAAGCACGGGATGTGGTATGTTTGCAGCAATCACCGTAGAGAGATGATTTGGCAGTGTAAAATGTTGGCAGTCGCTGGACCACGGTTTTGGTGGTGTCATCCCAGTCGTTGTCTCGGAGTTGGTTGAGTTCCTCGTCGAAAATGGAAGGTATGGGTCTGATATATTCTACCCAGCGGTTGGTGATCTGGTTCATTATCTGTTTTGCAACAACACTGGCTGGGTCTGCGCGTGTTTGTGTTGATGACTTCCGAAGTTTGCTGGTATATTGTTTACTGTCGAGAGAGATGCTGAACAACCTGAGGTTGAACATCTCCGGAATGTTCTGTCGCCGTTTCTACGTATTTGTCTGTAGATGAAACCATCATGGGAAAGGTTCTGTCCCTCTCTTCTATTGGTGATGAACTTAACGTTGATCTGAGCGTTTGCCATCTTGTAGTTGATGTATCAAAGCACACAATTACAGATAATAATATCAAACTGAAGTCACACAAGTTAAACACAGTTCACACAAATCTGAAATATTGTTTTATAAACAAGTTTTATATGACAATAATTATAAGAGAATTCACACAAATCTGAAAATACAAGTTTAACTAATATCTGTGTATCAAAGCACACAATAACAGAAAATAATATCAAACTGAAGTCACACAAGTTAAAATCTAAAAATAAGTATAAGTTTTCTATGACAATAATTATAAGAGAATTCACAGAAATTACACTGAGTAAAGAAGATGATGTGTCCATTTAACAGCTTGGGATCGGAACTCTAAATATTAATTATTATTTTGCAATTATTAGCAGTTAATGATTATCTGATTAGTTATCAGAAGTTGATTTACCCGTGCATTGTACCTGTACACCATTTCTGCAATAGACTATAACTCATCATCATCACAACTGACCACCTATGTAAACATGTAATTTTAAGCAGAGTTGGTGTTCAGGGAAAACCCCACTGGTAGTACATACTGTCTGCTATATATACAGCGGTAGTACATACTGTGTACCCCATATACAGTTGTAACACATAATGTCTTTGATATGAGCTTTTAAATGTCGCTTATGCTGTTACATGTACGTACATTACACATACAATGAGTGTTATTTTGTCTCATTTAATTAACATAATTTCTACATCTGTTACAGCTTGGATGGGGAATTTATAATGATCTCAAGAATTGGAAAGCTCACGATTCGTTATTTAAAAGCTACATGCCTGTTTGTCATGTTTCAGTTAATGGGTTAATGTTGTCCTTGAATTTCTTGAAAAACCCTTATACACGAGTTATACAAGTAGGCGTTATGCGTTATCGCTCCATCACACATTCAAGTATGTAGCGTGATGTCACAGACTAAACGCTCCTCATTTCTATATTTCTTATATAGAGATAATGCGATGAACATACCCTGTTTGTTTATCACACCGAGCAGATACAATACACTGCATTGTAACATTTGTAATCATTGTGCATGCTTTCTCTTAATGCCAGATTAAAACAGACAACAAGAGGAACAATGGATAATGATAAGGAATCTGTGTGTGAAGAAGGGGCTAATCCAGACGAAAAGGGGAAATGGTCTTCAAAGTTTGAATCATTGGTTGTACTGTTGGGTTACTCTATAGGCCTGCCGGAGACATGGAAACTGCCATTTCTAGTGTACAGGAATGGAGGGGGTATGTATTAATGAGTTACCAGTACCTAGGATTCTAACTAAACGAGGTTAAAGGATTTTATTTTAGTACAAAGATATGGACAGACGTATTACCTTTAATTAGCTATATAGATTAGCTATGTAAAGAAGAATCGCGACCGTTTCAAAGCATTTCTTTGAGACTTATTTCCGTTAGAGCTGATCAACATTGTGTGAAATGCTTTCCGAATGTTGTTCTTTTTTTATTATGTACTAGTTTTCAAAATATATATCAACGTTTAGAAAACATTATTTATTATTTGAAACACAAACATTTTATATGAAAATATAAATATCAGACACTCAGAGACAATGTACGCAGGAGCATTAGACTCTGCTATAACGATGATTGGGGTGCCATATTTTCGACAACATGATATTATCGAGAAATATTCTGTTTCCTTGTGCGATATGTACCACAAAGTACGGGGGTTAAATGTCGTCTAGGTATAGGTGTAGTGCTGCTTTAGGAGCACCATCTACTTTCTAAACCGCATGGCGATTTAACAGTCGTTGTGAAAAATTCTCCACTCGTTCATTGTACACGTTATTGGGAAAGATCCTTCAGTCGGACAAAACAATGTTCGTCAATTATACTTTTTTATCAGTCTATGGCTTCCTGACAAATGTTTAAACACTCATGACTGTAAATTAGAAATATTGAATGTAACTTTAAAACTTAATTGGAGTACTAAAAAATCATTTTATAAAACGCTCACAAACACAAATGGATTCATCCTTTTCATAAGGCTATAGGTATTTTATTGACAATTTTGAATGGCTATTTTTTATGATGTCGGATTGAAACGAATAAGATGTTAACTTTTTAATCTGACGTTACCTTCTGATACGAGGTTCCATCACGGCGTCACTTTCTGTTTTAGTTTGGAGACTGGTGTGGTATGTGATGTGTTAGGTAGTTTTATAAAAAAAACACATGTAATGTTTTACACGTTGTTAAAATGTGTGTGGTTTGTTTTATAGGTGCATTTCTGATCCCGTACGGTATTTTGATATTATTATGTGGATATCCTCTTTACTTCTTGGAGCTTGACCTGTCACAGTTTGCTGGTTCCGGGCCATGGAAAATATGGAATATTTGCCCGATATTAAAAGCTATATACACATTTCTAAGGTTAACAAATGATACAAAAATATTTATATATGTACACACTATATTTACTTATTTTTAATCCTTTTTTTATTACACAATATAGCATGTAGTCAGTCCGCCTGAAGAAGACCTAGAAGGCAGAAAGGCCTAGTGGTAGATCTTACATATTTATTATTTTATTCTATACATACTATAGATATTCATGAGTAAAATATACTGATTTATTTTCTTTCAATGTTTAACTTGCGATATTATAATTTGAAAAAAAGCTGTACAGGAAAACGCATTTGAGCATATGTAATGGTTGTAAGATATTTCTACATGTACGTATCAATATTGCTATGATTTTTTTCATATTCTTTTTACATTTCTGTAACATTCAAAACATGCCTTTCCTCCCCGGTTTATAGTGTTTTAGATATTACTGTTCCTTTTAAGTATCAACAATAGATAAATGATTTGAGGTACCAAAATCAAGACCTTTATATACATGTACTTCATTAATATAATTATATCTTTACAAAACAATACACCTTAACGTCACGACCATGCTGTAGGGGAAACAAACAATATTGATTGAGATATCTACATGCACACAAAGTTTACACGTATTCCAAGTGCATACAACAAAATTTATATTTTGGTATTGTTTTTTAAACTAACTGCGAATAAAATAATTCAGTAGTACAATGTACTTCATTTACATTTTAACCTAACAGAAACATTTAATTTTACTGTTTTGAACCAATTCCGTTGAGCAACTATAACCTGCGTCGACTTCTGCAGCTTGTAGAAAAAATGTTTAGGAAATGTATTCCCTGTCACAACAATAGGCTGCACGTTATTGAAATGCCTAGATAAGCGACATTTGCCTATTCGTATAATTCAGGTTTGGGATTGTCCATAGCGGCCATCAACCTCCTGACAGTGTTGTTTGACAACATCGTACAGTGCTGGGCCGTAGAATACCTCGTCAACTCCTTTAGCACGGTGCTTCCCTGGACCACGTGTGATAACTATTGGAACACACTATTCCATCGACACTTCCTCATCATTATCATTCTCCAGTGGAACTCTCCAATCAAATCTGAGCAGTGATTGGTCAAATATCACTGAGGTATGCTTAAACTAATGTACATATTGTATTAAATAAACTACAATGTCATCTACATTTTCACCGGGTCTTTGTAGAATTTTGGGAGGAGATATTTTGCTTCTTCCTGCTTGTAAAAAAAGGACAAAAGCAATATATACTGTCGTCATTGTAACACGTTTGTCTTTATTCTTGACCGATCTACTGTTGCCTTGTGGTTGTATTTACAAATCCCGGTATAAATAAGCCTAAAGCAATTGCTGTCTGTTGTTTGTCTCCTCAGTAGTTTCCATTACATCATTAATCGCCTCTAACAATAATGCAAAGGAATTACAGCAGATCGATTGTTTAAAAGGGACCAGTGGTGAGAGAACTTCTGGAATAGCAAACAAAAATCGAACTTAGAACATAGCTATGTGATTCCGTTACCTACGACCTCGATTAGACTCATTATGGTAACATCCAGTATATAACTGTTTAACATCTAATACATAAAAATAATAGTTTTAAATACCACTCATGTCCGTATTATTGCAGAATACAACAATATGCTTACTAATCGTTTGAATATTGATTATAACATGATTGCACGTGTCAGTGGCCCGAGCTATTACATCACTAGTTTTCTATTGTGTACACTATGGTAACTTGACTTGTGTTCCAGCGCTCCGACCTTGGGTTTAACGCATCGACTCCATTAATGAAAGTGTCGTCGGTGGAAGAGTTTTGGAAGTATGTCTATTAGAAGTGTAATTTGTTGTGTTTTATGTTCCTTGATACATGTAGCATATATTGTGTACCTTCCGAATTAAATGGCAGAGTAATGAGATGTACCTTTAAATCAATAACGTTTGTAAAGTTTAAATTTTATTTTGGATCTACCTCTACACGTTATCCACATTTTCTTCCAACTGTTTTGATATCGTGCTTCTTGAGACTTCGAACTCCGGTAAGGGACAGGTTATGATTAACCTGAAGCAACAGTCCTGGATTGATAATTCTTGATATTGGTTTAGTAATACACAAAAACACATTTTATTATTGGTTGTTGCTAAATTATATCATCCAAATATATTGCTCCATTAGTGCGATGTGCATGGCAACATTACAACCTCTTTTAATGCGTGACTAAAGGTAAATAAAATAGAAAGGGACGATAAAGGATTCGGAACATTTTGTCACAAAAACGTAGGAAATGAAGTTTTAATACTTATTATTTAGAAATGACAGAAATTCAAATACTCAACAGCATTTAATAAGGCTTAGCAGTACTATTCTACCATGTGTATCGATGAATAGACTGATGAATATTTTGTTGCATGTAGTTGTTTTTGTTTATGGTTTGTTGTTTCTAAATGTCACTGTTGATTTTTAGTATCAAGGTGGAGGACAGGAACTTGACACTGTGTTTGACCTTGTCTGTACCCTTCGTATACCTTTGTTAAATAACTGTTTAAACCATCCATTGAACCAACCGTATGTAACACGGTTATATGTATATCTATGGTCAAATATATTTGTTTTCATAATGAATTTCAACAGGTACAAAGTCTTGCGGATATCTAGCGGTATTGACGACATCGGCGATGTCAACGGAATGTATATTGTTTATATGGCTATTATCAAGGTCATCGTTTGCTGTGCCATAGCAAAGAGTTTCAAGTCACTTGGAAAGGTAAACCTAGGTCACCACACTAGTTGACCTCTCATATTGCTAAAATGAGAAAACATATATCAAATGTCAGAAATTGTATTATACTGAAGACCTTTAGATGTCTTTCTGTTCACTTACATTACCTGGTCATATACTTTCTATACTGGACCTAAATGATTATGGCCCGTATTCATGTCATCTCAAAAATTAATTTTGTGCACTAACAAACCTTCTTGTAACTCCCCTTAATCATGTGAAAATATTACAAACGGTCTATCGCTATAAGTCTCTTCAAAATTCTTTTAACGTATTGAAAAAATATATTTTTTTTGTGTAAATTAATCATGGCAACACAAATTGTGCTTGAGTATGGAATGTAAGGTTGAGCATTACACGGTATCCTGAATACGAACCTATGTGTCACCAGATCTCAAATTCGGCAATGAGAACCTATGACTATGAAAATCGAGTGTTTAAATACCACCACAACTGTTTATCTAAGGTTACAGGATATCTTCCTATATAATTCAACAGGTCATGGTTGGATGGTTGCGGGATATCTTCCTATATAATTCAACTGGTCATGGTAGGATGGTTGCGGGATATCTTCCTATATAATTCAACAGGTCATGGTTGGATGGTTACATGCTATCTTCTTATATAATTTTACAGGTCATGACTGGTGGTTACAGGATATCTTCTTATATAATTTAACAGGTCATGATTGTGACGGCTATCCTGCCAATAATCCTCCTCGTTGCGATCCTTTTGCGAGCTCTGACACTGCCCGGATCTACCGAGGGAATGCTGTTTTTCATCAATCCAGACTTTTCAAAATTGTTAAATGCTAAGGTAGATATTTTACATATGGTTTCCGACAGTCACAGAAGATACCATGCCCCTTCTGCCGTACGTTAATGTTTTTTGTTTCCAAGATATTATGCTATTCTCTTTTCTGTAATGAAACTAAAATTCGTATTAGGACTTCTTATTAAACTTGCTTTTTTCTGGATGGTTAGGGTTGGGGGTAGGGGGGTTGTAGTTGGCAGAAAGGGCAAACGTTGTAAAATTTCTTTCTGTTAAACGTGCTCCTAATATTCCCTTTGTAAGTCACATATCAGGGTTGTTGTAACATAATAGAAAAATGCTTTTTGTACAAACTTTCCTTGTGTTGATCAATCTCAAAGGTTAATAAGAAGTCTCAGACAGGTTTTGGAGGTTATTAGCGTTTGACCTGATGTATCCCATTGCATGGTTTGCACCCTCCTAATGAAGGTACAAAGAGACTTAAACTTATCTACTGAATTGCAACGCTTTTGATTTATGGTTTTTGATCATTTGTCTCTTACCTACTGTTACTATTTAGTATGATCGCCCTTGACTAGCAAACACAAAAGTATATAACCTGAAGGGTGTCTTGCTACAATGTCTAGATTTGAACATTTTAATAAAATGATACATTAATGCAGTCCTTTAGTTGTAGTAGTCGGGTTATTAGATCAAAGAAAAAATAACTGATAGAACAATTAATAAACAAAAGTACTTCTCCCCGCAACTCTTCCTTCAATTTATTATTTGTTTGAAAAATTACAAAAAACTTCAACTTTATTACATATCCTTATTCATTTATATACTGTTGTTATTTGTTATTTTGAAGCCAGCGTCATTACCGAATATTTTGTAGATATGGGTGGAAGCGACCTTTGTAGCATTCAACACGCTGGGACCGGGCTGGGGCGGGCTCATGATGATTGGCTGTCACAACAAGTTCAACTACAACTGTCTGAGGTCCGATGCATAGTAACCATCGTTGTTACCCTGATGTTTCTCAATTTCAGCAACACATTTTCTGTGGTGCATATTTCAAATACTGTCAATAAGAGCTCTGTGATTCAAAGGCGTCAATTAAAAAAGAAATGATTGTATCTTACCGATTCATTCACGCACTTACGCTGGTATCAAATACTAAGTATCTAGGGATACACGTGCTACCACTTTAATGGGATGAATATCTGTTAAATGTCAGATGCAAATTATGTCGTTCATAAATGTGCCCTACGGTTGACATCTCGTGACGTGATTATTTTGATCTTGTCATTTTTAGGTATTGAAAAGGCAGACAAGTAATACTGACGATGTACCCGTATTTGATCAAATTAGAAAATTAAAGCATGTGAAAAAGCCATAAGGTACACAACACAATATATAGGTTAACATAAATCGCAGTAAGGGTACTAGACGTAATATGATTAGTACGCTTGTACAGTAATATACTTTAATACCTTACTATAAAATTAACGTTATTTCTATAAACCTACAGGGCCTCGTTGATTTCTTCCGTTTCTGTGCTCCTGATTGGTCTCTTCAACGGACTGGTTGTGTTCGCTACAGCGGGGGTCATGGCTCACGAGGCAGAGGTTCCTGTTCATTCCGTCGTCACTTCAGGTAAGGGAACATTGTATATACTTTGAAAATTGTCCAAAAATAAGTAAATGTTAAATATGATCAGTGCCTACTCATATTTCCCTACATGAAGTCTTACGGTTGATCGAGAACTGTTATCAAACATATGAAAAACGACATTAAATATTTATCTATTTTTCTTATAAAAATCAGTTAAATGTTTCTCTTCCTTACAGGTGGTTTTTCAATTGGATTTATCACATATCCGAAGGCTTTGAGTTGTTTCCCTTTGCCACAGGCGTGGTCTGTGCTGTTTTATCTTGTCCTGATTCTCCCAGGGATCGACTCATTAGTAAGTTATCAATCACATTATATACTTTTATATGTATAATCTCACACTCTGTGATCTCCCGTTAGTAATTATTCCTTACTTGCTCTAATTTATCTTTCTTAAATAATAAAGAATATTTTAGTTTTTCGCAATACATGTATGTGCCCATGACCTTGTCGTGGTCTTCTGTTGGTGAATATATTTGTATTACATATGATCCGTTTACTGCTTGTAATTTATTATTATACATTTTTTTTTTTTGTCTTTGTTATTTTATGTAACTTTTTGTGTTGACAGGCCGGTACGCATTAACGTAGATAGGATGAAACATGAAAATGTTGTCTCCGACAGCACATTATAAGTCAAAGAAAGATTAATCGTTTCTTACTTCCACATCATGCTATCATTTGACAACAGTTAATAATTA
The DNA here is from genome assembly GCF_002113885.1 of Mizuhopecten yessoensis. NCBI lineage: Eukaryota > Metazoa > Mollusca > Bivalvia > Pectinida > Pectinidae > Mizuhopecten > Mizuhopecten yessoensis. The sequence continues at coordinate 87,184 of NW_018406035.1, forward strand.
ATACGTTTATTTGTAACATTAGCTTGGCGTTTTTACTCTTTAAGAGTAATTATTAAGTAGCGTGTTTATGTGTCCTTTTGTTTTCTCCTTGTGTGCTCTTCTACGAGAAATCGTAAGCTCCCACAACAGATCTGCTTCTTGAATCACTCATATACATATGCATGTTTCTTCTTCCCATCTTTATAACTTTACCGTCGTTTCCGAGACGTGTCTCTTCGTAACATTAGTTTGTCTGTTATTTTAGTTTTGAAGTGATTAGTTTAACTGAAGAATGCCCTTTTCCCAGTAAACACCGATACCATATATCCTTGGATAGTATGAAAACGTAGACCAACCGTTTATATGTAATATCCATAAAAACTGAACTTACTGGTATTAGTGTTAATTCCAATACTTTCATGTTCATCCTAGGACATAAAAAATATTGTCATGAGAATAACATAAACAATACATTTGTTTCAAACTAATTTCGGCTTGGAATACAATACCAATGACAAAAACATTAATATGGTATCATGGTTTGTATTTCAGACAGTGATGATGGAACCATTCTTGCTTATTTTGGAGGAAATGTGTCCCAAGTATTTCCATAACAAGCGTGTAGCCCTATTGACAGTTACAACCATTGCCACGTTCCTTGTCGGACTCTTATTTGTTACTCAGGTAAAATTGTCCTTTTTTATCCTATTTGTTTTAAACCTGACATATTATATGCACACATTTGGTAACAAAATCTGTAACAAAGGCCTGCTTTTAGATTTTAGCTTCAGAGCTTGACATCTCCTTTGGTAAGACAATAACGTAACGGTCACCCCATAACCAAGCTGATGACAATAACGTGTCGGATGGTGCGTTCGTATATTTTCCGGTCTTAATAGTAAATTATCAGGTCTTCTAATTATACATATTAAGTCACATTTTGCATGTATCCTCTGTTCCAGTTTCCGTGTGTTTCTATTGAAATTGAGTTCAAACTGAAATTGTGTGTGTTAAATGCTATTTTGAGGGGTCATTATGAATATGTCCACCAGTCATTTCATCATGTACCAAGCTTGTTAGACTGAGTGTACGTTCTACATCGAAAAGTTTTAGTTTTATAAATTAGATATAGCAAAAAAATAGACTTACATATAAGACACGAAATCATTTGTTCTTTGATATCTTGTATGATGTCACAGATATGTAACATTTATTTGTCTCTTAATGATTAGCAAATAACAAAAAAAACACAAAAAATGGTTATAGGGTCGCCTGCCCGACCACGTGGGGTTTTTTTTCTTGGGGTACAATTGCCCTCCTTCCCAATTGAAGACCCCACACGCGCTAACATCCGGTTCAAGAAGAGTGATAAGTATAATAAAATATAATGTGTCATTGTTTTTGAGAAATACATAAGATTTATATTATAATTAAAAAGGTCCATGTATATAACATTGTCATAACATGGTCATAACCATACATAAACTGTATTCATATTCAGAAAAACCAGCATTCTTATAATGCTTCTCTTTTCCGTGTTTAAATTAATATTAAAATTATATTCAGCACAATACTAAGGTTATAGGAGAGTACGTATTCAAAATAAGACTGAAAATTGATACTACATGTAGTATGGGTTATTATATGAAGATAAAATGAGACTGGACATTATTATTATGATGAGCTATTGTATACAGGTAAGATGAGACTAAAAAGTGAGATAGATATCAGCTATACATCTCCAATACACACACAGGAATACACACATAGGGAGATATTAGCCAGGTGGCATATGACTAGTAGTTAGCGCCTGATAAGACAGCTCTTGCGAATTCCTCAAAATTGTATTGATTAATGTATATATATATGCTAATTGTATTAATTATATATCTATGTACTGTAAAGCGCGTTAGAGTAGCTTATGTTAACTAGATAGGGCGCTATATCAAATGCTGTATATCTATTTATGTATTTATGTTTTTAAGTAGCCTTATGTTTTGTTATTTATTCCAGGCCGGTGTTTATATATTTATACTTGGTATATGGTATATAGCCACGTGGAATGTCGTGGTAATTTGTTTGGTGGAGGCGATCGTGTTTGGATGGGTGTATGGTAGGTTTTCATAAACCACATATTTGTTTTTATTAAGCTCATTAATCTTAACATAATCAATCTATTTAATATGTAATCATTTGTTTCAAATATGTGTTTGAACACAATATGTCAAAACTCTTATCGATGCAGAGACATGATTAAAGCATTACTAATTTACATACAGATACTTTTATTATTGTGTCACGCTCAGTAAAAATCAGCACATATGATACATTAGAAATAAAATATTGAAAAAAACACTTTTGAGACATTTTACTAAAAACATGTACAATATTATACATAATCAAACATCATCTCATATTGGTGTTATAAAAAAGCTATGGTATATACAAATAGTCGAAAAGACTGATACAAGTATTTATGCATATTTAAAGTAAAAAACGCGTTTGTCGATTAAAACCTATCTTTGTCTAGAGTAGATGCTAGAGTCCTTTGAATCGCATTACATACTTTAATCTTATTGAACCTGTTTCCATGTTCATATCTAAAACGTTTGGTATATTGTCATCAGCTACATTAAAAACCTTAAACGGAATATTGTCATACAAAGGTGTTGGCGGTCTGGAGTAACGGCCCGTTTCCAATGCAAGTGGTAGCGATCCATTGCGAAATAGAGTAAAAATACGTCTGTGCTGTCTTTGTAAATTCGCAAATGGTGTTATTTCTTGTTTGGCGTAATTACAATAGTGTTGGGACATCATATTAACGCAATATGTAACAAAGAAATAAAATGCACGGGTGAAACTTTTGCGATCTTGACATATGTATCAATCACAGGCACATGCTGGCAATTTCCTGAATACATTACGGTTATAGAACTAAGTTTTCCCGGTCCTTTGCTACGTGTTTTACTGTTTTGTAAATCATATTTTCACGATCATACTCGTGACCCGCGAGATAGCAAAAGCTTAATCCCCAAAGGAATACACTACTATATACTGTACCATAGACATGACTGACAGTTCATTTTGGACATGGCGATTGTACACAAATAATCTAACAAAACTCAAATGCAGTAGAAATACAATCAGTGATGACATGGTAATTTCAATCCATTTTATGGTATATGGTCTGTCTAATTTTGATGGAATCGTGATTATGTAGCAAAATATTCGTGCTCCCTTGTGTTTAGATTTTGCTGTCTACATTTGACAACACGAATAATATACTTGTTTTTTTTATTATTTTCAGGGAGTAACCGTTTAGACAGGGATGTAAAGATGATGCTCGGCCGTCCTATGCCTGGACCTGTCAGGATAAGTTTGGCATTCATCATACCAATATTTCTGTCTGTAAGTTATGTACATTTATATATGTATGTTATATCAGTATGAGAATGCGATGCACTGGTAAGGATAAAATGCCTTATGTTAACCTAACAAAAACCTATCCTTTTATAAAGACAAACGTTTCATTATTTTAAAGGTCAGTAACTAGCATTGTCGCTGTTTAAAACAATTCTTGATACCTTATGCACATTTGTCCGTTACTATTTATCTGTTGAATCGTTTGACAGGTTTTATTGACGATCAGTATCGTTACGTACCGTGCCCCGGCCTTTGGCAGTTATGAGTATCCATGGTACGCCTCTATTATTGGCTGGGCCCTGACCTTATCGACTCTCGCACCCGCATTAGGTTACGCGGTGTATACTCTATCAAAGCAGAAAGGAGATCTTCATCAGGTAACGAAATGTACATGTCTCACTACCAGTGGCTGCGTCATTATACATTGGTTCTTTGCGTTTGAAAAAATGCTAATAATATCGAGATTTAAACTGGAATTTTCAAACGTTAATGAAAATATTAACGGAGAACAATTACTTACACACTGCATGACCGACCTTAGCACATCCTTTATCCCTATAACTCCAAATCACTATCAATGGAAGTTTTTTTTTTTTTTTTTGCTTTCATTCATAAATGTGTAAACTATGAAAAAAACACCGATATATAGTAAAATGAGCTTTAACGCATTCAACTTTACATAGAGCGAGTTTTCAACTGTGTAATCGCTTGCAACGCGAGGCGACATATATATGTAGGTATTACGTTGTCGGTGTCGTCGGCTGCGTCGTCCGAACAAGGTTTCCGTGCGATAACTTGAGTTCCCTTGGATTGATTGAATTCAGACTTGGTACACATATTGCATATCAATATAGCTTGGACGAGTTTGTATTTCAGAAGTTTACAAACATTTTTGGTGGAGTAATGCCCCTTTTATTGCCAAATAAGTTCATTGTGATGTAAATGAAAAAAACTTTTTTAGTTTTTAATAAATTCCTTTAAAATTGTGTACGGTAATGCTAGGGCAATAATGTTCAACATATTGTACCGGTTTTTCTGTCGAGTTTCAACTTTCCACGTTTTGGCATATCACACTTTACATTGAAACGCTGTTCATCGTTTTTGCCGTTAATTTTTGCTTGTTTACGCGATAACTCAAGCCAAAATTCTCTCCTCATTACAGAGCTGAGCAGGCGACATTCAGTCATGTCGAATTCTTGTTTTTTACACTGTTCATTCTCGATCATGAAATTTGAAAGAGCTTGCATTCCCTTTATCGTCGCTGTTTGGATCGCTGTGCTAAAATCCATACTTTGTCAGGTTGATATTGTCGATACGTAAGGCAATATTGAGTCATTGTTGTGAAAAAGGAAAAGGAAAACAAAGCTTATAATAAAAATAATAAATAAAAGATCTACCAACTTTATTAACGATGAGTTTACTTTATGTAATGGGAGACGACTCGAACGGCAATGTCTTCTTGAAAATCGGCATTTATAAGTCCAATGATGCACAACCTGTCGTTGATGGTAACAAGAACAGCTGCTATTTTCGTCACATGTACTACTAATAACCAATCAAAGAACTTCTAACATGGCAAAATATAAAATGTAGAATAACGAGACATTAAATGCAATCAGCTTCGAGTGCAATCATGAATTGAATTATAAACACATATACACATATACAGATATCATTGTAGAGAAAAATGCCAAACAAAACTCGGGGAAATATGTTGTTTTAAACAAAAGACAACCTCCATACTAGAATGTATAAAGTATCTTACTTCACAAACGTTCTGTCGTATTAAATATCGTAGATAACCTGATGCTGTGAATATATAATTGATTTAAATTATTTTGGATGAATTTAAAACAGGCAACCGTTCAAAAACATGAACGAAAAATAATTATATATAGCAATGAATGTAAATAGAAAAGTAAAAATGTATATGTCGTAATGATATATAAAACATGTCGAACAATACAGTTGATATATATACATATATGTGTGTGAGTTTTTCAGAGGTTCCAAAATTCCGTTCGGCCAAATGAGGACTGGGTTCCGATAGATGCAAGCTACAGAGAATTTTGGAAAAAAGACAGCTACCATAACTCCCTCACCTGGAAACAACTGTTTTTATACAATCTGAAGGGTGACTCGGGACGTTTTGTTTCTAATTCACTCACGGTGGAAGAGCAACACTCCCTTAAAGCATTTACATAATAGCTGCACTTGCTATCGGTAGCTACAGGCTTGGTTAAACAAATATTAACTGCACCTTTTTACTGAGCTAAGAATTTTAACTGCAAGATATTTTCTTTTATTTATGGTAATATGAGTAATTCTGTGATATCAAAATAACAATATTCAATATTAACTGTTATTCCAGATCCTTCTTATCATTAATCAATATAAAAACTGAATGTCATCCAACGCCAAATGTACCAATTTACCATTATGTCTCTACCTTTTCAGTTTGAATTGACTGGTGCTATACATAGACATTTGGTAATGGAAAAACCATTTCAACAGTTTTGTGATTTTGTTTTGATTTTTTTTTTTATTATTAACTGATAGAAACCAAAATGTGTAATATAACACTGCCCTTTGTTGTACCTGGCGGAACGTTCCAATCTATTTGTTTTGGTTTGGTGTCGTCCATCTTAATGTATTTTGAACTTTTGTTACGACGATTTGTATTCCTCATTTTTCATACCGCATCAATGTCTTCTGCTCTGTATTTTCCAATTGTAACAAATTCAACAAAATTTAGCGAAATTCATCTTTAACGAACATTCTTATATCTTAACATATATATATATATACAGGCTGCTTAAAATTAATACTAATGTAAGGAGCGTCAATTCACCAACTGAAGCGACAGGAGGAAGCAAACAAAGTCACCAATTGACGGCAAACGCCAAGATGGTGATATTTTTGTTCCTATTTCAATCTTATTTTCTATATCACTTTCTAAGATTTGTTTGAAATCCTCTATCTATTAAATAAAGTTACTATTCACAATTGTGTTGATGTTTGTATATACATTCAAACTTTAATTTATGGCCGAAGCTGTGAGAGTGGAGAACACTTTGCTGGTGTATTTGGTATGAAGATGGCATCTAAACATTGATAACAACATGTATGATATAATATTATATAAGCAATTAGATATTAGTAATGGCTGATATCAACAATAAATGTCGAACAATACGCGACTTCTTCTGACAGAGTGTCACATAATAATAATAAATTATAAGTATCCATTAGAATGTTGAAATATCTTTGGCTTCTCACCAAAAAGCTGTATTTGCGTATATTATATCTGCTTAATAAGCTGTAAAATAAGGTTTTCGCGTAATGTCTCATATTTCGTCGAAGTATACGTACATGATAACACAATTAATGATAACTGTCGAAGAGGCTGTAGACATGTTTCACACGGAAAGCAATGTCTAAATATCCCCCTCGACATTCCAGACTAGGTAAATGAAAATGCTAACAAACATCTGTATAAGGTAAATAATCAAAATTCGTTTTTTGCTTTAAAACATACAAATCTTAGAAATTCTTTGGATAATTTCTAATTGCTTAATAAAAGTTGACTGATAGGTAGACCAAATTTCAGCAAGGTACTCAAGTTTGCGTCTGAGTAATTTGTTTCAGAAAGTTCTTAAAAATGAAGTACTTGTAAAATGTTTGCAGAACGTATTTAAAAAAAAACTAACATTTGCATAGATATTGATATAATTTTCTTAATATGAACATAAAAACATAAATCTGGAGTTAATTACACAACCAAGTATTTCACTCGTTGTTCATTTACCAAGATCTCTCCTCCCATATTGTGTTTTTTTCTTCATAGAGAAATGTACATGGCAACTATTTTTCACTTTCACAATCAGCCCGCAGTCTCTACACCATTCGTACACCCTTTCAACATCACTCGGCAATAGGATGCATTTGAGATTTCTCTAACGGAATTAAAAATCTTGCGTTATTTAGCAAACAGTAACGTTTTAGAATATTCTAAAAGACATGGTAGATTGCTGCTAAAAGGTAAAATTAATTTTGAACCTTAAATTAATCCCTAAGTAGATGATTCATCTTTAAAAAATAAACTTTTTAATAATTATATATACAACGGTCAGTAGTGTTGACATTTGGTGCTACAGATAATGCTACCAAACTGTGTATAGGCAGGTGGTCCGAGTCCAGGACAGGGTCGATCACCTCTACCAGGACTGTGACTACTGTACTGAGGACCCAGTCCAGAACTCTGTCACACCTGGTTAGCGACGAATTGTACAGGCGAACTCTATCACACCTGGTTAGCTACGAATTGTACTCTCTCTCTCTCTCTCTCTCTCTCTCTCTCTCTCTCTCCCTCTCTCTCTCTCTCTCTCTCTCTCTCTCTCTCTCTCTCTCTCTCATGGTGTAAGAGAGGTTATCGTGAAGTTTTACCAGGGTGTACATTGTGATTGCAGGACCAAATCACTAGTGTGTGCAGGGAAGAAAAGAAATAACTTGCTAACAGACAACGTATAGTTACCAAGTGATTTCAAGGTCAGCGGTGGAGAGGCCACTGTGTCAAAAATTCTGATGGAGAAAGTTAAGGACTGTCTCGGTGACTCCGTGTTGGAAATGACCCTGAGGAACCTGTCGACCCAAAAGGTAGAATCTGTGAACAGACAGCTGAAGCAGTCTCTCCCATCACGTGTGAATTTTACTCGTAACTTTTCAGGGAGAGCTCATAGCGGTGTATCCTGTGAACCATGGACCGGGGACTGCTATTAAAGAACTGTGTAGTGGGGTTGGGTCTCCAATTACTGCTGGGAGCTCTGTGTCCAAGGACCTAGATAAAGAACAAAAAAGACATAACTGTGGTGTAAAACTGTAAAGTTGATGAAGAAATGTATGTGAAAGACAGAGTTATGATTGTGAAAATGAAATGAAACATTAAAATATTGAGAACTTAAAAAAGACAGACAGACAGACAGACAGACTCTTTCAGCAATCTATAATGTACCATCAGTGACAGTCGGAGCACTCTCTTTGTTGTTCTGTGTCCATTTGGCCATCTAACCACAATACGCCCATATCCTCCCTGGTCTTTGGCCCCCCTCCACACTCTATATGGGTGTATATTTCCATCATAGTATCCTCCTGTAGCTAATTTTCCCTCTAAACTCCTATCAAAACACATCCATGATTAGATTCACAACCTGAAATATCCTGGTGGGTCCCATCTTCTGGTTTCCAGGGACGCTTGAATGGTGTAAAACGTCATATCCTGCATCTTTCTATAGGGATCGTAGAACCAAATGATTTTCCACAGACGATAGTGTTAACATTTACCACTGTCCTGGTTAAATGGGGTTATCCACACTGGTTTACCTGCCCTCATTTTGAAGAATATCATCTCACACAACTGTAAATAAGATATGTAAAAATTCTGCCTATTTGAACCTTTTCTAAATGGGGGCCCCATTTTTTATCGAATTCGGCACCAAAAATTGACCAAAATTGACAACAAATTACACACTTAATAAACTCCCCAAAACAAAAGCAGACTTGATTTTTTTTTTTTATTTTTGTTTTTATACATTTTACATCTATATATATTGCTCAACCAACACATACATTTTTTGAAACTTCTGCCACCTAAATATCCAACCAGGCCCCGAGGCATTCACCTTCCTATTAAATCTTCTGCCCAAAAGGGAAAAACCCGCAATCTATTTTTGATTTGGTTCCGTGGTCCCTTTAGGGTGCGTGTGTGTGTGAGATATATGTCATGGTGTACTGTATTGTTATTACTTTACACTTGTTGTGTTGAATAAAATTTATTGAATTTTATATCTATGAGAGTCTGTGTTCATTTACCATACTTCATGTTCATCAAATTATAAGACCCCAAAGGGCCCAATATCAACGAACCTGGTAAGGGTTTCTTGGATAGAAACCGCTCCTTTTACATTGGTGCCGTACTGACCAGGATCTTGGCAACCGATTTTGGGCATTTTTGAAATGTCTGTGAAAAATATTTGTAGAATTTGAAGTTGAAGTTATGGCGAATGGACGTGATTAAGGTGTGTTTACTAGGAGTAAAGGGTCGTTATATACTTGGCCTGCCCCCTGTACAAGTATAACAACAAGTTTTACTACTCCTCCCTCTATTAGCAGCTCTGCTACATATAGGACTCCGGGGGACATTTGTACTAGTACTGCATCCACTGGTTACAGGAATGTGACAAGGGATAAGGTTTAGCTCGATCGTTATAGAGATAGTCGGACCCATGATTCTAGAACAGGGGCTAGACCAAAATCTGTTGTATTTGGATGAGATTCAGTATACCCTCCTGAACCACCCGTAGGTAGTTATAATGAAATCGGGACTAAATCAAGTCATCAGCATTCAGATAAAACTTATTTGTACTTGACACCCCCCGGTCATAATACGGAGTTGTTAGACATGCACAGTCAGGGAGGTCACATGAATATACAGGAACCAGTGAAATAATCGAGACAAATCTTACATCCCCACAATATTTTTGCACCCCAATAAGTTCCCGGAAGCCACATGAGGGCTGTGAAACAGAGGTTCCCTCATACAGTAGGGAATATTGTGAACCCCCTAAGTCTCACAGTGCAGTAAAAGTACATAGGGAACAAAAAAACAAAATTATGATGGTTCAAGTGATTTGAAAGATTACATCTTGCATTTTGAGCAGGAAGCTCAGTGGAATCAGTGGGGGAACTATGAGAAAGCACATCAATTAGCCATGAGTTTACGGGGACCAGCTCAGAAAGTTCTTGGGACTTTGACCCTTGCATAGATTGGCGACTTTGGGAAAATAAGGGATGTTTTGTCAGCGCAATTCAACCCCCCAGGAAGGGAGACAGATTACAGATTCCAACTTAAACACAGGTCGCGAAATCCAAATGTAAGTCTTGTTAGCTATGGTCGAGAACTTAGGCGGTTGGCTGGTTTAGCGTTTCCTTGAGTGTCCACTGAATCATCAGAAGTTCATGTTGTAGACCAGTTTATTCATGGGCTTAACAGTATGGAAATAAACCGTCACGTACAGTTCTATCATCCAGCTTCCCTGGAGTCTGGGATTACCCTTGCAATATAATATGAAGCTTTTGATAGGAAGTTGCGTATTTCTGAAAGGTAACCAAAAGCCTTTGTTGATGAGGTAGAACAAGGTCAGGTGCAAGTTGTCCATGAAATTAGCTCTACAAATGAAAACCAAAGCAAAGATTTAGCTACTTTATTAACAGAGGGGTTGGAAAAACTGGTAAAGCAATTAACTCGTGCTGTGAGAGGGAAAGGACAAAAGTCAGGACGAGTTACATACAGATGTTAAGGTAAAGGCCACGGTTAAAGTAACATCCAAGGCCAAGGTCAAAGTTACAGTCAAGGTCAAAGTCATTATCAGGGGTATGAGAGAAGGTGTTATCGCTGCAACTAGCCAGGACATTTTATAGCAGATTTTACACAGTGTCATAATGACCCAAAAATCAAGGTTCGGTCAAACGTGAGCCTGAAAGTTTGGCCAGTGTCTCAGATCTAGGTGAACAGGTATCATCTGGTGAAAAATCAGAAGGGCTTACTGAGGTTAGCTTGAATGTTATTGACAAAGGTTGTCTCTTTGTAGATGGTACAGTGTGTGAAAGGTTCAAGGTATCTTGTAGATTCTGGATCAGTTGTAACAAAAGTTACTCAGAAAATGTATAATGCTAGGCCAGAGGGTAATAGGCCAGAATTAACAAGCAGTGGTATAATGCTTTACTTTGCCTCGGGTGACAAGTTAGTGGTGGCTGGTAAAGCCAACTTTAGATTTAAAGTGGGCAAATTAGTGTACGAACAGGAGGTAATAGTGTCTATGTTGGACCAATTATCAGGGATTCTAGGTGTAGATTTCCTGGGTAAATATGGAGGAGAAATCCATTTTAGGGACAGGACTGCTTAACGCTCAGGAAATTAGGAGTGGGACGACTAGTTCGCCCGTTGTCAGTATAATGTGACCGGGTGGGGCGTCCTGCTAGGTGTCTTCGGCAGTATATTTCAGTGGGGTAGCACTATAAAGTCGGCATCAGTTCCGCGCTATCACAAGGAGACAAACACTAACATATCGCAGCCTCCCAAAAAACACACACATACACTACACGCATGCATCTTGCACACATGGGAGGCCGTCCTTAAATGACCTTTAGCTGTTAATAGGACGTTAAACAAAATCAAACAAACAAACAAATCTTAGGTTAGAGGGTCAGTGTGTCAACCTAGTTACAGAAGGGTGCAAAGGATGTGCCTGAATACGGGTGTGTGAGACTGTCTCCGTATCAGCTAACTCTGAGTGTCATTTTAAGGGTTATGTAGACGGGTCTGTAAACTAGGCATAAGGTATAGCAGAACCTTATACTTATGTAGCTAATCAGGGATTTATGATGGCTAAGGTGTTAGCAGACATCACCAGTAAAGAGATCAATCTCCTGTTTTTAATCGTAGTCCTACAAAAGTCAAGTTGCAAAAATGACAATAGAAATCCAGGGGAGATAAATCCTCAGCAATCTAGAGTAGACAGTATGATAAAGTCTCCACCCAGATACTGTTCACGAAAGTAAAAACACAGAAAGATAGGTATTGTTCCATTAAAAGTTTATTCTGTGTTGTTCTGTGTACAAATGTGATCAGTGTGATCCATATTCTGATATAACAAGTGTGTACTTTCGTTTAAGAATGTTTTTCTTGTGTTGCTTGCACTGGTACAGCTTCAATTCCTTTATAATTTGGATATATTTTGATCTGCAGTTATAGGAACTGGGTACTAAGTGTAATATGCCATTATGTGGTGATTCTGTGTAGATTGTTTGTGTAGATGGAGCTTGAGATAATTGAAGTGTTTATTTTGTTGTCCTATTTTCCTTATATTTTTATTGTATTGTTATTATGTAATACTGGGGATTGTTTTTCTTATAGTTGTGCTTTTGGTAGAGATATCAGTCATGTAGATGGTGTTTAAAGTCGGCATAAACCGTGGCTGACCATGCTTGTGGGACATGGTGAAGAAGTTGCTGCAGGAAAGCAGTTTGCTGGGCACTGTAGATTATGTTCTTGAAGCTATTAGGCATGGACTAGGTCTGTGCTAGTTTCCGAGATTATGATATACCATTTTTGTATTGCTGTTGTTGTATGTGCCAAGTAATGCTAAGTATGTGTGTTAATGTAAAATGTCTTTCAATTTTGTGAATTTATAATGTAATTACAGATGATGATATCTTCATGAATTATCTCATGATGAATTTAGTGTGAAACTTATTCACGAATATATTTAGTAATAAATCCAGTCCAAATTAAATTGTCATGTTTTTATATTGAATCAATTCATGAATATATTTAGTAATTAATTCTTCCCATAATATATTTTTATGAAATGGATCTATATTTTTGTAAGTTAATTTAAAAAAAAAAAAGTACCAGAGAAATAGTTGAATTGATTTTGTAAATGTGGTAAGATGTCTATAATGTAACTGTTGGATTGTTATAAACTGTGCAAATTTTGTGTATTATTATTGTGTTGGAATGCCACATTGAATTAGTGGCATTTTGGGTTTATTTTTGCTATGGAATATTACTCCTGTGCAGCTGAGTGATGTAAGAATGTGTGGACATTATTTTTGATACTAATAGTTTATGTAGTGAATCAGTATATGTTTTGTTGTATATAATTGTCTACCTCAGGTAAATGACATTATTCGTGAAGTCCAATATTTGAGTTTTGCATTATAATCTTTAAACGAGCAAGTTTTCAAATTTTGTAAAATTATTGCCAAATGTTTGAACATTTGTCTTAAGGGGGGAGGAATATAAAAGTGGAGATAATTCGTATACTTAACATTCGATATTTACAATTGACAGCTCACCAGGTTTCGTTGTCCATCTTGTTGTTTTCACATGAGGAACTTGGTTACGTAATCGGAAGTGTTCCGAGTAACTTTAGCGGGAATTGTGCACGTGCAGTTTGCCGTATTCGGTCGATATAACTCGGTGGTTTTGTATAGTTCATCAGTCGGAGGTAAAGTCCTTGTGAGACTGCCTGACCCTCTCTCTCTTTCTTTCTAGGACTCGTTGGGTAATAACGTAGGACCAGCTGTAACGTTTAGCGTTAGGGTTAGGAAGTAGTCTATAAACATGTAGTTAGAATTCCAATATAAATCCGTCGTCTATGCTTATAGCCAGCAGTGTAGGAGTATGCCTCGCAGCCACTAGTTTAACTGAAAGGCGTTGTATAGGGTGCGTGCCTGGGTGAGATATGATATCGTGTACTGTACTATTATTACTTTACACTTGTTGTATTGAATACAATTTATTGAATTTTATATCTTTGCGCCTGTGTTCATTTGCCAATATTAACGAACCTGGGTTAGGTTTCTTGGATAGAAACCGCTCCTTTTACAGAAATAAAACCTGTGTTTCAAACATTAAATTTACCAACTATACATCTCATATTTCCATAATAAATCATTGTAGGGCTAGGGTAGACTTCACAATCTCACTTAGTAAAAATTTCAGATAGATCAAAGTTTTCTTTTAACATAAAACATAAATGATAAGAAAATCTTCCGGCTGGCCTCCATGGGGAAAATATGATTAGCAAATAGTTTGTCCAAAATTTAACTTTCTTCAATTATGTAGGTTGGAAACGAAATGATCTATATCTTGGAAGGAACAACGTGTACAGTAGCAATTGTCAGCTTCTATCAACGGTTGTATCTTACATAGTAAGGAAACAAAAACAACAGCAAAAGTGTACACACCTTCCACGGAGGCCATTTTGAATATTGATTCATAATTAATGGAGCCACAAAAGGATCGCTAGAATGTGTCATGTCACGTTTCCTACAAATCCTTGTTGAACTGCAATAACTAACAACTTAAGTAACTTCTTACTATTAAAATCACAAAACAAATGTTGAAATAGTAATAAGCAGTTGGAACTAAATCGAAAAGCAAAACTCAGTTAATTTGAATTTCAAATATTGTATTGCTTTAAATAAAAGAATGTAATTGTGCAAGCAATTTACAATATCATTCATTTACCTCATACTACAATCGTATAATTACAATCATATAACTTATTTTATAATGCAGTATGAATAATGACAATCTGTGGATCATGATAATGTTGTCTAACATTCCATCATCTCAGTTTGCTTCTCCGTGATGTTTAAATCCCTACATTCTTCATCACTTTTACCGGTGAGGTTAAACAAAAAGAGCTCTCGGAAGGATAAACGTTCGCCCTGCGGTATGAAGGGTACGTTGAGGTCAGGGCAGGCTGGACCCCAGTGTACTGTTGGCTTGGTACATAGTGCGAGACGCTATAAAGGACAAAAAAGGACATAGATGATGTTTGTTTAGTTGATAAAATATTATTAAAAATATTTCGTACAGAGCTTTAAACGAAATTGTGTTAAACTGTGCCATATCAAACGGTGAAAGCCCAATAAAACAATAAAACCACTTAAAAAGGAATTGCATACAAGATAATTCTAGACAAATTACCAGGGTTAATTGACTCTTTTAAATAATGGAATTCATAAAACGTATCATTATGCCTGCCTGTTATGAAACCAAAAAGCAGGGTTTTATTCCTAATCAGCCCTTGTAAATATAATGTACTGACTTTAAAATGCAGATAAATTGCATACTTTATAACCCATTTTAATTAGTTTAACTGAAAATTATATAAAATGTACTATGCCAGCACTAGAACTAAAGAAAGAAATCAATAAATAAATTTAAAAAAAGTATATTTATATTTTACGTAAATATTTTGCATTTATTTTAGAATGATATCATCACTGACTGAAATACATATTACCTTTTTCATGGGACCGTCGGTTTTCAGGAGTGTTCTCCCTGCATACAGAAATATTGGTACAACTGATATCATGGAAAAGCACCAGCCGATAGCTGTGGCGTAGCCTGGATATGTGTAGGTCCCTAGGGTAGGCGGGCGGTAGGTGTACATGCTCACCACAAGTAGGAACTGACGAAAGAAACACCGTTACAAATGCAGCACATTACATACATGGTCTGTCTGTTCACGCAGACTTCTTGTATCAACGACATATTAATAAGAAAGCCACCGATAAATCAGTAACTAAAAACATTTATTATTCATTAGGTGATATTTTATAATATCATACGTTCCTATTAATGACATTAATGAATAAATAAATAATCCAAAAATGGATGGAATACATACAACTATAACATAATCTAATTGATTTTTGGTATTTCAGTAAATAACAGGCGTACATGTATGTATTATATCTGTCTTGTGTATGTGTTATGTTGATAAGTATGTTTATTGGTTTATGTGTATGTGTAGACCCAAATGACATGGTAAATAGATAATTATTTATTGTAATAGAAAGGATGGATGTATCCATATATTAATGTCTTAATATAAAGAATGTTTGCAATATCGATATGCTGTCAGGCATGCGAGGATGTGTGTGTATGCATGGGTACGAGTGTATGTGTGTACAATTATGTGTGGTATATATGTATGACTCAAGTAATATATTCGTCATTTCGAGTGTGTGTATGATGTATTTATGAATACATAATTTGTAGTTAAATTTCACATAATTGTACACTGTTTATGTTTTTGTGTTTATGTATATAGGTCTGAATTGCTAGGTACATTAGTATTTGTACTCTTTTTTATTTCCCCAGACATTCCTTCTTAAACTAATCCAAATTATAAATGAAAAACAACATCATTCAAAGTACATGAATTCGGTTTTATCTTTTAATTTTTGGCATGCAAATGAATTTATAAATATAAAAATACGTTCAATATTTGAATATATAAAGAAGGAATGGTTGATGTAATTTAATATATCAATTTAATCAAAATAAATATTATCGTTATTGTAATGAATGAAATATACGTATGAAAGAATGAATGATTTTGAATTTGAGTATGAAAGAATGAATGAAAAAGAAAGAGAGAATGAAGACTTAGAGAAAGAGGCCTTTTGCATATTATGTAAGAGGAATGATTCCGGGGCACCCTAACCCTGGCATCCCTCCCAAAGATGCTGGGGGAATAAAACAATTTGAACCTAAAAAGAAATTAAAAAAATCTAATTGCAATTTAGTGCTTTATGAAATTTTACCTATACATTTATCAATAACAACTGTTCTCCGAAGCTTTGTAAGGTACATGTAACATATATGTACGTTAGTTATATTTAAGTTTTGGGAACAGCAGAATGCTTCAACAACGTATACCATTAGAAATATTGGCATAATGAAGGCGCAGCTAATCCTGATCAGTGCTGGTAGATGTCTGCCGAGCATAAGATGAAGGTCTCTGTCAATCCTGTTTCCACCTACAATATAAAACGTTGTTGGTACATTATAATCTACCAGAATCATAAACATGCTCTTCTGCAATTGATATTTCTTTTGTATAGAATGCATGCAAGCATATGGCATCAAAATGCCTTGCCTACATTGCATGCAAATGCGTAACAATCCTTACGAAGATATTAATTGTTTTGCATTCACCAATCGTTATCTATCTATGTCAGCGACTCGGCTTTAAGGAATTTTTCCTTAGCTCTTTAGTTAAAGATCAAGAAAAGTAAAGCAGAGGCATTGATTTTTTTACCACTGTTACATTCCAATTGTATGTTAGTAGATCCCCTTTTAGTTACATACCATATATCCAAAAAAATACTATGGTTTCCCCGATACAAATCAACATTATACTCCACGTCGCCAAGTACCAATCCACCAGTTGAAACATGTATACTCCGGCCTACAAAAAATAACTTTCTATTCTGAAGAGTGGTTTATGTATACTCCGGCCTACACAAAAGAACTTTCTATTCTGAATAGTGGTTTATGTATACAGTATCCTGGTCTACATAGAACAAATGCCTATTTTATCTTTTACGTTTCATGTACAATCCGGTCTTCAAAGACTATTAGTATACCTCATCTTTATAACAGCGTGTCTGATTGGATGATACTGGCCACATGCGGGGCAATGAAACACCATGTCGCTTTCACAAGCTCAAGTTTCCCGATCATATTTCCCTTAATGGGAGACTCTCTAGAAAACTCGCTAACAAGCTTGATTGTTTAACGGCCCATCGACGGCGGTGGTCATTTAGTGCAATGGTGATTTTTTTTTTTTTTTTTTTTTTTTAAACAAACATGTGAGTAGCGAAGATAAAATCAGATACAAATGTTCATTTTTAAAAGCATTCGCATTGTATGTGAAGACAATTAAAATAAAAAGGGGGTTAAAATAATAAAAGAGATAACGAATAGATGATATGGACTATGTGATATATATAACGTCGAAGAGGGTATGGTATGATGGGTTAAAAGACGCTAAAAAGCAATCACATCCTAATTCCGAATAACGGAAGCAGACCACAACAATGGCGCGTCAACCTGACCATAACAACTATTAGATTATTGTTTATAATTGAATGATTGATTGCTTGTTTGGCAAAATAAAAGATGTAATGCCCTTACTGTACGAAAACACGATTCTTTATTATGAAAAGGTCTTTTTACACAACCAATAACAGTTTCTTTGTGACGTTTTGATGACTAGCACAGAGTGTACACTGCCACCTTCATCAGACAAATGACCAGTGAAGTGAATGCACACAAAGGTGTACTTGATGTCGATACGGCTACGCTGTAAGCGTATGCATAATGCATTTGATATATGTACCGAAATTACTCGATTCAGCTACGCTTTGTTTAATACTAAGTCATATATGTGCGATAGTCTATGAGCCCTCTCATCACGATCCTTTAGTTCTCATCTATTAATCAAGTTACATTCGAGCTTCGCCGTCGTAACACATGATTAACCTTGGAGCAACACATAATAGTGTTTCTTTACATTAAGCGCAATACATGAATCAAGTTATATGCTAAGGTGCTACATATAAAGTCCAGCATACAGATACCAAAGTTATACCCTGCATAAGGTTACTATATATTTGCATCATTTTCACTTTCCATACTTCAGTTTCAAATAACAAATAATTCAGATGGTAACAAAAATATATTAAAAGACTAAATGTGCCCCTTTGTAAAATCTGCTGGGCCTATTTTATTGTCGTCACTAGGACTCAAATGATAACCAATCAAATACAATCATTTTCACAACAGGCTCAACATATGTGTTTAAAATGGCACATACATCTTGTATGAAAACAAACGTCAGTAGGAGAGATAAGAACAATCGAAGGCTGATATGATTCATTACGACAACAGACTAGTTTCTTCTGGAAATTAAAGAATGCAACTATTAAATATACCCTCGTAGTGAAGGGAATGCTGAGTGCAAGGGCCAGAATGCTGAATCCTCCGAGCAGCCATGGTCGTTTGTTGTGCAGTATCCGTGGAAAGTTTTCCTCGAATATCTGCATGACCGGTTCAGTTTCAACTGCCTGCAACAGATGCATAATTTGATGCTTAAATTGTAATTTAACCATCATCAACTTCGTGTGAATATATAAGGAAATGTTCAAGGATATGTCATTGACTTTGATTAATATATTCAATCTACATGTTTCAAACTATTACTTTAACTACATTCAATACTTATGAGTTGATTTTTGATCAACCATCGCGATTTTTGACATCTGAATTAGACATATTTTGACTTCGAATGACGTGCATATTTATTCGAGGCAAATTAAAATTTGCTATGCAATAAAAAATACTTATTGAAAGAATATTTGATATGACGATAAATATATACACATTTGTATTCATGGTCACAACTTGTATAGCTTTCCATAACATCTTCTTTTAGATTTTATATACACATGGATATTTTCAAAGACTCACCATTGCATCAATGCCAGGAAGAAGAAGTGAGATAAAGAACAAGACACACCAGACTTGAGGCACGGGGAAATAACTCAGCGCCTTTGGGTAAGCAATGAAACCGATCGAAAATCCACCTGTAATATTAAACATGTTTAAATTAATATTAATTGTCCTCTTATACATGTATGTCATCAATGCATTTTGCGAGATCACCAACCAAGACTTAGAATTTTTCGAAAAGATATTAAATACAAAAAATAGGTAACATTACATATTAAATTTAATGTAGAAGGCATGAATATCACATCATGCCCAGTTTGAGGAGTATGTTTTGTAATATCACGACAATGTGGTAGCAAACTATATATAAAGGATATTTCTAAACATTTTTTCAGGTTAATAAGTATGGATTATGAGAAGTTCTTTTTACACAACCAACAACATTTTTCTATGTGACGTTTCGATGACTAGTACGGTATGTACACTGTCACCTTCATCAGACAAATGACCATTGAAGCGTATGCACACAAAGGTGTAAAATGTGTACGAGTTGTCCATACAATTGATGACGATTTCGGCTACGCTGGAAACGTATGTACAATAGTTGTTATATATGTACCGAAATGACTTAATTCAGCAACGCTTTGTTAACACTTGATCATAGATGTGCGAGAGTCTTAAAGCCCCCTCGTCTCGATACATATATAACAACTATTGTACATACGTTTCCAGCGTAGCCGAAATCGATTTTATGGACAACTCGTACACATTTTACACCTTTGTACGCATACGCTTCATTGGTCATTTGTCTTATGAAGGTGACAATCAAAAGTCATGGTGGCTATTTGAATAATTAGATCATAATCTATGTTTTAGCCAATCAGAAACAGCAGATGGTTACCTTCTTGGATCTCGGTATCCGGACAACCATGGCAATATTAAGGTACGATATCCATTAAATACTTGCTATCAAAAGTTGGTGTTTATTGTGATAGATACTGACCGGAAGTAATAGCACTGGTGATGGGTACGTCGGCTTCCCTCGCCATGACGCCTAGCACGGAGAAGACGACCAGACCATTGAGTAGGCCGTACAGTAAAGTTGCAATCGTTGTTGCCACAGCTGCCCTGTTGGAACAGAAAGAAATACATCTTCAATGGATTGTTACTATCAATACAGGAAAAGTATATTCTTAAAATGAATTATGAATAGTATACACCACAGTATTATTTATTTCAAAGTATGTTTTAATTTCGACTCAAATTTGATTTTGTTGATTTTCATTTTTTTATTTTTTATTTGGCTAGGTTTTAATACATGGGCTAAATTGAAATGTAAGGATTGATTATAGCGTTAGACGAAGGTGGTGAATAACGTCTGTCTTGTGCCAAATTTAACATAGGAGGCATCAAATCTTATAACTTTTGTATCGAGTCCAACTCCATTCATCACCACATGAAATAAGCTCTAATAAACGTGTATATGCTGTCTCCAATAATAGGATAAATACCTCAAGCAATTGGTTTGGAAATGATTGTGACAACCCATCATCATAAGTCCTCCCCAGCCCGGCCCGAGGGTGTAAAACGTCATAAAAGCTGCCTCTATCCATACCTGTGATAAGGCGAGTATTTACAACAGGAAAACAATTTCATTTACCTCAGTCAATATGATTTAGCTTAACAACAAGTTGGAAATCGATCAATAAAGCCTTACCTTTTACTAAGATTGTTTATGACTTTCGCATATGAAATTGTTCAATTGAATGCTTTGATTGATTAATTATTCCACATCGAAGATATAACAACATAAGGGCATAAATAATGTTTGTTTAATATAATGAGTATTTATGTGACGTCCTACCTGGATGTTTGCAAGTTTTGAGAAATCGGGAATGATAAAATACAGCATGCCATCTACTGCACCCGGGAGGACCAGGGCCCGAACCCAGATTACAACGACCAGAATGACGGGCAGTAGGGCTGTAACGTACATCATCTACAACAGGTCTGACACGTTTACTGTCAAGAACAGTCGCCATACATACGTCAATGTGTACTAATATATATATATTTTGTAACAGGTTTATGTCCGGTTTATAAATATAACAGAACTACCTCAGCGTTGATATCGTTTATGTAAAATGTTAATAAAATTTACTTATTGTACTTAAATATAACATTAATGTACACTTGGATTAAATAATTCATCGTAGATAGAAAATATATTGTTTTAATCCAGTACGGGCAGAATTTATACGAACGAGGATAACACTATGATTTAAACTTGAAAAAATATCAAGAGAAGTATGCAAAACCCTCAAACATTATATAACTTATATACATTATCGTCATATTTTGGATTTTTGTTCTACGACCATTCGTACGTAAAATGACAAAATATGACCTGTGACATATTGTTTTACACAAATATTATACAATAAACAAAATCTGTAGGTGGCACTTATATCTTCTGCAAGTTCACAGAGAAGTTAAAGGCTAAATATTTTTTACTGCATTATTTTATGAGACATTTTGAATGGTTTACGCGATATCTCCTTCCCTCTTTCGCAAATTAATGATTATAATTTGAGTCCTTTTAATGGCGACAACGAAATGGCAAAACTATAAAAGCATTTATCTTGTCTTACTTACTTCGATTGCGTACTCTTAAATCTGTTGTTACACTGCTGTATTAAAGAAAGGTCACGTATATAATGCCTAAGTGTCGTGATCAGTTTACCTTCCCCAAAGACTGGACACTTTTCACACACGCGAGAAATACAGCCAGTCGGACCAGGACGTAGTAAAATATGTACGTCCCGTTTACGTCCCCTATGTCTTCTATTCCACTAGATCGGCGCAAGACTTTGTGCCTAGCAATAAAAACAAAATTCTACTGAATAATTCGATATTTGAAGTTAAAGTGCTATATTAAATATGAATATGAACTAGCCATCTTTTTTAGTTCATAGAAAACGTTAGGACAATGGAATCCGTATCATGGGGGTACTCAAAATGGAACATTTTTTAAGGAAAAAAATATTGATATTTCCTTTCAAGGTAATGGAAAACCCTAGTGAAAAAAATATGTATTTAACTTTCATTTTACATTGTTTCTTTGGTATCACCAGCACGTGATTGTATTTGTAGCGCTCATTCTGTAGAGAAAGGATACAAAAATGGAACACCACATCATGTGACAGCATTTGAAGTATTTTTCTTGATTTCTTAACAAAATAACAATTTCTTATTCATTTTAGTGATTTTTTCGTAAAATATTCATTAGAATGAAAAACAAAATATATAGTAATGTAAACGATATTTTCGGAAACAATTTTCATTTAATTTAGTTTAAAAGTTTCAACACTGAAGGGAAGTTTATGTAAAATGAAATTTCTTTCATAACAATATCACAAGATCTGCCATAATAACATAGTTTGACACTCCTGATGGTTAATTACTGCGGAGATTTTGACAACAGCAACAAATATTTCTTGCAATTCCTAATTGAAAACTACAACATCCTTTAAGGTATGCTTTAGTGGCATTTATTGGCGCACTTCCAACTTGTTGAGAAGGCTTCATCTTGTTTCATTATAACTTTCTACATTAGCATGACTTCAAGTCGAGCTCAGCAAAATCACCTAACGTCCCCTAAACTATTTTAGGATGCAAGAGTAGGCAGTTATTCTTAATAAAAAAAAGAACCATTCCAACATATCTCACTAATCGGAGGAAGGTTTTTTTTTCACTTTTAAACAAACTTCTATCATTGCTACATTTCCTATTTTTATTATTTGGTGTCCTGTGTGCATATCACCTGTTTTTGTTTAAATCAACTGTAGATAAAAATAAACGACTCATAAGATTAACTTTTCCAACGCGTAGGCTGCAGGATACTTCTAGTGACCCTATTGTAACTTTCGGTATATCTCATAATTATGAACATTCTATAAATTATTATCTAGAGAGTAACCGTATAAACACAGAGGCAATCTATATTTAGTAGCAATGAACTACCATCGACATATTGTATCGGTGCCTACTGCTATTAAAATATGTAGAAACTCTAAAATGTGTAGATGTCACAGAAAAACAGTATTTGTCAACAGATGCATTGCAGAGCAAAGCTTGACGAACAGGATAGTGTCCGTTAATCTCATACTTTGTACAAAAAGAAAGTACTTAAAAATAGTTATTGATGACATGAATTTTATCAAGAATTATTCCAGCATCAAAATGAAAGTAATATGTGTGGAACAAATAAACACGTTTTCCCTCTGACTATGGGTGAATATAACATGAACGAATGACATAGGTACAAGTGTACTCAATGACTTACTTTGTAGAGAACTGTCTGATTATTTTGATTATTATCCTTGATACAGACAGCGTTATGTAGACACATAATGTTTCCACAAATGACTTGCTAGCTTTTGCTTATCTTATTTGCTGTCAGATGCTTTTGCTGTCTTCGATTTCTGACCCGTAAATATATACCAATTATGAGATGTATACATATTTTAAAACATAAATAAGAAATGTACTCACATCCAGAATTCCTCTATGGACGACACGGATTGTGGCACTCCTGATGTGACCTGTAACCAGTGGTATATAATATAAGTGTGACTTCATCTACTTTAATGGCAATGCTATTATACAATGTATGATGACTGACAAACCATGACTTAGTTTAAGCTGACTATTCGCACTTGTTAAATCACAATGCATACGCAAT
Organism: Mizuhopecten yessoensis; assembly: GCF_002113885.1. Classification (NCBI taxonomy): domain Eukaryota; kingdom Metazoa; phylum Mollusca; class Bivalvia; order Pectinida; family Pectinidae; genus Mizuhopecten; species Mizuhopecten yessoensis. The sequence goes on from NW_018406035.1 coordinate 111,207, forward strand.
CATTTCGCGTACATAACAACAAAATATAACGTTATGTTGTTAAAATATACATCTATAAATATATTTCCAGTTAGACATACTTAGGACAAAATTATTTAATGTGAAGTATAACGAGTATCGCTCTGATGTTGCTAAGTAGCCAACTTCTCTTAATGATTATTAATTAATTTGTGTATTTATCTATTGTAATTATAGATAGAGTAAGAACAGTTATTTCCGATATGAAAAAATACATTTTATATCTTAAAAAAGCATAAAAGGAATATACCGTTACTGTCATTTCTGTGAATAGGAGAACTGTCTCAACGAATGCATTGATAATAAATAGAGGAGCTAAAACTTGTTCCTTTTAAATACGAATCTTATAAAACGAGTACAAACGAGTATCATACGTAAAAATGATATCGATACCAGTTTGAGAGTCGTTTTTTTTATTTACGATATTCAATATAACAATATTGCCTTTGACTTGTGACTTAACTGAACTCTGCTTTGTGTCGTCAAATTAGCAGATATTAAATGTAACATAACAAAATAATGTATGACAGTGTTATTACGCAGTGAAACAAACATGCCAGTATCAATTGATTGTTTCTACCAAGTAAGCTTACGTTGTATACTAGAGAACGGTCAGTGGTTGTATTGTATGTTGAACTATTAAGATAGGAGACACTACGATGAAATCCTGTTCTGCACTTGTCTGTATTCCAGCTGTTGTTGCAGCTTGTCCAGGGAAGCTCCGACTTAAAGGAATTGACCAGGTACTCAATAATCCAGGACCTCAATGTCGTGTCGTACACCAGACTGACCATATTAATGACCAGCACAGCCAAACCAAACCCTTAGCAATACAAATACGTTATAACAGCAGAGTACGTGAGAGTAACCACAAAGACAATATAAGTCTATACTATAACTGATTAAATGGGTTTAGATGTGCTGCTTTTCTTGTATAATGATAAAGCGAATTGAATGTGAAATTAACGCAAAAAGGGGACACTTCTCATACGATAAATAGTTTTTTTCTTCCGGTCTTGGTTTAAATTGCCCGATGCTACAAAACCTACTAAAACGGATACACATACTGATGAAAATATTAGATTCGAGTTATTTCTTTATATAAATTAAATGTTATTCATCTGTAGATCTTCATACACGTACATGTACAATATTCGTGTGATACGCTGTATATAAGCAGTATACTTCAGTTTTAAAAAGTTAATTTTGAGGCAATCTAGCGAGCTGCGCTTCCTCTGAAATGTAATGGGACAGTATGTACTGGTCCCCTTAATAGTTAATGCTCTGTATGTCTCAGTGTATATGAATTATGTTTTCATTTCATTATACGATGTCCTTCTAAAACACTTACCTCTAAACAAGGGACAGATGTCCCAAATCCTCCAAGGTCCCTTACCAGAGTACTGAGACATGGCTATCTCTATGAAATACAACGGAGCCCCACACAGCAGCATCAATAGAGCATATGCAATGAGGAATGCCCCTGTGGACAAGAAGGCCAAGTTATCTACACCTGAACTGAAACAGTTCTCTTGAAAAACAACGTGTAAGATTATTAGCTATGCTTCTACATAAACAAACTAGTACCAATTTCGGATTGGTTGTATTATGGTTTCAAAAATAATTGCATATTTGGTTTTGAATTTGGCTTTTCGCACCTACGATCGTCAACGGACCATATGCGATTCATCCTTCAATTCATCTTTTATAAGAGATAGACTTGTGTTTAATCATTTAATAATTCTGAACGCTATTCAATATTGGTAATTGGTGTTTTATTCCTATGATTTTCCTGTTTTGTTGTTGTCCATAACCTTTTTTCTTCTTCTACAAGTTATGTTACCCTACGCATATTTCAGATAGCATAGGCTTTTCTGAAATGAAAAGGTACAATGAATGACTTTCAAAGTTATTAAATAGTTTTGCTCCAATGTTAAACTCAAAGTGTACACTTGTATGTTTTTGATAGGAGGGCGTGATGTTACGTTTTTGGCTTTATAGTGACATCAGTTTAGATAAGGCAGTGAAAAGTAATGTAAGATTGAAAGATTAAATATTAGCACTGTGTGTTGTTGTCAGAGAAATTTCATTCAGAGAATAGCATTGTTGATGGTCAAGAAGGGGACGTTGCCACGTCCTACATGCACAACGATGCCAAGAAATACGCTCATGCTTTCTCCTCGACACATTATACATTGACTTATCGTTTCGTTTGGTTGCGCCTTCCGAGATAATTAGACCCTCTTAAATTACATGAACCTGACGTAATTAATAGCATAAAACAGGATCATTCCCGTTAGTGAGGTAAGCTATATAAAAATATCGCGATCTGCATAGCTCATATATATACAGACCCGTACATGCTCGATGTTCCACCTTGGACGCAAGCGGTACGGTAGTGTATGGCAAGCCAAGTTGTCATTTATTCATGGAGCAATGTTGATCCTGTGCTTAACCAAATTATATAAGATATCTTATATATTTTATAAGATATCTTATATATTTTATAAGATATCTTATAATGAATAAATGACAACTTGGCTTGCCATAGTAGTGGTACACAAGTGCTACGCAAACGGTACGCAAGTTATACGGATGACGCTTACAAATGGTGATTCGTTTGTGTTGACAAGAACGGGTTTACATAAAAAGCGGAAGCATATCAAATATCTAAAACGAAACGAATTTACCCACAATGCATAAGACGAAACGTCAGTAAACTGTAGGCTACGAAGAGGCATATAAGGAGGATAATGGATTGAGTGTGATACAATCACAGAAATGTCTCGTGGTTTATAAAGATTAATGTCGATCAAATATTGGTAATATTTCCATCACAAAGACCTGACGTATGCTAACAGATCAACGCGACACACAGATGATACAAAGTTATGGTCAGAAGTATTTCAGAAGATCAATTAATATTGACAGTGAGTAAACTGGTTTCGTTTTTTTAACGCGAAAAGCAATAATAAATAACCCTAATAATATAGAAATAAAACTGAAAGAATTTCAGACTCTTGTGTAATGGGTCTAATACTTTTATGACAATTTTTCTATCATCTTAAAAACTTCCATACCTTCTAGATTTTTCGTAGGAATTTGGAGAGCGAACAACTTGTTTAATTATCATTACATGCAAATGTGTGCATCGGATGTTGGAATTTTTTACATGTAATACCTTGTCTTATAGGCATATTCATTAAATTTCATTCAAAGATACAAAATGTAAACAGTTTGTTGTTATACATATTTTATTTTATTATAAAAACATAGTTGATTCTTGTTTTAGTCTACATTGTATATTGATAAGAAAGATAATGTACATTGTTTTTCAGTTTAAAAGGCAGGCTCGTGCATGTATGTAATTATTGTGAATAAGAAAAATAATATGTACTTATTTTTCATTCATGATATGCACCTTTGGAATTAATAAGAATATAGGTTTTCTTTATCAATTATAAAATGTAGGTATCTATACTGACTTTTCTACAGGTAAATCTTACCTGTCATAATCCTGGTACATTTGTATTTGAGAAATTACAGCTTGCTGGCACACATTGAGGGATGTGTACTCCAGAGGGTATAGGTGTCTGTTGTCAGAAATCAAGGAGGGTGGGGTCTGAGGGCGTGTGTGTGTGTGTGTGTGTGTGTGTGTATGTATGTATATATATATATATATGTGTTACACATGTGTGCTATTTACAGTGAACATCCAAAATAAATTACATAACAATACACACACTCACAACACAATTACAAATTAAAACAATATCATATGTTTGGAGAGTGCAACTATGTCTATTCATAATAATTGAAGTTCGTTACCTCTATTGTATTTTTTATACTCAGAGGTTCTTTCAAATTAAACGTGCTTGTGTTTTTAATGTAATGAGTTTTCCAAAATTTTGCTCGCAAATGAAAAATTACATAAATTACACTCCCGACGATTCTGCTCAATGTTATGATATCGCCCTTTTTCTAATTTTAAGTTATGAGAAGATAATCTAATATTTGTAATTGCTTTCAGATATTCTTTTTGTATGGGTTGTTTTGTGGATAAAAAATATCGAAAAGATATCTATAAATATTCGTGGATATTCTATTTTTTTCTGCACATTCTTTTCCCAAATATTAATTAATCTTTAATTAATGAATATAATTTGTTGTGTCGTTAATATCATATTCCCAAATATAACCTAGGCCAGGTATGTCCCAGTCTCTGATACTGTCCACTATGTAACTTGCTATAAAAAAAAAATAAAAAAATTTACTCACTCCAGACACACATTTCGTGTACATACGTCATAGCAAAGCATACATACAAACATGGCATACCTAAATATATAACATAATACTACCAATAATAATAATAATAATATTTAATATACAACATTTATATAGCGCCCTATATACTTTGTAAAAACACTCTAAAGCGCTTTACAACATATGTGCAACAAACACGGTTTCGTTCTTCATGGAAATGTATTGCGTATCTTTCAAGTCATAATTCCTTGAAAATATTTACATACAATATATTCAGGACATTCAAGACATTCAAGACCCTACAAGGAAACAATATAAACTAATTAAAATCTAGTTAAAAAGTGTTACAACATTTATTGAAAATACAAATGCTTTACATTTGTCTTAATTACATGAAAGCTGAAAACATAGGTTATCATTTATTTTATAATGAAATGTATCCAAAATACATTACATTTATTCAATACTTAACAAATCATATATACGTGTCCAATACAGAATTTTACACGAAATACGTGAAGTACGTAATCTATGTACCTATCCCAAAAAATGGTTCAAGGATCTAAAGATTAATATTCGAGATAGTCGTCAATACGACATACTATGGACTAGCGTGGTAACAACTATTATTGAAATTCCCCGTACTACTTGTCTAGCTCTGTCCACAGTGAACATGTCCGCTGCCAAAGTCCATGATGAATGACTTACGCGCCAAACTTACACAAAGTCACTGACCATATAAAACCAAAACGAGGCACTTGCATACACACTCTTACCTTACACCTGCCAGGTATATCCATACCACAGATAGCATACATCACGTGACACGGACAGTACAGGTACACGGACATAGACACCACATTGACAATACAGGACGAATATTAAGACGCACAGCGCTATGCATATCTAAATGTTAGAATAACATATACTTGCAAATATTATCCCAGTTACATTCTCCCCTCACTTTGAAAATGACGTCCCCGTCAAAGGAACTTGCTGCCAACATGTTAACCTGTAGATAATATGTAGACAAATTATATTTATGAAATGTAACTACTTAAAAACTGAAAGAAGAATGACACATTGCAGCTGAAAGTTAAGAGAATACACCTTGATTTACAAGAGTTCCCACTATTTCTGCCTTGGCGATGATTAAATCATGGTCAACATACTGGTGTTGATGAAAAAGAACAAATTCTCCCTTAGTCATCCAGTCAGGAGGGCGACGTTCTCTCCCACTCCGCCTCGGCACAGGAACAGGCAATCCTGGTGGCGGTTCTGTCTCCTTAATAACTTCTTGCCTGAGTATTGCAAGTATTTTGCCAGACGTCCCTTTCTTGTCTGACATCACTGGCTGTGTCATCCGTTCCTTCCTCACCGCTTTCGCTGGAATCTTCCACTGATATCTCCCCTCCGTTGAGAGCTGATCGTAACCAGGCGAATCAGCGACCACCACAGAAGTATCAAGACCGTCAACCGGTTCCTGTGTGGTGAAGTCTTCCACATGGTTGTTCAAAATCCTATTGGTTTCGGAATCCCGTGGTCCATACTGGCGGTCTACACATATGTATGACTGTTCTTCATCACAACTATCACTGTCTGAAACAGTGTTGGCAATCTCTGATGTAGGTCCAGTGAATGTCTTTTGATGGTCAGCAGGCTTCTCCACTGGGACAGTGGATTCTAGCTTTTCCACTGCCTCAGTACATCAAAATGGCAAAGCTCTTATTGGAAGCAAGTTGTTCCGATTAAGTGTTAAACTCCGACCCTGTCCTGACTCAGACTCTAGCCTGAATACTGGTATACCCGGACTGGGTTGTGCCATTACGATGTACACCTCACTCTCCCAAGCATTATATAATGTATGCTTGCCGTCAAAAGCTTAAGCTTTCACTACAACTCTGTCTCCAATGTTAAGTGACGCTCCTCGGACTCTGAGGTCATATGATGCCTTCTGCCTCCTCTTTGCACTTGTTGAAAATTTAGTAGCTAGATCATAGATGTATGTGGGACGTTCCCGGAGTCCCTTTGCATAGTCAGTGAGAGACATGGGCTCACAAATCAGCTTTTCTATTCCAAAGGAGATTACCAAAGGCAGGCGTGGCTTCCTACCAAACATGAGGGAAAATGGTGATGTGTTGGTTGACTCATATCTGGTACAGTTATACGCGTGAACTAGTGGTGCCACATAGCTCTTCAAATGGACCTTGTCAGGTCTTTAGCATGTTAATCAGAGTGATGTTGAATCGTTCAGTCATGCCATTACCAATAGGACAATAAGGAGTAGTCCTCGACTTAGTCATCCCTGTTAGCTGACAAAGCTCTGATGTAATTTGGTTTCAAAGTTGGCACCCTGGTCCGGATGAAGTCTTTTTGGCATGCCGTAGCGAACAAAGCAATTGTTGAATAGAGCTTCAGCGGTTGTTTTGGCTGTCTGGTTGCGTGTTGGAATGGCTTGGGCGTATCTCGTAAAATGATCTGTGATCACAAGGTAATCCTGGTATCCACCTCTGGATGTCTCTAGAGTGATATAGTCTTTGCAGACGAGCTACAATGGATGGGATGTCTCTATACTCACGAATGGTGCTCGCACATTTGTTGATGACCTCGCCCTGATACAACGCTGACACTTCTTCAACCACTCCTTCGCATCTCTTGTAATGCATGGCCAATAAAACTTATCCTGCAGGAGCGAAACAAATCATTGTGTAGTCCTCTGAGAGCCATTTCAATGAGAAATGACGGTAATACAATTTGAAACTTGGAATTAATATCTGTAATGATCTTCCTAAACTGTACTCCACGCCGCATCATCAAACTCCCAGATACCTTGAACAGCTGTGTGTGTACCCTGGTCATATGTAGCTGTCTACGTCTCGGTTGTCTTTGGTTGGGGATACTATCCATCCATGGTCGTAATACTGGATCATTGCACTGTGCCTGCCGCCAATCCCTAGGGGTCATATCTTCTAGCTGACTCACTCCAAGGTGAAACAGGTCATCTACGACTGAGGATGACAAACATAGGCTCTGTACATATGGCTGAGTCGCGACAGTTTGACAAACAACATGGATGGCTTCTACAGTAACATGCTGAATGGTTTATGCTCTTCGTCATCTTCAGCGGATACTGGAATTCTTGACAGAACATCTGCATCAATGTTAGATTTTCCTGGTCTATACAAAATCCCGAAGTCAAATGCAGCCAATGCTGACACCTATCTATGGCCAGTAGTATCCAGTTTTGCAGAAATCAAAACATAGATGAATGGCTTGTTGTTGGTATATACTTTGAACTTCTGGCCACAGAGGTAGTCGTTGAGCTCAAATGTTGTGCTGTCCATATAATAGGATGGGTGGCGATGCCAGTAGTTCCTTCAGCTTCCGAGAAAGCTTCTTCTTGCTCCATCCCCTAGTGCCATGGTGTTCTTTCTGTGGTCTATTTCCTTCCTCTGCTCTTCTTGACACATGCTGGGATGCAGGGAGGAAATCGTTTAAGAGCTTGGCTATCTTCGAAAAGTCTTGAATAAATTTACGGTAATATCCCGCAAAACCTGATCTGGGCCAGTTCTGTACTTTTTCTAGCTTGAATGGATCTGGTGAAATTCTTCAGTCGATACAAGATGGCCAAGATAAATAACATTGACCTGTAGGAATTTACAGCTCTTTGGCCACACATTTAACCCGCTCTCTCTAAGACGATGAAGAACCTTTTCCAAACGCTGTATATGTTCCTTATAGGTGTCCGAGAATATGATAAGATCATCCAAGTAGATCAAGCAAATATTAGGATGTAGGTCATTAAGGCACTCTTCAATCAACCTCAGATTCGCGGCAGGGGCGTTTGTTACGGCACGATTTCTCACCCCGACACGATTTTTCACCCAGGTGAGAAATCGTGCTAAAATTGCTGAGTTCGCAACATGACTTCTCACCTCTGCACGATTTCTTACCCGGGTGAGAAATCGTGTTAGGAGTAGGCATATTGCCCAATGTCATGAGTACGAACACTGAAATTGTTTTTGGGGGATTGTGGTATATTTAGACTTGTTTACTACTGCACACACTTCACACTTGTTGGAACTTCAATTTTTGGCTCACCCGGTCCGAAGGACCCTTGTGAGCGTATGCCATACTGCAGCGTCCGTCGTCCGTCCGTCCGTCCGTCAACTTTTCCTTTAAAATGCCATAACTCAATTTTGTATAAACGATGGGTATGAGGTAAAATCATTAAACCTTGCTTCCTCCGTATCCTTATTTGGTCTGGAGCATCCTTAGGCAAACAGGACTTGATTTTGTATAAACGGTAGGTATGGCCCCTTTGGGTGCAGAGGGGCAGGGCTCAAAAGGAAAATTGTGATTTTAATCTTTAAAATCCTTCTCTTAATGTACAATTTGAGGGATTTTATCCGAATTTGGCCTGAAGTATCCTTAGGCAAAGGGGTCTTAATTTTGTATAGATGATGGATGTGGCCACTTTAGGCGCAGAGTTGTGGGCGCAATGGGGGAATTTGAGGTTTAATTCTTTAAAATACTTCTTCCTCTGTACCATCGGAGGGATGGTTTGTAATAAGAATAATTTCCCATGGTTGCTTTTATTATCCATGTGAGCGATACAGGCTCTCTGCGTCTCTTGTTTTATTTTATCTCAACACCTTTGACTTACAATGGTATACAAAGATATGTAACATACACAGATTTAATGTATAAGCATGCCTGGTTGTACAGAGGGATACAAGTATCATAGTAACAGAGGTGAACTGCAGTTACAGGTAATTGTAGTAGACCTTTCTCATTTTGGGGTAGACCTAGCACGGAGCGTGGAGACAGAGACCAAGACATGCAAATACAGGGGACATTTATTTTTTTGTTTATGGAACGTAGCGTATAGGATATGTCAGAGTGTGTCGACGCACATGTGAGTGACTACAGGTAAGCGAACAGATGTAACCGATAACGACAGTCGTTTTAGTCTTTTTCGTGGCTCAATGCGACAGGTACAGTTGTATGTGACCGTGGTAATTGATATTTAAATATCTCCGTTAACGATCTCATTCGGCACGTCTGTTGTATTTTTCTGACGCCGATTGAGTTAAAAGAAATTCTCCGAGCTAAAACAATCAGCTGGAAGAAGTTTGCGTTTTACCAAAGTGACAGGGATCACATTTGTAGATTAAATTTACCATCAACAAACTTCTTAGGACACGATATTTCCATATTAAGAAAGAAATGTTTAACGCTTACACGGTGTCTTTTTTATAATAGCGTTAAGCTGAAGGTACTTGTTCCACACATTTCCGTCACTTCATTCCTTTGTATTTTTGTTTATTAGTATCCCTTAGTGACAGAGTAACGTTTATGAATGTTCCTTCGCAACAGTAACATGATAGCGTAAAAGGAGTGGTTTTCTGTATTGACATATGTTCTTGTTTATTCTCCTGAAAAATAACAACAGAAGAAAAGTAGAAATTTATTCAGTTTTCTGCTATTTTCGACTTAGTTTTAAATCGACAGCTTTCATGGAATTTTTCTCCATGCACCACAACCAAAATATTTAAATAGGGGAGGGGGGGGGGTGATAATCATATAATCCTTTTATGCTATTCTTAGAAGGCTGTTCTAGGGATCATTTCAGGGAGTTAACTTTCGAATTTCTTTATTACTGCGATCAACTCTAGCATGCACCGAGTCTTTGTTTTCAGTATAAACCAAAATTAAAAAATATATATTTTCTGAAAAGAAAACACAGTAAGGTGAGATCAGCCAAGAGAAGTTCATCAGTTGTACATATAATGAAAATTAGGGGGTGTTACTGCAGGTAAGGAGCACTAAAAGATCATTTTCTAGTGTTTTGTCGCAGGGAGCGGACAGAACTCCTGTGTACAGATGAAATGAAAAATAATTTTTGAGATGTTCCCTGATTTTACTACTTTTAGTGTCCGTCTCTGGCTCCGCGGTAGGTCTGCCTCAAAATGAGAAATGTAAAGGGAAATTTCCAAAGCTGAAGCTTGTAAGGCAACCTAAGTAATCAACTCTTTTACACGCATACACTACATACTGTACATGCATCTTGCAAACGGGGGGGGGGGCGTCCTTAAAAGACCATAGCTGTTGATAGTATGTTAAACAATACTAAACCAAACCAAACCAACACTATTCGCCCCTTTTTTCAAACACCAACCCAGGTTAGTTGACTCCCCGCCAAGGGTTCTCCTACAATGAACGGGGAGGGTCAACGGCACCAATTTGTATTAGGACGAGAAAAAAAGATAAAGGTAGTGCCGTCGCTGTGGCTCGAACCCGCGATCCTTGGCTTTCCAGCCCGATGCTCTATCGCTAAGCTTAAGGGAAATTCCCTGCAGCTGACGCTTGTAAGACAACCTAATTAATCCACTCTTTTACATTATACATGTAGTCACTGATGATTTTCGATATTAAGTTTCCGAACACATCTAAATCATGGACTATCATTTGCCGAGTCATTTCAGGCTATGATCATTTCTGTTCTGATTTTTGGACCATAATAAAAGTTGTTTAACATTTTAATCGTGTTCTTGAAGATGGGGAAAAATGCCAACATCTTCCGCAAAACGGCTGCTGCAGACTGGCTTCTGATTAGTCGAAATGTATGCATTGGCCAATATCCCTATGTAAAAGTGTGCAGTGTTAACTACGAACACTACTGCGATCTGCGTTGATTTTTTCAAAAATACATATATATTTTACATGAATTAAAAATTACGCCGTCATTGTTTCACAAAGATGTACTTAAAACGCAGAGTCGTATTTTTCTTTCTTCCTCGGCATGTATGCTGTGCTAATTACCCAAATTTTTAAAATTCACGTTTATTTGACAATGTGTCCGTGTTAGGTCGGGTCCTGATTGTTCGACATTTAGATATTAACCGATGTTATAGATTTGGTATGTTGATCTATTATGTAGGGTTGTCAACGGTTAGTCGGTTAACCGGTTTCTCGGGCGAAAGACTAAGAACCGGTTTCCAAAATCCTTAACCGAAAAGTCGGACACTTACTCACCCCTTTTGGGAGCCCCATGTTTCCCTGGCTTAGACCTCTAGACTATCTGCATTTGTATAGATGCGACCAAAATTGGAAAGTTTTGTAATAAAAACAGTGTTCAGGGATTATATGTTAGTGTTGATTTTGTACTCTTATTTAAATACTGAAAAAGAGATGTCGCCAATACCATAAAATATCTGAAAGCCAGATTACAAAGTTATGAAATATCAACTTTCTGAGATAGAACGCGCCTTCACATGCGAGGTGTAAAGATAATCTGAAGAGTACACACTTGAATGAGCAAGCATGTCTTAAAACGTTTGTCACGCAAATTTGCTCTAAAGAATAATATTACCGCATATGATTTCGAGTACAGATAACTGTAACTGAATCCATTTTACTGCATTCCGACATTCGTTGTCCATGACATATACTTACTGAGGTAACTTGCAACTATTTCCTGTGTAAACCTTGAAACACACGAGTCAACTATCATGCTGATTAATACATAATACATGCATGTTTGTGGTGTAAATACGTTTTAGATAGAACATTTTCAAAACATATAATGTATTTGTTGCTGTTTATTATTTGACTAACAAATTGACCGATTAACCAGTTACTCGATCGGTTGAAGAGTAACCGGTTACAAAAATAGGACCGGTTTCGCAACCCTAGTATTATGGCATTGCGATCATATTCTGATCCATCACTTGCGACTACTTGGTAAGCTTCGGCACCTTATGGTGTAACGGTTCCTGTTACGAATAGATATTGTTATACTTTATAATAAAAAAAAGAAATGTATGTACCCTTCCAGAGCAATAATTTCACATCTGTTTTAGTTAGTTCATGTTGTGTAAAAATGCGTGTCCTTTGTTCCTTTGGCCAAAGAAAGGTGTCCTTTGTTAGACATGACTTGCATATTATTTTACATACGGTATATCTCGCGCAAATTGTCTTTTGAAAACGTCTCTATGTTTAGGATATTTAGTGGAATTAAAAGTATATGAATAATAGATTAATAGATAAATACAGGTACTGCCATCAAAAGAAGTGGTAGGATACATTGTATGTGTTAATTCTCTAATAAAAATAACAATGATTAGTATACAACATGTATATAACGCCCTTTATAATTTGTAAAATTACTCTAAAGCGCTTTACACCATATGGATAATAGTATTATATATAAGTATTTACATGACGTCTTTGCAAAGAACCAAAAATGCAGACATGAGTTTTGATGTCTATCTTGAATTTTGCCAGGGTATTTGACTTTCTAATAGCATATGGTAAGCTATTTCAAAACTTGGCCGAAACCCTCCTAAAGCACCGGTTTCCATAGGTCACAGTACGAGATTTTGGGACACACAACACTGATTCTGACTCCGACCGCAGTAATCGCGACGGCTGATGCAAGGTAACAAGCTCCTGTAGGTACTTGGGATCTGTTCCTTGTGCCTTGTATGTCTACGCCAAACTTCTGTACTGCGACCTGTATCGTACGGGTAACCAGTGCAATGAATATAGCACAGGCGTGATGTGCTCTCTCTTTCGAGTACGAGTGACCAACCGTGCTTCAGTGTTATGGACACTCTGCAGAGGACTAGTTTGTCAGATATACCACAGAGCAGTGCGTTACCATAATTCAACCGAGAGGTAACAAGTGAATGCACCAACATATTGCATGCATCTGCAGTTATAAACTGCCGGATACAGCCGATGTTCCTGATATGGTAGTAACAGGATTTGGCAGTAGCGTTCAGTCAAAGTATACCCCTAGGTTTTTAACAGCTTGGACAGTCCCAATAGTTTTGGCACCGTCCTTGAGCTGGAGAGCCATTGTTTGTTGACACTTGTTTGCGTTCATCCAGGTACTGATATCTGTTCGACAAGCTTTCACATTTTCTGTAATAGTATCCCAACTGTCCTGTGGTTTGATGACCATGTACATTTGTGTGTCATCAGCATAGCAATGATACCGAAGGCTATGGCGACGACAAATATCTCCGATAGGATTAGAATACAGGCAATATTTTCGTGACCTTACACCGACCCTTGAGGAACCCTGAAATCAAGTAATCTTTCTTGTGAGGTGGTACATCTGATGGCAACACACTGTCGTCGTTAACTCAGATAAGACTGTATCCAGCATAGTGCGGTCTCAATCACTCCATAAGAGTAATAAAGAAGTTTATGAAGTATGCCATGGTCGATGACGTCAAATGCACCTGAAACAAACAGCATGACAAGCACAGCTCTGCACTTGTTACCCAATGCAGAAGCTATGTCATTATGTACACGTAGGAGGGCCGTCTCAGTAGAGTGTGTGTATACATCATCATGGCTGGAAGAGAGATGTCCAGTTAGGCCTTTCTTAAACAAAACAGCCACCCCACCACCACGTTTGCATGGTGGGTCCCATTATCAGTCAACAGTCAAAACTATTTTCCCGAGGAGTTGGGACCCTCCAGATGAACTGTTTCCCGAGGCCGCAGGCCGAGGGGAACAGTTCATTTGGTGGGTCCCAACTCCTCGGGAAAATGGTTTTGACTGTTGACTGATAAGGCATGAAACAACTGTTTTGTTACTTGACCAATGAAAAACCAAAAAGTTCTATGTCGAATGTGATGTTTAGATCTACCGACAGACAACCGTCAACAATCCAGTACCAAAAACGCTTGGTCATCGGGGTGCTTGTAATTATAGGTGCGTTCGATTACCTAACATGTGACCAGTCAACAGTTGCACGTGACCAGTCAACAGTTTGTTTCACGTGACCAGTCAACAGTTTCACGTGACCAGTCAACAGTTTCACGTGACCAGTCAACAGTTTCACGTGACCAGTCAACAGTTTCACGTGACCAGTCAACAGTTTCACGTGACCAGTCAACAGTTTCACGTGACCAGTCAACAGTTTCACGTGACCAGTCAACAGTTTTACGGTGACCAGTCAACAGTTTTACGGTAGCACACATTAGCTATAGTTCGTTTGGTGAATTGTCTGGGAAACAGTCGAAATTGATTAATATGCATTTATATAGCGAGTCAGGTAACAATATAAAATGTCTAGAACGTATCTACCGAATTTCTGATTCCGATTCCGATTCTGGAAGTGGCCTCACATGGACTTTTCATTAAGGTAACATTTTGGTCAAATGGCATCTTAGAAAGTAAAGTAAGATTTTAGAGTGTTACTATTTTGAACTGTTATCAAGAATCATTAATTAAAAAAACAATACTGATAGTGAGATGTCAAATTTGTGACAAGATGTCCCTACATAATGAAAAGTACTAAAATTGTCATCCTTCGTCACATGTGTCTCTATGTATTAAAAGCCATTCTATTAACACCATGTGTCCTTGCTATGGTCTTTTGGATCAATATAGACCGTGTCAAAAAGTAATAAACATGTTATATGGCATTACACAAATACATATGTTACATTTATGAACTTTTTGATCAATATAAATAAGTTTCTAATGTACAATCCATGTAATTAAGAACATTTTATATACACTACGCCTTCACAATAATTTCAACACTACTATCAATATCACTGGACATATGCCACACCTTTGTGCCTTATTCTTTGATAATTATGGGGTTTCACAAGAATTATCAAACTCAAAACATAACAACATTCGTTTTAAGTTAGCGTCTACCCTGTAAGATAACATGCTTATCAAAAATGTGTCGCATACGACTGGTACCCTGCTTCAACTCTTTGCATGGGTTCTTTATCACAGAGTATATTTTCAGTGTACAGATCATGTTGACTTAACGTTGAAACAAATTATCCTTTTGTTTTTATACACGGATTGTAAGGGGCCACTTTTTCAACAGAATTCGGTATACTATGTCTTGTAAAGTGAAAGCTTTGTGAAGAGAAAAACGTCTAGTTTTAAGTCGGTCGTTACATCTTATTATGTACATTACAGTCAACATTATCATTATCATTTGGTGGGTCCCATTATCAGTCAACAGTCAAAACTATTTTCCCGAGGAGTTGGGACCCTCCAGATGAACTGTTTCCCGAGGCCGCAGGCCGAGGGGAACAGTTCATTTGGTGGGTCCCAACTCCTCGGGAAAATGGTTTTGACTGTTGACTGATAAGGCATGAAACAACTGTTTTGTTACTTGACCAATGAAAAACCAAAAAGTTCTATGTCGAATGTGATGTTTAGATCTACCGACAGACAACCGTCAACAATCCAGTACCAAAAACGCTTGGTCATCGGGGTGCTTGTAATTATAGGTGCGTTCGATTACCTAACATGTGACCAGTCAACAGTTGCACGTGACCAGTCAACAGTTTCACGTGACCAGTCAACAGTTTCACGTGACCAGTCAACAGTTTCACGTGACCAGTCAACAGTTTTACGGTGACCAGTCAACAGTTTTACGGTAGCACACATTAGCTATAGTTCGTTTGGTGAATTGTCTGGGAAACAGTCGAAATTGATTAATATGCATTTATATAGCGAGTCAGGTAACAATATAAAATGTCTAGAACGTATCTACCGAATTTCTGATTCCGATTCCGATTCTGGAAGTGGCCTCACATGGACTTTTCATTAAGGTAACATTTTGGTCAAATGGCATCTTAGAAAGTAAAGTAAGATTTTAGAGTGTTACTATTTTGAACTGTTATCAAGAATCATTAATTAAAAAAACAATACTGATAGTGAGATGTCAAATTTGTGACAAGATGTCCCTACATAATGAAAAGTACTAAAATTGTCATCCTTCGTCACATGTGTCTCTATGTATTAAAAGCCATTCTATTAACACCATGTGTCCTTGCTATGGTCTTTTGGATCAATATAGACCGTGTCAAAAAGTAATAAACATGTTATATGGCATTACACAAATACATATGTTACATTTATGAACTTTTTGATCAATATAAATAAGTTTCTAATGTACAATCCATGTAATTAAGAACATTTTATATACACTACGCCTTCACAATAATTTCAACACTACTATCAATATCACTGGACATATGCCACACCTTTGTGCCTTATTCTTTGATAATTATGGGGTTTCACAAGAATTATCAAACTCAAAACATAACAACATTCGTTTTAAGTTAGCGTCTACCCTGTAAGATAACATGCTTATCAAAAATGTGTCGCATACGACTGGTACCCTGCTTCAACTCTTTGCATGGGTTCTTTATCACAGAGTATATTTTCAGTGTACAGATTATGTTGACTTAACGTTGAAACAAATTATCCTTTTGTTTTTATACACGGATTGTAAGGGGCCACTTTTTCAACAGAATTCGGTATACTATGTCTTGTAAAGTGAAAGCTTTGTGAAGAGAAAAACGTCTAGTTTTAAGTCGGTCATTACATCTTATTATGTACATTACATTAAAAATAGCATGAAGTAGATTTGTATAGAATTTATGGTTATTCATTCTCAATGTACTTTTTTGTTCTGTCGCATCATATTGGAATACAGATGTTTGGTTGTTAACTCTCTCCAGTTTTATGATTTGTAGCATGCTGTATATATACTGGTATGCTCGTCGTAAGTTCACTTTTCAGATACATGATGATAGACCCTCTTTATGGATTTTGTTGTCCCCGAGGTTTGCGTTATCTTGAAGCCACATTAATCTGTTTTGATACATGTTACCGTTCAAGATATGCAACAAAAACTGTACTCCTTATGAACTTGTGATTAGTCAGTATTCCTTATTTTTTTCAAATTCATTAATCACTTGGTTTTACATACCTTCCCTTCTGTCTCAATAGTATTTCAGACCGATTCGGATATCCGCCATTTTGACCCCTGGGAATACCGCCAATCCTCGATGGCAGAAACAGATGTATGGTGCACTTAAATTCATTTTAGCATTCTTTCCTATTGCGAAATGGTGAGGAACAATCGCATGTGTATGTCTTATGTAAATCTAATATACCAGTCTACCGTTAACATTAGAAAATATTGCAGATCTATGAATTTGGTTGGTGTGGCAAGTTAAACAAGTACAAATGATCCTACAACCTCTAGTATTTACAACATAAGCGAAACAACAACAAACAAAAACAGTTGTGCAACAGTATACAGTTGTTTCATGCCTTATCAGTCAACAGTCAAAACCAGGCCGAGGGAAACAGTTCATTTGGTGGGTCCCAACTCCGAGAGAAAATGGTTTTGACTGTTGACTGATAAGACATGAAACAACTGTTTTGTTACTTGACCAATGAAAAACCAAAAAGCTCTATGTCGAATGTGATGTTTAGATCTACCGACAGACAACCGTCAACAATCCAGTACCAAAAACGCTTGGTCATCGGGGTGCTTGTAATTATAGGTGCGTTCGATTACCTAACATTTGACCAGTCAACAGTTGCACGTGACCAGTCAACAGTTTCACGTGACCAGTCAACAGTTTCACGTAACCAGTCAAGTTTCACGTGACCAGTCAAACGAATATCCGAGCAAAGTTGCAAGAAACTCGAGGTTAGAAGTCCACTTAACAGGGACAGCACGCTCAACATCCATGCTCGTGTAGCGACAGTATATGTATAACAACAGCTTGAACACTCCGGGGCAGTGATGCAGGTAATTGATTTGATCTATCTATAGATACAATTGTATATAAAACTGTTTAAAATACACCACTCAACTAACAGTTTGATTTCTTAACCAATACACAGTCTGAAGTATCTCCTGAACGATATGAATGCGCTACAGAGTAGTGACATGTTGTTGAAATTTGTTTATATCATTTCTTCGTCCGTAAGGATCAATTTACTGCTGTTTTAATAGATATATGTATGTTTTCACATTTGCTCTACACAGATTTAAAATGTGGGAAAATGCCAGAGTAATTGGATAAAATAGCCTAGTGTGATAGTTGTGTATATAAAATCGTATAAGGGTAAAGTTATCAAATGAAAAACTTCGCAAGAAACCCGCTAAAATTTGTACCAACAATGTCGTCCACCAAACTAAATCGATCGTCACAGAAAACTTAACAAAAAGCACAGACAATTTTGTCTAAAAATACGTCACCCCCGAAATCGTATACTTCTTAAATAAAAGTATTCAATCAAGAAATAGAAATAGAGAGGATAAACATCTTCAAGCTGAGTGAAAATTATTTTAAGAGTTGTGCATTGGTTTTAATGATAGATAATCTCTGCAGGGGCTCAACATAAGTCGCCTTGAGAAGTCAAGTTTTGGGCACAGACAGTTAGCAAGCGGTCCTTCATATAGGTAGAATTTGGCAACTTTAGAGATAAGTGCTAAGAAGATTAATAACGTCACCCTAAGTGGAAAGGTTTAGGAAATTTCTGCAGAGACAGGTCCAGTGGGAGTGACCCAATCCGCGATTTTGAGGTCGACAAACAAACCCCGTTTCTTGCAGTTTACAGAACTGAACTTTCAGGACAAGGCATGATTCACATTTTGTTCTAATAATTCACCTGACCTTACGTCTTCAAAATACACTTTTTTACCATGAGTCTTAGAATACAAGCTAACCGAGGAGATAAGCGATATCATCAGTATATTTCGTAAATGATTATTTATTTATTGTTTATGTATTTAATGTTGTAGTATTGTTTCATTTTGACTTTTTCTTTGTTATGTTGTGATCAGTGTTTATATTTCTGCTTGATATATCCGCCATATTATTAAAAATAAGATATATAACATTTGATAGAGCGCCCTGTCTAGCTAGAATAAGCCACTCTTGTGCGCTTTACAGCACATAGATATACAATTTATACAATCAATACAATTAGCATACACATAAATCAATACAATTTGAGGAATTCGCCGGAGCTACCTTATCATGCGCTAACTACTAATCCTATGCCACCTGGCTAATATATCATGATGTGTGTATATGTATTTTTTCTGTTTGTTGTGGGACCGTGCATCCAACGGTATAATTTATAATACACCCAGACCATCTTGTACTCCACTTGATTTATTGGAGTTGTGTGGGTAGGAGAAAAACACTTTATCTACATTTTTCATGTGTACGACGACTTCAGGGATCACACCCCGGCCGCCTGCGTGCCTGGCTTACTATTTTAGAGCTTTCTTGCAAACAGAAAGTACGGTTTTAAGAGATTGTTTACAAGGTTGCTTAAAATCTAGAATGTTTAAGATGCTGAAATTTTGGATGATGGCAGATATGAAAGTGAAGTTAATACTGCGTAAATGTCTTGGTCGGAGGTTGATCGAAATTGGAAACATTGGTAATATGATTCACTGCCACAATATAAAGTATGCATTTTCCCAAACAAGAACAGCTAGACAATTGCTGTGCATGTAAGAGGACCTGCATTGTTTTTTTCACTCGGGTATGATTTCCATTTTCACTATAGTGAATAAAACTAGATTTGATCAAAAACAAAACCAGGGATTCAATCAAGGTAATTATCTTAGATATGCTCTCAAACTGACGGCCGCTGTTAATCGTTTCCCTTCGCTTCCGTTACGTTGACCAACCGTGTGTTTAACTTATATCACAGTGTCAGTTATTTCTTATTGGTTAGTAGTGATCAGAAGCTGTTTTGTGTTTGTATCTTACCTCCATTTTAGCATGCTCGTCATATGTGATGAATTTGAAAATTATACTTGTTTTTCAATTTTAATGTTTTACCTATATTTGACTCCATGGCAAGACCTTAAACTTGACATCTTCTCTGATTACATGTCGTAGACAAACGTTAGCCCCGATCAAGATGTACAAGAAGTATGAAGCATATATATACATATTCAGGGCGAAGAACGGTTTTCGGGTTTTGGTCGTTCGAAAAATGTCAAGATATGTGACTTTGACATTTTTATTTCTGAACATGATCCTTCTCCGGAATCATATGATCATTATTTTCTATCGCATCCTGAAATATCACCTTACGTCTGCCCATGAAACTTAAGGCGGCCATTTTGAAAAGTGACTTATAGAGTGGCCCGTATATCCATTTTACCACTTTCTATATGTAGCAAAATTATGTACAATGTACCGAGAGAAACGGACATTAGATATGCAAAGATGACCTTTTGTTATCAAATTACATAGAGTGTGCTTCTGAGTGAAGTGTGCACTATAAACAATATGGATTAGTGTAATCCACCCGCAGAGTCTTATATCAACTTGCATTTCGAAAAATAAGAGTACGACATTTACGCGATTACACATTATTCAACTTTTGTACAATACAAATGCTAGTGTAACTCATCCAATGCTTTCAGTTTCTATATATTTTTTATCATTACGAAAACAACATCACCTTAGTGTAAAGAGAGTAAGTAATGGTGCTGAGCAAAGATAATGTTCTTGTTGCATTGTGTAAAACCGATATTTCAACCTTATGTATAATGTAGTACAGACCACCCTCTCGTGACCAAGTGTTATTTACTTTTCCGATACAAAATTCACGATGACATCTTAATACATTTTAATAAACCTGGCATCTCTCAAGTAATCAACAGATATTTCATCTATCGTGACACTGGTACGAATGCAGACAGTTTCACTTGCAGATGTGACTGCCATGTGATTATCAAGTGACATATAATGATGATCTGCAGGTAGTATTTGTGATCATATCTACACTTTTTTGTGGACAGCTGCGCTAAGATTGCTGTGTCGTATTATACACACGAATAACCTATAACAATACACATTATGCATTTTCAGGGTTTTATAAAACAAAACAAAAATAACGAGATCTAGTTTTCGATTATCTATATTTTCTATGCGAGGACGAAGCTGTAAGTTATACTTAGCATGTTTGTGCCCAGGCATGATTCAAGCTGCCATTTGAGAGTCGCTGTGCAAACATAATGCAACAATCGTTGTGGGATTTTAACACATTTTGGTCATATGACCACTATTGTGTGACGTCATCGATCTGATGTCACACCACTGACTTTGCTGTTGATAGAACCTCACAACCTGACACAAGTTGAGTGAAATAACTACAAAAATGTGCGTTAGCATAAATACTCGAATAAAAAGAAAACTAAAGCGATTACTGTTTTAATGAATGGTAAATTGTCCTATAATACTAATTTCAAGCGCTGACAAACTAACACCAAACCCTAACTTACTTGAAAAAAACAAGATGTTCATGTTTTCAAATGAACTTTCGTTGCATTTCGTTGTTTTTGAAGCATTTTTTTAGCAATTTCTCGTATTTTGAATCTACAGTGGCTATAAACACGGCGACTACGACCATACGTATTGAGTGTGATAGGCTGTAAAAGAAATGTGACATTGGAGGGCTACAAGGCAAACTGCATCAATGGTTTATATGAGTTATCTCGTAAAACGTCAATAACTATTAATGAACATTTCAGTGGATTTGAAAGAACTAATTGTTTGGTGTAAATGATAAATTTGTGACGATGTTCAAACTTGTAGTAACACGGAATAGGTATATGGAGTGCATTTATATTGATAATGTTTGTATAGTATTATAATGAAAGTATTAAAATCCAATGTTTATTTTACTCACCTACTCGTTTGTTTACTTTTTTTAAACAAAGTAAATTGTATTGTTAATCAATTGCATTGGCAACGTAATTGTTATTTAATTGATAACATTGCTAAAACCATGAAATGGTAATGGTGATGCTACGTTTGCAATGTGTAATTACATTAGCAATGTAACGGCCCCATGCCTACTCAAGTTCACTGAAACGATTTATCCTTTAATAAACAAGCTTGATATTTGTAATTAAGCGGTAGTGTGTTATCGTCGACACAAACGTAATACACTATCATTAAAGTTGGATCATGCAACAAATCCTGTGATATCATCATATAAATGTAGTTGCTCCCAGTCTTTGTCCTGTATACTACTATCGCAGTAGCCAATATGCTGCCAAGATCTAGAAAGAATCTAGTTATTTCTGAGATATATATGATCAATGTAGAGAAAACTGAATGAATCTGTGGACGAAAAGAATTTTGCTGTAAAATGTATGCATTCTAATCAAATAAAATATTTCATCGTGGAAGTCACATAAAAAAGAACAGTAAGCAAATGCAGAAGCCAATTTAACAATTTTGACATTATAATATAAAAGGTATCGTAACGGAGAAATCACTGTTCGCTTATAAAGTTCACATTAATATGAGTATTTGTATTTTAGTTCAATATTTAATCTTAAAAGCAGCTCCTTCATAAAAGTACTCAACAGTAAGTTGGACAAATACATTACCATGGAATCGGTCTGATTTCAAAAGATTATATCTTCATACTGTACTTCATGACGAAAATGGTTTAAATAAATTAACAAGGCAATACTAGGCTTATTATCAAACACAAACACCAAAGTCAGTGTCGGCATGTCAACTTATAGACCGACAGGTAACCCGTTTCTGGCAGGTAAGCTTTAGCAATATTTACCTAAGTTTACAAATTCGATTGGATGGATATTTTACATAATATTCGTGGTGATAATAGTTTGTTTAAACTTAACATTGTAGACGAGAAAAATTCAACCGCAAAACATAGCAATGCTATTCAATGTGAAGATAGTATTTGAATAAGCATAGATCTTTGAACTATGCAAATATCCGTGACGAATTGTAGCTTGATACGCTGGAACGCGTGTGACAATCGTTTCTCCGTTACGTATTACGTCAATAAAATAAAACGGAAAAACCTGTTTACTGTAAAATGTATGCACTCTTGTCTAATAAATGATTTTATCATCTGTTCAATAATGATTAACATGTGATACCGTCGTGAATTTAAAACGTTAAATATGTTATTTGATGCTACATGAACACGACGTACAGAAATTATGGAAAACAAATCAAACATAGTAAGGGACACCTACAAGCCAAATCTAACAATTTCGACATCATAGGAAAAAAGGGTATCCTATTAGATATGTTGAAAGTTGAAACATTAATTTACTGTCGTAAATACCAGTGGGGTAATAGAGGTTTGTACAACTTATAGCTAGGATTTCCCCCTTATATATGTAGCATCGTTTACATACACGAGAAGATTGGCTATTCTGTCATATGGTGAGTCAAAAGGGCGAAGATTGACAGAGGACTAAGGACTTGATTCCATTCAAAACTGTCGGAAAAATGTAGATATGAAATAAGTGTCCCCTTCTGAGAGCGTTTTACGTACGAATAAATCAAACCAATATTTAGGTTGTATTCCTTAAAGTTTCTATTTTTGATTGCATATTTCTGAACATAAATTAAATTTGCGTTTTCAAGAAGGTGCCTACGACTATTTGCACAACTATCTACATTCACGAGACCTTAAGATAATTGGCAATGATTCATAAGACTGTAGGGGAGAAAGGACTTTTACCAGATTAGCACCACACACGTTCCAAAGTAAAAAGAGAAAAAGCATGTTTAAATTTGTTGAATGGAAATCTATAAATTAAAATTGTATAATTTCATTTCTACCACAAAACGATCCTTTAATCTAATCTCAGATTATCGTAAAATGTGCACACATTTCTATAAATATGAGTTATACACCACACGGGGTCTATGACACGGGGTCTATGAGCTTTGATTGGTCGAGATGATGAACTTTGACTGGTGACTTCTTTTTTCGCGCGCTTTGTGCCAAATGCTGTTTACGTCTGCTGTAAACATGGCTGCTTTCCATGAAAGCGGGCCACTGGAAAATATTGGTGACTTTGTGAGGTTATGCAGTCGGGAAAAGGGGGTCAATAAGGCAATATAAAAAGAAGATGATAGTTTACGATTTGATCGCTAAGAAATTTAATTAATTGTGACGAACTTGCTACAGAGGCTCGATATCGTTTTGACGTCATACCGTCGTGTCCAGGTTCGTGAAATCAAAATAAGATCAGCTATTGTGTCGGACAATATTTTGTTCTTACTGTATGTACACTACGTCCCGTTTTTACGCCATCGTTTACAGGTTATGAATTAGACACGGCTAGTATATCTGTGACAGTAACAGAAACTGTCAAATATAAATCCCCATCCGTTTCATATAGTAAAGAAGATACGACATAGATATATTACGGAAAAAATCCTGACCTGAAAATGACCCGAATTTCACGTTCAGGTTAAGTTCACGATACAACAGAAGGTCACGTTCATGTATAAGGTGGTTGAGGGGTTGTTACCAGCTATATACATCCAGCTGTTCATCTAATTAAAACAAGACCAAAAAGGAACATCAATTCCAGGAACTATATATATATATATGTAAATGGTAGAAACATCTGCAAAAAACAACTCTAAATTGTCTCTCTCTGTAGACTGGTTATCCGGTGAATATCGATTTCTAAATATAGCCTCTATCGAAATTTCCCGGAACCTATCGTAGCGCATGCGCAGTTAGAACGGGAGGCGATCTGTCAGACGCGTAGTCTCTGTTCGTCTGGAAATTTCAAAATAATACTCGAAGATAAAGATCACAAAAAAGGTCACCGAACACGCAGTGCGTGAACCTTGACGATATCTTCGAAAGCTACGATGCCGAACTGGATTCAACTCTGGCTAAATTTTACACGAAGGTTCGTTCCAGTAAAAGTTAACAATAAAAACACTAACTGTTAAAGCATATAACAAAAAAAAATATTGTCTTTTGTGCTGGCAAATATAATGTGATATAAACCTGAAAAAATGATATTGACCGCGGCGTACGTCAATATCGCTTTTTCAGGTTCATATCACATCATATTCCCAGCACAAAAGTCCATAATTGTATAATATCATATATTTTGACAAAAGGTTCAATGTTCCTTCTCTCTCCCAGAAGATGACGTTAGACCACACCAATTTGAATTTTAGTTCTTTGGGAACCCAAATTTTAAAACAGGAGCGAGCGAGCGATTTATTTTTTATTTTTAAATACATATTTCCTTTGTCGACAAAACGCAGGCGAGCGAAATTTTTAAATATTTTTTTTACAAAACTTGTTTCCTATGAACACAGAAGCAGGCGAGCGATGTATATTATTTTTACGTTTTATCTCGGATGGCTGTTTCTTTATGATGTTGTACACTGTAACACATGTGACTTTGATAAAAATACTACTTGTATAGCAACACAAATAAATAATCTGTTATGAAATATCAACAATTCTGTTCGAAAAGTGAATGTCATTGTATCTTTTTTTACCGATACAGCAGTTCAAAAACATCAACAAGAATATTAAAATAGTATGAAATTTAAATGAGGAAAAAAAACAATAATCTCCACTTTTAGCACAGTACTGCACATACATTCCACTAATTGGTTTTCATTATTAAATACTTTGTTTATGTACAACAACAAAAAATATCAAAACAAAACAATTTATTAAGCATCACAGCTTTCAAAACAAATAATAATTCCTGTCTGGAATGACTAGAGTTCAAATAAAATAAAAACATAATCTTCTATTCAAGTGAACATTATACAATAATTGACTTTTCTTTCAGGTTAATACGGGGATTTGTCAACCTGAGAAAGGTGATATTCCCCAAGGCCACAGACCTATGTCTACCCGGACAGTAATAGGCCACGGGTAAAACAACACACCCCAAACACGGGACAGCAGTGTAGCACAAGAATCTCTTTATTTGATATATTTTTTCTGTGGTTATGTAAATTCATGACATCAAAAAATATAGAAACTGAAAGTTCTTTCAAATTTTCAGTCTTTATAGCGTTTTTTAGCCTCAGAGAGACTTGCCCTGTTAACCAATGATCGGTCTCTATTAAAAATGGATAAAGCAATTTTATAATTGTTATATAATCTGTTACAGTTAATATCGAACCATGGTTTATCTGGTTCTTTCTTAGTGACATTTACATAATGACAGGTACATGAACAACTCAATACTTTTCGCTTACGTAAGCAAAACTTGTCAAACAAAGTTCGTGTACATTTTACAAAACTTTCCAAACACTCATCAATACTTTCTTTTGTGTTAATTAGCTGATCGACAGAGCTCTCAATCAAAATTATATTGTCAAAAATATATCTGTTGTCTTTTGCTTCATCAGACCACACTACGTTCGACACAGTAGAATATATATTCTCGTCAGAACAACATTTACAACCTCTGTTTTCTGTCTTGTGACAGTTTAATGATACAAAAATTGGAGCAGGATCAGAAAAATTCATTAAAACAACTTGCTTCAAAATGTTTAACATTACACATCGACAACTTATCGGTAAGCACATAATCGATCACTAGTACCGTTTGTATTACAAAATGTCATTTTACCCTCATTGTCTCCTGTAGTACGACCATTGACAATTTTTAAACCAGTCGATTTACATAATTGTATGAGATTACGCCCAAAAGTATTCAGTCGATCATTCTCAGATTTTCGCTTGGAAATAGGCAGTTCCTCATGATAAGAAATAAAACCGTCAATTTGACGATGTAAGCAATCATGTAAAGCATCAAAAGTTGTAAAATCTGGTTCCACCCCTGTCCGACTCTTCAGAGCATCAATTACAAATACATGACCTTTACTACTATAACGATCTATACCGTTCTCCAACACCTGAAATATGTCCTCATCGTAAGCACCGTAAAACACTGATCTCTCATGGGGTATACATGTTAAAGCTATATGAACAATTCTATTATCTGCAAAAAGTTTACTGTCAATTCTGATCCACATAATACTATCCAGTTCCACAGTTTTTATAGATATAAACTGACGTAGCCATGTTTTATATAAGTATACAAGACCCCCACCCTTACACTTGGATCTAACAACTGGTGAAAAATATTCGAAACCTTTCACAGTGAGGTCAGCTTCATCTTCCAACCAACATTCGGCTTAGCACACTATATCAGTTTTACTAAATTTTTCACAAAAATCTGTATTATTAAGTTGACACCTTAAACTATTCTGGACATTCCAGCTACATACTATTAGGTGGTTACTATCTTCCGGGGACCCCTTTACGACCGTTTTCACATGAGTTTCCTGCTGAGAGACTGACACCGGTGATGCTGCAATAAGGGGAGCGGTTCCAGGTCCAGCTCCTCTGTCTTCGGTATCAGGAGGCGCACGTTGCCCCCACCAAACTACCACTAGGGGATGCTCAAGGCTGATATCTATTAGATGTCGTGATATCAGCAGATTCACCGGATGCGGATACTGGCGTTGAAAGTTGACGCGAGCGTTTTGCAGGCCTACCGCCACAATGAGTCGTTAGAGTATCATGAGCCGGTTGGTTACCTTTGTTAACCGATGTGTCGACCTCAGGTCCAGTATAGAGAACGCCATCTATATACATTCTATCTCTCACAAATTTTACTTTGTGCCGCTCTCTCCTCAGACGTTTTGCTACTGGATACAGCTTTTTCCTGACCTCTTCAACCGCCGCAGGAAACTGTTCATTTATGTTGTACCGAGTTCCCTGTAACCTTTGTGTCAATGATAATACCAGTTGGTGTTGGCGTTGATATATAAACCGCGCTACAATAGCCATAGGACGGGGGCTTCCTTTGTTCCTCTTACGGAATCTGTGGACGTTTCCAAATTCAATGTCCTCCTCAATTTCAAGTTCATGATAGAGAAAAGACTTTACTAAACTCTCAGTGTCTTCACGTACGTTCTCACTAAGGCCCAGACAAACCAAATTCGACTTCATCGATTGGTACTGAAGGTCTGTTACTAACGATTTCAGTTCATAGCGCTCACCCCGAACTTCCTCCAGCACTGCTGCCGTAAGTGACGAGAATAAGATCTTATATGATCGGGTTTGGGTTTACTTCGACGCATCCGTCAATATTGACCACTTTCAGACTTAAATTTTTTCATGCATGTATTTTTCCCCACTTCACGTACAGTAGCACAGTATGGAGCGGATGCTCTTTAAATCTTCTGCAAAAACTGTCAAAAGCGCAGAAACAAGCTGCAAGATTACTGTTGGATGCTCCATTTGATACACCATCAGTAGAAATGTTTTCTTCATTAGGGTGGTGACCAATTGGCGAATATTTGAAATTCAAAAGAGGTGTTATGGTGTACAAATGTATAAATAATCTAGTTCCAGGATACCTTTCTAATCAATTTAATTTGTCTACCAACAGATATACTAGATCAGCATCCCAAAACTCTGTCAAGGTACCCAAACACCGTACCACATTTTATTCCAAACACATTTTGGTACAAGGGAGCCAGATTTGGAATAGTTTAACGGTTGAAGTACGACTCTCTTCCTCCTTGACAAAATTCAAACAAAATATGATTGGTAACATTAAGAATGCGGTTTAATTGTCTTTTATTAGCTCACCTGGTCCGAAGGACCAAGGTGAGCTTATGCCATACCGTGGCGTCCGTCGTCCGTCTGTCCTCGTCCGTCAACTTTTCCTTTAAACAACTTCTTCTGAAGAACGGACAGGCCTAGAGTCATGATATTTGGCTGAAAGATTCGTTGGTAAGAGCCCTACAAAGTATAGGAACGAAAATGACCTTGACCTGTTTTCAAGGTCACAGGGGTCAAATATGTCAAAAACTTCAAACGACTTCTTCTGAAGAATTAAAAGGTATAGAATCTTCATATTTGGCTGAAGACTTCCTGGGATGGAGCCCAACCAAGTTTGAGAATGAAACTTACCTTGACCTACTTTCAAGGTTACAGGGGTCATATATGTCAAACACTTCAAATGACTTCTTCTGAAGAACTGAAAGGTATAGAATCTTTATTTTTGATTGATGGCCTCCATGGATAGAGCCCGACAAAGTTTGAGAATGAAAATGACATTGACCTTCTTTTAAGGTCACATGAAGCAGATATGTCAAACACTTTAAACGACTTCTTCTGAAGAACTGGTAGTTATAAAATCTTAATATTTGGCAGGTGGCTTCCTGGGACAGAGCCAAACAGAGTTTGCGAATGAAAATAACCTCAACCTACTTTAGAGGTCACAGAGGTCAACAACATTTTAATGGATTTGTTCTTGAGAACTAAAAGGAATGGATTCATAAGATTTGGCTGCTTGCTTTTTGGAATAGAGCTAACCAATTTGAGAAGGAAAATGACATTGACCTACTTACAAGATCACAGGGAAAAATATGTCAAGCAACTTCTGAAGAAGAATCAAAAAGCATAAAATCTTATAATAATATTTTGCTGGTAGTTTCAACAGATGGAGCCAACAAAGTTTGTGAGGGAAATATTTATAGTGCAATATGATATTTAATGAGAATATTTTGCTATGACTGCTTGAATATTCAGGTGAGCGATACAGGCCCTCTTGGGCCTCTTGTTCAAATAGTTTTGTTTTTCAAAGTTACAAAAGAAATCTGAACCTTTTTCCCCTTTCTCATACCATGTTACCTTTGATCTTATAATGATTCTTTCAGTCTTTTCCTTCCTTATATCTGATAAAGCCCTGTTTTCTTTTTCTAATGCTTCGTATAACTGGTTAGTAGGTTGACTGTTCATTAATTTCTCAATGTTTTGTATTTTTTCAAAGATCATCCTTTCTTTCTTTGTCTTTTCTTTTGAAATTTGAATTGAGTATTCTATTGTTAGACTTCTAAACTTCATTTTGATTATTTCAAACATCATTAGGTCATTTACCCTTAAATTTATGTTCTCTAATGCATCTAAATCCCCCTCCATCAGGTACTCTTCTATTGTGTCCCTAATGCATTGGTTTGCTAAATCTACCCAATTCTGATCATTTAATAAATTTGAGTTAAATTTCCAATACCCCTTTCTTCTCATATTTTCTTTATTAATGCAAGCTATTGATATACAGGAATGGTCAGTCTTATAACCGGGTGTGATACTAGAGTTTGTAACAATGTTAAGTAAATCTTGTGAAACTAAGAAGTAATCTAACCGACTTTGTTTAATTGGGTTTTTCCTTCGCCATGAGTACATTTTTTTCTCAGGATTTTGGATTCTCCAAACATCAAATAATTCAAATTCTTCCATACTTTTATCAATAAGTTCTCTGGCTAGTCTATGACTCTCATGCATAATATTATGTGTATCTTTTTCCATATCCTGTACCAAATTCCAGTCACCTCCCATTATTATTTTAGTATTTGAAATCAGTCTGATTCTTCTATATATATTTTATTTGTACATTTATTTTGTTTTTAATTTGCAAACTTTATTATCCATATAGCTATTTTTTATATAAAAACAATCAGCACTCACATATTCTTAAAATAACCTGCACATCGATCGTTTTCATACATAATCAGCAAAAAGCATGTTTAACGCACATTCAACGCTAAAGTTAAAACGCACAACAAACGGTCAACCCAACCCAAACGCAACGCAAACGGAACGCAAACGCAACGCAAACGAAACAGAAACTCAACGCAAACGCAACGCAAACGGAACGCAAACGCGACGGAAACGCAACGCACTGGTCTCAATCAATCCAAAATATGGAAGTGCATTTCCATCAGCACATTATACGTTCTGCACACAAGTCAATGACTTCATAGGTAAATGGGTTAGTTTAGAGTCATAGTAGGACTTACTTACAGTTGATACTGTTGATCTAGTGTCCAACAACGATAAAGCTTCATGTCCCTCAATCCTGATCTTAATTTCATTTGCTGAGCCAACTAAACCAGTGCTGTAAGTATCTGATTCCAAACTAGGGTTCTGTCCTCTGAAACCTATGGGTATCCCCTCCCCATAGGTCCTTGTCCGTTTAAAGGCTGTCTGTGTGTCTGGACGCTGTAACTTGGTCTTCTTACATGGTCCAGTCTAACTTTGCAACATATACGCATGTGTCCCAGCTGTACACATCTCCAACACTGAGGTTCTTCATAATCCCCTGATGCCTGTGTCTGATGACGACTGGGTGTAGAATCCTTAACTTGAGGTTTCCATTGGTTCTGTTGCTGGTGCGTCTGCTGCTTAGATTGTCCAGACTTTATAGCCTTTTACCACAGATATAAGTTGACAAATGCAACCTTCTACCTTCTAACTTCTCAAACTTCTCATCATAAGACAGACCATCTTTGCCGTAGCTGTCTTAGTCGACTTGTCCTCCATTTTCAAAGACATCTCAGATTCCAGTTTCCTGAGTTCATCCTTACAATCTTCATATCCTGTAATCATAGCATACTTGCTGGCTGACCTTTCCTTCAAAGGAGTCCTAGTCCATGCCCTATCCTATTGTGAAGCATCTGATTCATCTTGCTTCTCAGTATTTGATCAGATCGGGTGGCCTTGGTAAGTTAATCCTCCAACCTACATCCCCAACTGGACACAATCTCACCTTCTAACTGCTGGGCATTGTCCAATTTTCCCATTAAGGCTTCCTGGTTTTCTACAACTCCATACTTACTCTCCAGTTGTGTCATCAACTCTGAGACAGTTGCAGTCGCATAGCTACTATTCCAGCATTCCCTCTTAGTGATCGTCTCACAGCCTGTGCAACAACTTCACTGCTTACTGAAGTGTCTTCTCTCAAACACTACACTTCATATCTCCATAAATCATGTGGTAACTCAATTTTGACGGATGGATCTCCACTGAATGTTGGTAGTCTTAGAGGATGTGATGCTCCTTACTTTTTGCAGGCTTCATCTCAGGTTTTTCTTTCTTGATAGATGAAGGCATGTTTCGTGTGTGCGTCATGTAGTACACCATCCACTTCTTGAAATCCTCAGGTGTGTCGCGCTTGGGAGTTACATCCATTTCTTGAAACACTTTGACCATCTGACTTACCCGATCTTTATTCATGATGAATGGTATATGGCAAGCAATAATAACACAAATAATACACAGGAAATTGCAAAGAAAACATTAAATGAGGTAACACAGGAAGTTACATCGCATGAAAATTCAAAATAACCAAATGTTGAAATCAATTCAACTCCTAAAAATAGAGGTAACCTATAGAATGTATGTATACATGTAGATTAGTGGGATACAGGTGTTCATCTGCGATATCATAGCAAATATAAGCTGCAGTACAAGACAATTATATCACAAATTGCATAAAACATTTAACACTGAACACATAATCCTTTCACAATAAATATTCATAAACCATACACAACCAAAAGAAGTAGCAATGCCTCTCAAGTAACAGATTAAGTTCACTGGGTAAAAGGAGAAAAAATTGATAAAAAACTTTCCGATCGGTTTGGAGTACAGGCAATAGTTTCGTGGTCCTAACACCGACCTTTGAGGAACCACGAAATCCAGTACTTTGTCATGTTAGGTGGCAGATCCGATGGCAACACATTGTCGTCGTTCACTTAGATAAGACTGTATCCAGCATAGTGCAGTATCAGTCACTCCATAAGAGTATTCCAGACGTTTATAAAGTATACCATGGTCGATGACGTCAAATGCACCTGAAACAAACAGCATGACAAGCACAGCTCTGCACTTGTTATCCAATGCAGAAGCGATGTCATTTTGTACACGTAGGAGGGCCGTCTCATTAGAGTGTGTGTATACATCATCATGGCTGGAAGAGAGATGTCTCACACTTAGGCTTTTCTTAAACAGAACAGCCACCCCACCACCACGTTTGCCAAGTCTAGCATTGTGGAGGAATCCATAGCATGTCGGTATTAGCTCAGCTAGTACCTTTTCATCGATATCTTAACCTAACCAGGTGTTTGTCAATGAAAGAAGGTCAATGTCCTGAATTGTTTGATGAAAATCTCCGATGGACAATGACCTATTCTTCACCGAGCGACAGTTTAAGGACACTAACTTCAGAGGAATGTTGGCTTGATGACATGTAGATACTCGTACGATACTGATGTTGTCGGAATCCGTGTGGAAGTATCGTAACGAGAATGCACAATAGTATTGATGCCTGATACTATAAGTGCAGTGCCCTGCAAGAAAGTGTGCGAGGCGGACAGACCATTTGTAGTGACCAAATGGATGAGATTATCAGTATTCAGGCCCGAGTGGGAACAACCATTGGTTCCGTTTGATTGAAAACCGATAACACTTATTCGCCTAACAGCACCTTTTCCCGCCCGTGTCCCACGTCTTGTGCGCAAGTTTTTTTTTCCGAATTTGATTCCTGAAAATCCTCCAAAAGATGAGTAGTAATATCATGACTCACTGGTCTAAGTGCCAGGCGAAAAGATCTATTACACTTAAACATATATGAATGTGATATCAACCTCCGCTGATGGAATAAAAAATCACAGTTTGGAAATTCACGGTGCTACAGGGGGTTCCCGCATTAGTCGCCTGTTCTGTGACGTGTACCGAGATGATATATATTTGAAATGATCCTACAACTTCTAGTATTTACAACATAAGCGAAACAACAACAAACAAAAACAGTTGTGCAACAGTACAAAATGTCTAGAACGTATCTACCGAATTTCTGATTCTGATTCCGATTCTGGAAGGGGCCTCACATGGACTTTTCATTAAGGTATCATTTTGGTCAAATGGCATCAGAAAGTAAAGTAAGATTTTAGAGTACTACTATTTTGAACTGTTATCAAGAATCATTAATTCAAAAAATAATACTGATATTGATCTTAAGTACAATTAATTATCTACAGTTAAATCTGAAGAAAAAGTAAATGGGAGATAACAAATATGTGACGATCAATATAGACTAGTTTCTAATGTACAATCCATGTCATTAAGAACATTTTATATACACTACGCCTTCATAATAATTTCAAATTATTCATTACATCACTACATTCAATATCACTGGACATATGCCACACCTTTGTGCCTTATTCTTTGATAATTCTGGGGTTTTACAAGAATTATCAAACTCAAAACATAACAACATTCGTTTCGAGTTAGCGTCTACCCTGTAAGATAACATGTTTATCAAAAATGTGTCGCAAACGACTGGTACCCTGCTTCAACTCTTTGCATGGGTTCTTAATCACAGAGTAAATTTTCAGGGTACAGATTATGTTGACTTAACGTTAAAACAAATTATCCTTTTGTTTGTGTACACGGATTGTAAGGGGCCACTTTTTCAACAGAATTCCGTATACTATGTCTTGTAAAGTGAAAGCTTTGTGAAGGGAAAACGTCTAGTTTTAAGTCGGGCGTTACATCTTATTATGAACATTACATTAAAAATAGCATGAAGTAGATTTTTATAGAATTTATGGTTATTCATCCTCGATTTTTTGTTCTGTCGCATCATATTGGAATACAGATTTTTGGTTGTTAACTCTGTGGAATATTTTTTCAAGTTTATGATTTTTAGCATGCTGTATATATACTGGTAAGCTCGTCGTACGTTCACTTTTCAGATACATGATGATAGACTCTTTTCATGGATTCTGTCGTCCCCGAGGTTTGCGTTATCTTGAAGCCACATTAATCTGTTTCGATACATGTTACCGTTCAAATATGCAAAACTGTACTCCTTATTTTTTTCAAATTCATTTAATCACTTGGTTTTACATACCTTCCCTTCTGTCTCAATAGTATTTCAGACCGATTCGGATATCCCTAGCATCACCGCCAATCCTCGATGGCAGAAACAGATGTATGGTGCACTTAAATCCGTTTTAGCATTCTTTTTCTATTGCGAAATGTTGAGGAACAATCGCATGTGTATGTCTTATGTAAATCTAATATACCAGTCTACCAGTAACATTAGAAAATATTGCAGATCTATGAATTTGGTTGGTGTGGCAAGTTAAACAAGTACCACCATCGTTTAATCTCTCGATTAGAGCCCAACTAAGAGAAAAAGAAACCAACTTGTTTTGATAATGATTTAGGGTTTATCGAGGGTGTACAGCCGTTAAAACATCCGTCTTTCCCTAGGATTAAACAGTGCTGATACGTACCTCCGCCGTTCCTGTAGGTGAGGTAAGGTAGACGCCATACGTCTGGAAGACCAAACGAATATCCGAGCAAAGTTGCAAGAAACTCGAGGTTAGAAGTCCACTTAACAGGGACAGCACGCTCAACATCCATGCTCGTGTAGCGACAGTATATGTCTAACAACAACTTGAACACTCCGGAGCAGTGATGCAGGTCATTGTGTTGATCTATCTATAGATATATATGTTTCTACCACAATACGCTGTGTTATTCCACTCTCAGATCATTGTATATACACGCAGACTGTTAGATAAATATGAGTTATGACACCACACGTGGTATATGACCTGCAAGAGTTTTGATTGGTCGAGAAGATAAACTTTGCCCGGGACGACCTTTTCCACTTTTCGTCTGCTATCAACATTCGACATTCGACAANCAGCGATAAGTTCGTCACTTGTCGGGAGGCAGACTTCGTACGATATGCTTACGCGCATATAGTCCGTGGTTAATTTATATAAGTCAATGAAATACGGCTACTCTAAATATTTAAAGTCGTTCATCTATTATATTTTTTCATGAAGTTGTTGCCGAAACATTAATTTTGACAATTTTTGAATTTGTAAAAAAGAAGTTGTTTTTGAATATTAATGAGTGACTTTTTACATATAGGTCATATCACTACGCCAGCCTTGTCAACAAATACACGTGTGTATGTTATTTCCGACTGATCATGATATTGTGGTAGAAACAGATCACACGACTCGTGGAAAATATTTCGTTCTCCCTACGTCCCGTTATCGCTATTTGGACGGCCTGACTATGGCTGACTATGGCTGAACTTTCACTATAAACGTCAACCATAGAACCGTCAAGAAGAAACGTAGGCCTATGGTTTTGGACATTGACAGCGATAAGTTCGTCACTTGTCGGGAGGCAGACTTCGTACGATATGCTTACGCGCATATAGTCCGTGGTTAATTTATATAAGTCAATGAAATACGGCTACTCTAAATATTTAAAGTCGTTCATCTATTATATTTTTTCATGAAGTTGTTGCCGAAACATTAATTTTGACAATTTTTGAATTTGTAAAAAAGAAGTTGTTTTTGAATATTAATGAGTGACTTTTTACATATAGGTCATATCACTACGCCAGCCTTGTCAACAAATACACGTGTGTATGTTATTTCCGACTGATCATGATATTGTGGTAGAAACAGATCACACGACTCGTGGAAAATATTTCGTTCTCCCTACGTCCCGTTATCGCTATTTGGACGGCCTGACTATGGCTGACTATGGCTGAACTTTCACTATAAACGTCAACCATAGAACCGTCAAGAAGAAACGTAGGCCTATGGTTTTGGACATTGACAGCGATAAGTTCGTCACTTGTCGGGAGGCAGACTTCGTACGATATGCTTACGCGCATATAGTCCGTGGTTAATTTATATAAGTCAATGAAATACGGCTACTCTAAATATTTAAAGTCGTTCATCTATTATATTTTTTCATGAAGTTGTTGCCGAAACATTAATTTTGACAATTT
Organism: Mizuhopecten yessoensis; assembly: GCF_002113885.1. Classification (NCBI taxonomy): domain Eukaryota; kingdom Metazoa; phylum Mollusca; class Bivalvia; order Pectinida; family Pectinidae; genus Mizuhopecten; species Mizuhopecten yessoensis. Next base: position 147,796 of record NW_018406035.1, read on the forward strand.
TTGAATTTGTAAAAAAGAAGTTGTTTTTGAATATTAATGAGTGACTTTTTACATATAGGTCATATCACTACGCCAGCCTTGTCAACAAATACACGTGTGTATGTTATTTCCGACTGATCATGATATTGTGGTAGAAACAGATCACACGACTCGTGGAAAATATTTCGTTCTCCCTACGTCCCGTTATCGCTATTTGGACGGCCTGACTATGGCTGACTATGGCTGAACTTTCACTATAAACGTCAACCATAGAACCGTCAAGAAGAAACGTAGGCCTATGGTTTTGGACATTGACAGCGATAAGTTCGTCACTTGTCGGGAGGCAGACTTCGTACGATATGCTTACGCGCATATAGTCCGTGGTTAATTTATATAAGTCAATGAAATACGGCTACTCTAAATATTTAAAGTCGTTCATCTATTATATTTTTTCATGAAGTTGTTGCCGAAACATTAATTTTGACAATTTTTGAATTTGTAAAAAAGAAGTTGTTTTTGAATATTAATGAGTGACTTTTTACATATAGGTCACTACGCCAGCCTTGTCAACAAATACACGTGTGTATGTTATTTCCGACTGATCATGATATTGTGGTAGAAACAGATCACACGACTCGTGGTTGTTGAGTAGGTATTTATTTCACTCTCGTTAGTTAATTTTCAAAAGTTACAAAAAGACACTCGCTAAAGCTCGTGTCTTTCGTAACTTTTGAAAATTAACTAACTCGAGTGAAATAAGTACCATATTCAACAACCACTCCTCGTGTAACCTCTCTATATAAAACTGTTTAAAATACACCACTCAACTAATAGATTGATTTGTTAACTAATACACAGTCTGAAGTATCTCCTTAACGATATGAATGCGCTACAGAGTAATGACATGTTGTTGCGATTTGTATATATTATTTACAATAAGGATCAATTTACTACTGTTATAATAGATAGATGTATGTTTTCACATTTGCTCTACAAAGATTTAAAATGTGGACAAATATCAGAGTAACTGGATAAAATAGCCTAGTATGATTGTTGTGTATATAAAATCGAATAAGGGTAAAGTTAGCCAATGAAAAACTTCGCAAAAAACCCGCTAGAAAACTTCGGGAACAAAATAACTAGCCCCTTAACAAAAAACACAGACAATTTTGTCTACAAAATACGTCACTCCAAAAATCGTATACTTCTTAAATAAACGAATGCAGTCAAGAAACAGTAAGAGAGAGGATAAACATCTTCAGATTGAGTAAAAATTATTTTTAAACGTGGTGCATTGGTTTTAATGATAGATAATATCTGCAGTGGCTCTACATAAGTCGCCTTGAGGGGTCAAATTTTGGGCACAGACAGTTAGCCAGCGGTCCTTCATATAGGTAGAATTTGGCAACTTTAGAGATGAGTGTTAAGGTATTAGGATTGTGTCACCATTTCTCAGTAGAATTTCTTCAAATTTTGTAGTAATATTGCTTTGAAGTAAAGAAAATTTTCTGCCACAAAAAAAAATATTGGTTGTCAGAATTTTAAGGATTTTAAATGGAAATTTATGGAAAAAGAAGTGATTTTTTGCAAAATAATGTCAATAAACAGTTACTGCCATAGATTAGTATTGCATTAATGTATCTCAATTTAATAAATGCTGAAATTGTGTAAAATAAATTATCTATAAACGATTAAAGATTGACACTTTATATACACATAGTAATTGCATGGAAGAGTTATCTTTCTTGAAAATCTTCACGGTAGTGAAATAGGTAGCCGGTTTCCTGAAGTACAGAAAAATGCACACATGTGACTCATTGGTAAAAAAACAACTGAATTAATGTCTGGATTGCTTTGGAATACTTTAATATTGAAAGAACACACTGTTCTGTCAATAATAAACATACAATATTCATCAGTTTAATATTAAACATTAGAATATGCGGAAAATGTGATACTGTCTCTCTACATTGGATTTTCAACTAGGGATGTACTTCCTATTTCCGTTTATCAATACACTCCTATGACCTTAAGAGGATAAATAACAACACCCTAAGTGGAAGGACCGATCCACTGGGAGTGACCCCATCCGCGATTTGCTATTTCTGACGTTAACGAGATCTAGTTTTCGATTTTCTATATTTTCTATGCGAGGACGAAGCTGTAAGTTATACTTAGCATGTTTGAGCCCATGCATGATTCAAGCTGCCATTTGAGAATCGCTGTGCAAACATAATGCAACAATTGTTGTGGGATTTTAACACATTTTGGTCATATGACCACTATTATGTGACGTCATCGATCTGATGTCACACCACTGACTTTGCTGTTGATAGAACCTCACAACCTGACACAAGTTGAGTGAAATAACTACAAAAATGTGCGTTAGCATAAATACTCAAATAAAAAGAAAACTAAAGCGATTACTGTTTTTTAATGAATGGTAAATTGTACTGTAATTTCTAGCGCTGACAAACTAACATCAAACCCTAAATAACAAGATGTTCATGGTTTCAAATGAACTTTCGTTGCATTTCGTTGTTTTTGAAGCATTATTTTAGCAATTTCTCGTGTTTTGAATCTACAGTGGCTATACACACGGCGACTACGACCATACGTATTGAGTTTGATAGGCTGTAAAAGAAATGTGACATTGGAGGGCTACAAGGCAAACTGCATCAATAGTTTATATGAGTTATCTCGTAAAACGTCAATAACTATTAATGAACATTTCACTGGATTTGAAAGAACTAATTGTTTGGTGTAAATGAAAAATTTGTGACGATGTTCAAACTTGTAGTAACACGGAAAAGGAATGCATGCATATTGAAGTGAGCTTCAGACCACTCGCTCTCCCAAGCATTTTGGTTCGATCCCCAGCGGTGGTGGGAAAAAAGAGAATGATGTCGGATAGGGTTAGTTTTCTCCCTCCGATGGCACGGTGGTTTTCCCCCGTGGGTTTCCTCCACCACGAAAACACCATTTGTCCCCTTAGCGGCGTCATAATAAAAGCTCTACAGAGCTTATGTTTGTTGTTGACAATTGTACACGACGTTAAATAAAGATTATTATTATCATTACAAGCTAACCGGTAATAAGATTTATATGTATATTTTAAATGCCGCCGTGACTATTCTCCATACTTAGGTTTAATGAAGATTTAAAAGAAACTGTGGTTAGGTATACATGTAGCAAACACTAGTGAAAGCAAGTGGGTTTTTTTTTTATAAAAGCACTGGATAAGGTCTTGAGTGTAATCAGCCCAACAGAACTCAAAATATAACTAGTGCATTTTATAAACTGATTTTCTATTCATATAGTAACAGTGATAGAGACCTAACCCCCGGGCGATGGAAAGTTATCCCAAGCAGGCACTTTCTTTGAGGAAGCACTGTATAAATTCAAGAGCGTAATCAGCCCAAGAGAAATCAAGATATTGTGCATTAGTCATTAAACAGATTTTCTATTTATAATAACCCATTGACCTTTGACCACTGGACCTGAAAAGTTATCTCAAGCAGGCACTTTCTTCCAGGAAGGACTCGATAAAATCTAAGTGTAATCAGTCCAACAGAATTCGAAATACAGTGCACAAACTGATGTTCTATTTATAGTAAGTGACCTTGACATGTGGTATCAAAGGCTGAAAAGCTATACAAAAGCTTAAGCAAACCTTTTATTACACTGGATAAAGTCCATGTGTGCACACACTAAAGGTTCTACACTTAAAGTTGATAAGTTGACTTTAATATTCATATGTTTTTTCTGTACGTTATTACCATCTCCATAACATATTGGATGAAGTTGCTAAGTGTTTAAATTGAATCAGTTGATGATTTTCTATATATAGCAACAGTGATCTTGGCCTTGACCTTGGAACCCTGAAACACAACAATGTCCGAAGTATACTCATACTTGAACTTTGCATAAAGTTTGACTAAAATCCATGAACGAATGAAGTTGCTAAGTGTTTAAATTGAATCAGTTGATGATTTTCTATATATAGCAATTGTGACCTTGACCTTGACCTTGGATCCCTGAAATACAAAGATGTCCGAAGTATACTCATACTTGACCTTTGTATAAAGTTTGACCAAAATCTGTCAATGAATGAAGTTGTAAGTGTTTACATTGAATCGGGATGCGACGCGACACGACGGGACGGGACGGGACGCCGCACCAGGGTAAAAGCTTACTTATCCTTTGGCAGGTGAGCTAAAAACAGATAGAAGGACAGACAGACGTAAAATCTGATTACTAAAGATGTGCAGGGGTCCTAACAACAAATATGAGAGAGACCCTCTGTTAAACGGCATTCAGTCTTCTTAACCAAGTAATGCTCCAGACCATTGGTTTGAAAACATCATCAAGCCATACAGAAGGACTTCAAATGATGTACTGTATCAGTTCATTTATGTCCTCGCAACAGCCAGGGTTATATGAGGACGGGTGTCACCTACAGAAGAAAACTGCAATTCGAAGGAAGTGCATGTGTTGACGGAAATAATACAGTTACAAAATGTACTTATAAGAATTTCAAAGGGCTATAACTCCAGAAAAAATAGAACATGGACACTGGATTCTTACTCAAACTGTAATCCATTATACATGTATACTTAGTTGCAAATAATATGGAAAACGGTTAATAATGAGAATTTCCTATGTTCAAAAGGGCCATAACACCAGTCAAAATGGAATTTTAATACATGGTTCAAACTCTGTAATCTATTTTGATAAAGCCACAAACAAAGTTTCAAATTGATATGGCAAGCGGTAGCGAAATAAGTCCGAAACAAATTTTTTTTTGATAATTTCCTATGTGCGAAGGGCCATAACTCCAGAAAAAAAGGAATGTTAACACGGGGTTTGAACTCAAACTGTAATCCACTAGGCGGAAAACTTCAAGATATCAAACATCTTGTCAGCCAAAAAGAAATCAAGAAAGGAAACTTAACTGTAATATACACTATAGCTATACATGTAGGTCTGATTAAGTAATTTAACACATCACGCAATGCTTGAAAGAGTACAGTACCGATATTCCTATACATTTACAGTACAACCTGGCACCGCCCTCACTAACGGCCGTGCCATAAAACATATTGAATATGTATATATATGTAGGTTCGTTGTGCAGGTTGAATTCACTATCCATGTTTATGTGAGACATGCCCTTTATATTTAGGGTCGAGCCATTTCTACTGGATACCGCTACCTTTGACTTCGCCGCAGAACATCCATGTGATAAGCACGCTTAATCGTTGGAACTAACTAATATTAAAGCGCAACAAACGCAGTTGTGACGGTGATTGCGGAGTATAATAACATGCGAACCGGTCAGATAAGTATCCGGATTATTTTGGAAGCGGCCGGTAACAGCGACGTGCGCTCGCAAAAAACTATTTATGAATTTCTCAATTATGATTTTAAGGTGCGGGCGGCCACCGCGAACGAAAGATCAAATTGGTGTGGCCTTATTACCAAATTGTTGACATTTAAACGTGCGGTTAACAAATGTAAAATGTGCGTGCTGTGGGACAATTATTGAGTGATGATAGTGCAACATGTAGGATAATGTGCGTGAACGGAATATTCTGAATGAAAAAAATAAAGTTCAAGTATGCAGGATCCGTTCCCTCGTGGTTGTTGGAATGTCAGTAATGAGGTCATTTTCATAAAAAGATTCTGTGTCCAGCAGCTTTGCTGCATTTTCTTGTTATCGGTAACTTTACCATGTACATTATATTGTATACTATGAACATGTGTATACAGAAATTAGATCTTTCGATTATCTTCAAAGATTGGACTTTAAATCTACTGTTGTAAACTACGCGCAACAATCTGCTGGCAGTCGCGCGCTTTTTTCTCCGATCCGCCATATTAGATGATTCATACTTGTATTTATTAAGACTGGGTGGGGAGCTGTGGGAAGTAGTCAGCCATCCTGGCGACAGTTCCAGTTGAAAATTATCTATTGTTTGATAAGCGAGTAACTTTGATGGTTAGTAGTTCCCTTGAATGTATATCAATAATCGTACTGGCATCTGTAAATGCTCTTATTCAAATTTCACCATTTTCATTTCATTATTTTCCATGTCCAAATATCTGACTAATGCCTCCTTCGGTACTTTGATCTAATTTTAAGTGCAAAAAGGAGAAATACTTGTCAATTTAAGGCCGATTTGTTGAATATAGGTTTAGAACAAGTATACTTTGATCTGTAAGGCTCTATAAACTATTGGAAGTTTTGAAAGTGAGCAGCCTTTCATGTTCTCAAAGTTATCACGAAATTAGATTAAATGCCTTTTTATTCCGTGATGTTATCATGCACTTAAAGATAAACTCAGAAGAGGTGATTTTGTTTGAGTTCCACTGGAGATATTCGAAACATAGAAACATTTTTAATCACAATTTGCGCGAGATATACCGCATATATTGAGTATATGCAAGTCATATCTAACACAAGATATCTCTGGTTAGTTAACATTCTAGGGAACGGTTTATGACATGTTGACAGGTACAACCTTTGGAATCAATACCCGACGGGCAACAAACAAACATAAGCTCATTACTGACTCGCCCTCGTCATAACAAACTTATCATGATTATAGACGCACTGTACGTCTACTGCGACTGATTCCCGATAACAATACTGCCGTGCGTGATCTTGCGAGATCTGCGTGCGTTGCCAACATCTGGCTTGATACGTATCAGATACAAGTGAGGATTTTTGCATCCGTTGTATGTAAAGCAGGGAGTATTTCAGATTATTTAAAAAAAAAACATGTACGTCTTTATCAATGTCAGCTTATCCTTCAGGTTCGGATATCCTCTTGCCAAGCGTATTCCGAAAGCTTGAAACAGTTTGGGCACAGGCACCAATGTAACAGGAGCGGGAAAATGCACGGTCAGACAGGTGTTCGGTGCAGGGTCCCTGATTTACGGAGCAATACTACTTTGTTAAAAATGGTTCTCCTTCTAAAATACTGGACCAATTTGTGTCTTACTTCATCTACCTAATGAAAATGACTTAACTCGCTTTTAATGTCGGATTTTAAATGGTTTATTTTTATTCGTACAACAATTTCGTTACATCTAATATTTACATTTGCAAGACATTGTCACTATATAGCCTCTTTGAAAGCTGTGTCGTTGATGGGACTTCAATTACCATGCAGCACGAGACACAATTCTTAGCCTATTAATACAACACTGACCGGAATTAGAATATCCAATGTAAATAAACATGACGGCTGCTGAAATATCGCTGGACAATGTCATTGTAAATTTATGTGCTAAATATAAAATGAAATAAAAAATTCTTTTATTACAACAAAAACAAGACCAAGGTCTGCAATATCGTACAAAATGCACATCGGTTGAAATCACCCATGCCGGCAATGGAAACAATTTTAACGCTCATGGAATTTATCAGAAATATCGTCTGTTACACTGCACTGATCAACAGGGGTTCGCTACAAATGTCTGAAATACACATATTCTATAGACCTACTGAAACATATGTTACAGACCTACTGATATGAGTCAGTACATAAACATTTCAGACATTTGTAACGAATCCCTGTGCTCCGTCGCAAGATCACTCACTTAAAACGCAATCAGTTTCACGCGTCTCGCAGCCACGGTTTCCTCAGTTGCTGACGACATGTCAAATAACGAGGTTGTTATAGAATCTACCGACTGTAGTCAGATTCCCATACAATCAAGAAATAAATTCACATCTGGATTCTTCACAAAATGAGAAAAGAGAAAAGTTCGAATTAACTTCCAAAAATAACTCCCTCGTGGAGGGCAAGGTCGAATTTACGGTGTTCACTGTATTTATCCATTCGCGAAATTTGCACCGGGGGAAAATCGAAACAATTTCAAATTTAACATTCAGCTCAGAGTTCTATTGATAAACTTAAATTAACCTATAGATATATCATACGCAATTGTATTGATACTGAATTGTGGAATAAAATTGAAGTGTTTGTTAAAATGTCAAAGAAGTACTTTGTTTGCCAATCAGAACGCGACAATACGCTGTTCAAATTATTGAACGAAATTGTGTTGACTTTCGATAAGGCGGGCATTTTTAATTTCAAATATAAATTCCAAATTAAAAAAAAAGAACATAAGAGGCAGATAAAACGTTAATATAAGTATTGAACTGTTTTTGTATGGTATTTATGATCTATTTGAATGACACAGCTTTGTCATTCAAATAGATCATAAATACCATACAAAAACAGTCCAATGCTTAAAAAAACACGCTCCTTTGAATAATGACATTCACCATATGATTGGGTGAGGGACATTCAACTGTGTTCACCTAAATTACTAAAAATGTGCAATAACTGCGGCAAATCATATGCTTAAATAAAATACTCCTCAATTACGACGAAATCTGGACCCAATTATTTGATGGCAAACCATACCGATAAGTAAAAATAAAACAATATATTTAGTTTTTAGCTCACCTGGTCCGAAGGAGGGGTGGGGCCAAATAGGGGAAACATAGGAAATTCTTCAAAAAACTCTCTTCTGTAGGAATGAAAGGATTTTGCCCAAATTTGGTATGAAGGACACTTGGGTGAAGGTGAACCAATTTTGTATCAACGGTTGGTCTGAACCCTTTGGGGACAGAGAGGCGGGACCCAAGATGGGATATAGAGGAATTGCTTTAATTTCATGTTCAGCTCACCTGCCCGAAAGGAGCATCCCTGGAGCATCCTTAGGCCAATGGTACGAAATTTTGTATAAACGGTTGGTGTGCCCCTCCTGGGGCAGAGAAGCGGGGCCCAATAGGGGAAGTAGAGGTAAACCTTTAAAGTCCTTCTTCTACCGTAGGGATAAAGGGAGTGTGCCCTAACTTGGAGCTTTTTTGGGCCAAGGGGACTCAATTTTGTATAATATGTGGATGTGGCGCCCTTGGTGGCATAGGGGTGGGGACAAATATGGGAAATAAAGGTAAAATCTTTAATATCCTTCTTCTACCGTAGATATTAAGGATTTTCATCCTAATTTGGTCTGGAGCATCCTTCGGTCAAGGGGATTTAATTTTGTATAAACAGTGGGTGTGGACTCTCTGGAGATAGAAAAAAGGGGCCGAATAGGGGAAATAAAGGTAAAACCTTTAAAATCCCTCTTCTACCTTTAAGGATTAAGGGATTTGTCCCAATTTGGTCTGGAGCATTCTTGGGCCAAGGCGACTCAAATAGGTGTTGGAGAATTTGACCCTTTAGTCGTAATTTATTTGATATTTGGCTAAAATACTGATAGGTAAATATTATGGAGAAGGCCTAGTAAGCTGTCGGGACGTATGTATCCAATCTTTTTTCTTGGTTTCCATAAAAACAAACGGGAATTAAATGAAACTAGAGGAGTATTAGTAAATTTCAAATTACCAATGAGTAATTGTATAATTAGCCTTATTGAAAGGGAGTTAACTCCGATATTCTTCCGCATATTTTGTCCCAAACCACCAAAAACATTTTACTGAAACATGTGGGTTTTTTTTATTTTTTTATTGAATCACGTGAAGTGAATTTTTGGCAATTATAATGTTCTTTATTATCAAAAGGTGAAATTGTATCATTGATAATTAAAAGTAACAGAGCAAAATTCGTCACCGAAAACGTGTAAAATAAAACAATTTTGTAAATGAATGAATAAACATTTGAAACAAAAAAAAGAATACATATATACGAGGAAAGCAAACAGTATCCATTGTATAACAGATGATATAGACACGTTCTTCTTCTTAAGTTAAATATAGTAATCCTATATACAAATACCATTTGCTAACTGAATTTGTGTTAACGCACATTCGATAACGTTGTTGCCGTCAACTAGCGTTCTCTGTTGGGCGTGAAATATCAAGAAAATGTTTCGTAAAGCGAAAACTAGCCGAGCAATGCATGTGTAATTATATCGGTATCTGGAGATAATGAGTTCGCCATTTACCCATTATGTACATAAGGAGCACAAAAGACACACAAGTATCATATGCATTCACCATCATATTTAATAGTTTGATAACAAAAACTGCAATAAAATACTGAAGAATCAACAAAACAATAAGCTAAAATGAAGATCGATAAAACTAGTATTAAATATGATAAAAGAAGGATTAACATCGAGATCCCTGAAAGGATAGGACAAGGCGTTCCGGCTACATCGACGACACAGTACAAATAATATATTTACATCACAGTACTGAGCATAAATGGTAATACAAAATGTACTTCCTAACATTAATGTACCATTAACATAGTATTCGGAAGGTATGCCAGCTATGCTACAGCTCCAAACCATTTTGTAATTAATACTCATACCCATTTTTAAAACATATAGCCACTGGAACAGCATTAGGCTGCTTGATATCTCAAGATCAACACACTGATGTTGATCTTAATGAGGACCTATGCTTAATAGAACCGCAATTCGACTCAATCAATAAACCCTTGGCAAAACATGACCAAAACATGCGTGCCAACAGTTCGTTACTACGTTCTATCTTGGACCCAGTAACTGTTCTAACAAATAAATGTCGACACTATTTACAAAATAATGGCCATCTCTCTGACTCCAATAACGATTACCTAATGTTTCAAATAGTCATGGCCTCAAATCAATACTGCCTAAACTACACCCGGTAGATAAGTTACATTTATTACAATATACTTCTAACACTAGTTAAGTCAAAAAGCTAACTAAAACCCGGTATCACAATATATCTGTGACCCTGTATCACCAGTAAATAACCCCTTACTGCGACACCCATGCCTGTGTAACCCTTTACCGCGACACAGCTTGACCACGTCACCCTTTACCGCGACTACCTTGACTACGCCATCCTTTACTGCGACTACCTTGACCACGCCACCCTTTACCGCGACTACCTTTTGACTAAATCACCATAGAGGCCTTGGTAAACCCTGAAGTCTTGGTAAAACCGGTGTCTTGGTACCTGTCACTCTGTATCTATCAACAGAAAGTCGCTCTGTACTGTGATACCCTATGGCATTGTACACTACCCAGTACTACAATTTATTTCGACACTGAAATTTTAAGGAGTTAAGTGGAACCCTAACTTATGCGGCTAGGCCCAAACGTATTAAGCTTGGTCATTGCTTACATTTTTAGAGGTGTTCTTTCCACTTCGACCACCAGCGTAAGATAGAGCTATTCATTTGATGGAACCTTTACTGATAAACCCAGCCATCTAAAGAGCTGCCTCCTTTTAATAGCCAATCAAAACTACTCTTTACTTCCAAATCCCAAAAGAAATAACTAAATCAAGTCTATACTACAGATTTTGTTTAGCTAAACAATGATATTAACAAAGAATCAACCACAGCAATGGCTTCCGAGAGAATACGGGTCTTCAGCTGCATCTACGACAACAACCATGTTAATGATGGAACAGGGTGGTGACAAGAAACTCTTACAAAGAAATAGAATATATATCCAAATGAGACCATGATGGTTACATATATAACTTGTTTGTACTGTTCATCAACTGTCATCTTACCAAACCCAGTGTTGTAAGTGTTCTAATCGTTATAATTGGAGCAGCATGTGAATACTGAATCAGCTGTTACAGGGATGCTACTATCAAAGAGTGGGTTAGGTCAGGATCGGAAATGGAAATCGTTAAGCTTATTGAAGGCTTTAGTAAAACGCAATCCCTGTTGGCCATGTTTGACGTTACAATATAGTTTCTCGAATTCTACAGGTTATTACTCCATAATTGCTTCAACGTAGAAAGTTACTCCTTAAATGAAAGGATAGTTAACGAAGTGGAAATATATTTGATACAAAGACCCATATTTATTACTGTTGAATCAATAAACACATGTAGATACAATAATGAGTATATACAATGCTTCTTTAGTGTGTATATATTTTCGTGAAGTACGCAAGGTGCAGTACAGTACATGTATAATGACCATTTTTGAATCTCACAATCATGTATGAATATACATGTAGATATGTTTAATTAAAACAATGAATATACCTGGATTAAATAGCATTGTAAAGCATTTTCCTCCCGTCTCTATGTCTTTAAATCTATGACGTCATTATGTATTGTAATTGTTACTATGTTCTGCAGCATCTGCAGAATGAACAAGAAGCCACTTATGCTTACCGGCCAATTAGTTATTTACATATTTTTGTTTGTATTGTCATTATGTTTAACTGGAAATTGTGCAAAATGACTTTTTCTCATTGATATGTTTATATACACATATACAATATCCTATAGATTTGGCAAGCACAACGTTGCTTTGTGTTTACAAAGGAACTGCTTATAACACTTAATTTCAATCTTTAGTATTAATTCAGAAGTAGGTGTGAATAAGGTACACCATGAAACCCATATTGATACATACAGAAGCAAATATGATAAACAACATGCTAGCTTTATCAAATGCGTGTCCCACTTTCTTCCAAGTCAACTCAACTTCGCCATCCGTTTGAGGTTTTTCTGTCGCTGTTTCATCAACTGTAGGGTGTTTCTTCTGATCACCCGGTGATTTCCTCCGCGAACCACTTTTCTCGTCTGTTTTATCACTTGAAACGGGCGTTACATATATTTCTGTTGGCGTCACTGTAGCTGTCTGTGGCTTCTTTTTGAGGCACTTATATTCCATAATATTAACGAATGTGATGTAATGCTGAGGTACTTTCTCCTCTTCTGAAAGGTAAACCTTGACCGACAGGATGGTGAGGAGCATGATTAAGACACTCATCCCCATCTGAGTGAGTAAAAGATAGCTCAGTACGGATATCTGAGGCATGGACGACTGCGGCAGGGCGTCTGTCACTATCGTGAGAAACACAGCAATAGATAGTAGGTTCGTAATAGAGAATCCAATCCTCTCACCAGACTCAACCGGAAGTATAAACACAAAGGAGTTGATAGCCGTCATCATACACATAGGTAGAATCATGTTGACTAGATAGAACAAAAACCGCCTTTTGAAGAAGAGTTTAATTTCGACAATCTCAAAACCGCTGTTAATGATCGTCATTTGTGTCGACATAAGCTCCCATATCGAGTTCTCAGTAAACATTCCAAGATCAAGCTCCGAGTTTAAAACGTTAAACGAAATTTCCGTTGGCCTATAAAACCAGGTAGTGAACAGCAATTTACAAGACTGGCTATCGAAGGGGTAAAACGTTACATCAGCGTCACATGACACTTCAAACACATCTACCGGGTTCCAGGTCGCGAGACCGGTGTACAAGTACCGGATGTAGAAGTCATCTAAACCAAGAAATTTGATATTGTTGTAGGTATTACCTAACACCATGTTTGGTTTCCACACCTCCTTCTGTTGCAGGAGTGTGGAAGCCATTGAACTGTAGGAGCCCGGGGTCCAGTTCAGTCGCTCGTCCACCCAGGTTATTGTGAAGAAACCAGTGACAGCAAATTTGCCTTCTAATTCATTGAATGCTTGAATCGTTATTAAACCGAATGTGACGTTGACTTGGAGTGGAACTGAGTAATCTGTTCCAGGTCGTACATGTTTTTGGTAACCTGTCATCAGAGCAGTGTAGAGGCTCGTTCCGTCTGTCGACGACTGGGACATTGTTGAATGAATCAACGTAGCCAAACATGTCAGCAAGATTAACATTAAAGACATCTTCCTTTCTAAATCCGGATGGAACAAACTCATCAAATTAATTAATTTGAAGAAGAAATCCTACTGTCATTCCAGTGATCAAATATGACACTGAATATGAGCCGTGTACAATCTCAAATATTATAGATCACGTGCTGCGTTATCTTCATGAATGAATCAGTGCTATTGTTTACTGGTAAGCACGGTGTCTTGACCAAACATTGATTGGTACGTTGTCGCGTTAATCAATGCGGACCACGTAGGCATATAACAATAGTCTAGTATGATATCTTGTATTACAGGTCGTAACGGCCAAGGGGCGGTATAGGTCATTTTCGACCTAATCGTTGGATTGTGAATTAGTTGTTATATTCGTAATCTGGAATAAATGAAGTATGCGAATATGAAATTTCAAATTCATTCGACAACTGGTTAAGGAGATATGGCATTAAAAAGACAGACATAAACCTGCATTTTCATAAGAAAATGTCTGAATATCGTCTGTAATGCGCTATATGGTAGAAATTATGCCATTTTGAAGGAAACTAACTAAGCCCTATCGAATTTTTGAAAGCCTCCGCATGCAACAAACAAACAAATATTTCACGCGCTTTAACATCGTCATACCAGTGTTCATTCGCAGATAGGACTTTTCGTTTGTCACATACGGAGGCTTTAGTTCCTGCATGCTAACTGTCCAAAAACTCCATATTTTGGTTATTTTTGCATTGCAACGCAATTTCGTTGCTATGGTAGAGCATCTACGTTTGCGCATTGGAAAAAAATCTGAACCATGAAAGATATCTCTAATTGCTCAATATGATGTTTATAACAGAAATTGATATATTGCATGTACTTCAAGTTCAATTTTTTACTTTTTATGAGACCAAAAATGACCAATAACGCCCGAAGACCTTTAAACATGTGAATTGTATTGGAAAATCTGTTTTTTGACGAGTTACGCAACAAATGACATGTACATTTACTACAAATACATTTGCAATTTCTAGTCAAATCATGTTTGACCAAGTCCGTCTGTAGAACACTGTAAAATAAGAACTCGCAAGCTAGTATGTTTTTATAGATATGTGTAGATATATCTAAAATGAAACGGTGGTAGTCAACTTCCCTTAGGACTTTTACTTTTAGTCATAATTGTAACGGGATAAACGTACACTAAAACACTCTACAACCCAATCTTGATCATTTACTTTGAAGTGAACGTTGCCGTGTTCAGCTATAGTCGGTTAAAACTGTCCATAGGGCTTTAATAAATGCAATCAACTACTAACTGACGTTAATAAATTGTAATCAGCAATGGATATAATTCTACAAAGAAACATTTCTTATTATTTCAGTAGCAATTAGTCGACACTAACTGGAGAGTTAAAACTCGGAAACAAGTAGGAAACAGTATTTCTTTAAACTACTTGGCGAGGGCATAGTTGAGGACTCATCGTTTGAATTACGCTTACAAAAAGTCATTCATTCCTCCTGTCTCATTTCATAAAGTTACTGCTTTATTCACCTATTACCATCAATATTCATAAATAAACACTGATATCATATCATAATATTACCAGTTTTCTTCATGTAATAAATCATCACTATCAACAAATTTATAGTTTTTTTTATTTTATTTGTGTGTGGTTAAACATTCCCAGCATGGCGGTTTTATAACAAATTTGCCATAAAAAAAGTTCATTACACTTAAGTAGGCATGTACATTAATATATCAAAAACATAACAAGATATTTGCCATTATTTTTTATCGAATGGTTATTGTCAAATGAACACCCTTAAAAATATTATTGACGTTTTATACTGTCATGATATATTATATTTTTTCAAATGTCGATACAATCTCACATGTTCTATTATAATAAGGACACATAACTTAATGTTTCGTGTTGAAAACGTAAGCTCAGCATAGGAAACGTATGTGATGGTCTTATAACGATGACCACAGAGATACACTTAAAAACATACATGCAATGCCGACCTTTAATATCGTACAACACAGACATAATTATCAAAACGTCACTGTCTTTTTTTCTTCGTCAAGTTTGTTACATTTCCATGATATCGTTATATTTCGTAATTATTTGTATTGTTCTTCATTTAATGTGTATTTTATAGCTAAACGCCGACTGTAGACTTTCATAATCATCAACGCTGGTCACGACATGCACTCCGTTCACCTTATGTAGGCGATATACAAACCGCGCATTTAAGAACATATCTAAGTCGCAAAGGTATTAAGATATATCATTTATGTTGAATTGAATTGGAATGTATCTTGTCTTCTAAATCACCTTACTAATCAATTCAATATGAACCTTCAGAAGCTTAACGCCCTACAAGGTTGATATGCACACGTCATTTAGCCAGAATCGCTTAATCTCATGACTTATAGCAGTACCCGTTGTGACTAGTCGCGTCAAATACCGTGATGACAATTAATCAATAGGTTTCAAAATAAGAACAATTAACATATTCCTGATCACGTCCCAAACCCCACGATATGAGTTCTCCTCTATTGCTGTGTGTCGGCATTGTAGGTCCTTATAATTATCGCTTGACCGTATTACTTATAACTAAGCCCGATGTACTTACCGGTCGGTATAACTAATGTGAAAAACGAAGTGTGACCGGTGCACAGCGTATGAGAAGCAGAAAACAATAGCCTTTTAACAATAGACTATGTACGTCATCAAAGTAAACCATTATGTTTGATATTATACATAGACTGAACACGTGCGTGTAACTGTGCAACCTCTAGACTACCATAATAATTGTATCTATTCTTTAATGCGATTTACACTGAATCAGAACAATACTATGCATCGGGAGAACACAGTACACATAACGAGAATTATAATCTCGTTCAGTGACGCGATCGCCACTCGCTAGCATCAAAAATGGAAAAAAAATGGTAAAAGTATCAGTTATTATACGAGGAAACATTCGAAATAAAAACATATCTCTTATATGACATAATCTGGTTCGCTGGAAACAACAAGGTTTGTTAAAATGTCAATGTATTACCGAACATAGAGCAATTAATAGTTCAATATTCAGTTATTTCTTTGTCAGTGTTTTTCGATTAAAATACCCTTCATGTTTGTTGTTTGTGTATTTCTTGTATATGACTTTTTCATTAAAAATCGTAAAGTATTGTTTTTGCGCAACAATAATTTACCAATTGTGACGGAAAATATCCAATGCATAATAACATATCAGCAAAGGTACGGGTATATTCAAGATACAGATAGTTTGTGACAGAAAAACACACACGTTCAGCAGTGCATAGAGGAACTAAAATGATTTATTAGATATGCAAGACTATTCTCTAGGACTAGGAACATAACATATAGATATTAACACACACATATATATATATACATGTAATATAAAAGAGCTCTTGTCGTCCAGTTCTACACCCACTAATTATCCTATTGTGGAGCTAATGAGCGATCGCACTGGATGACTACATATAGCCAAGAGAATACCTGCTTACCGTGATTGTCTATTGAATACCTAGTGTGTCTATTTGTAACTGGTCTTTGTTGTTGTCTAGGGGTATGTGTTTAAGGATTTATTTATTCCCGCTGCATAAATACTCACCAACAATACTCGCAAACACCCAGACGTAGAAACGTTATAAACAAAATTTAATACAGGTTGTTAAATTCATGATTGATTCTCAATCAATATAAACAAATCAACACTCCACGTGTATTACATATCACAATACATACAGGATAAACACTTAGACAATATCAACAAAACACCACTCCCCGTGTATTACATAACACAATACATACGGATAAACACTTAGACAATATAAACAAAACAACGCTCCCCGTGTATTACATATCACAATACATACAGAATAAACACTTAGACAATATAAACAAAACAACACTCCCCGTGTAATACATACCACAATACATACAGGATAAACACTTAGACAATATAAACAAAACAACACTCCCCGTGTATTACATATCACAATACAAACACTTAGACAATATAAACAAAACGACACTCCCCGTTCATTACATATCACAATACATACAGGATAAACACCTTAGACAATATAAACAAAACAACACTCTCCGTGTATTACATAACACAATACATACAGAATAAACATTTAGACAATATAAACAAAACAACGCTCCCCGTGTAATACATATCACAATACATACAGGATAAACACTAAGACAATATAAACAAAACAACACTCCCCATGTATTCCATATCTCAATACATACAGGATAAACACTTAGACAAGATAAACAAAACAACACTCCCCGTGTATTACATAGCACAATACATACAGGATAAACACCTTAGACCATATAAACAAAACAACACTCTCCGTGTATTACATATCAATACATACATGATAAACACTTAGACAAGATAAACAAAACAACACTCCCCGTGTATTACATAGCACAATACATACAGGATAAACACCTTAGACCATATAAACAAAACAACACTCTCCGTGTATTACATAACACAATACATACAGAATAAACATTCAGACAATATAAACAAAACAACACTCCCCGTGCATTACATATCACAATACATACAGGATAAACCCCTTAGACAATATAAACAAAACAACACTCTCCGTGTATTACATATCAATACATACATGATAAACACTTAGACAATATAAACAAAACGACACTCCCGGTATATTACATATCACAATACATACAGGATAAACGCTTAGACAATATAAACAAAACGACACTCCCGGTATATTACATATCACAATACATACAGGATAAACACTAAGACAATATAAACAAAACAACACTCCCCGTGTATTACCTATCACAATACAAACACTTAGACAATATAAACAAAACGACACTCCCGGTATATTACATATCACAATACATACAGGATAAACCCCTTAGACAATATAAACAAAACAACACTCTCCGTGTATTACATATCACAATACATACAGAATAAACACGTAGACAATATAAACAAAACAACACTCCCCGTGCAATACATATCACAATACATACAGGATAAACTCTTAGACAATATAAACAAAACAACACTCTCCGTGTATTACATAACACAATACATACAGAATAAACATTTAGACAATATAAACAAAACATCACTCCCCGTGTAATACATATCACAATACATACAGGATAAACATTTAGACAATATAAACAAAACAACCCTCCCCGTGTAATACATATCACAATACATACAGGATAAACGCTTAGACAATATAAACAAAACAACACTCCCAGTGTAATACATATCACAATACATACAGGATAAACTCTTAGACAATATAAACAAAACAACACTCTCCGTGTATTACATATCACAATACATACAGAATAAACACTTAGACAATATAAACAAAACACCACTCCCCATGTATTACATATCACAATACATACATGATAAACACTTAGTCAATATAAACAAAACAACGCTCCCCGTGTAATACATATCACAATACATACAGGATAAACGCCTTAGACAATATAAACAAAACAACACTCTCCGTGTATTACATAACACAATACATACAGAATAAACATTCAGACAATATAAACAAAACAACACTCCCCGTTCATTACATATCACAATACATACAGGATAAACCCCTTAGACAATATAAACAAAACAACACTCCCCGTGCATTACATATCACAATACATACAGGATAAAAACCTTAGACAATATAAACAAAACAACACTCTCCGTGTATTACATAACACAATACATACAGAATAAACATTCAGACAATATAAACAAAACAACACTCCCCGTGTATTACCTATCACAATACAAACACTTAGACAATATAACCAAAACGACCCTCCCGGTGTATTACATATCACAATACATACAGGATATACACTCAGACAATATAAACAAAACAACACTCCCCGTGTATACTCCCGTGTATTACCTATCACAATACATACAGGATAAACACTTAAACAATATAAACAAAACAACACTCCCCGTGTATACTCCCGTGTATTACCTATCACAATACATACAGGATAAACACTTAAACAATATAAACAAAACAACACTCCCCGTGTATACTCCCGTGTATTACCTATCACAATACATACAGGATAAACACTTAAACAATATAAACAAAACAACACTCCCCGTGTATTACATAGCACAATACATACAGGATAAACACCTTAGACCATATAAACAAAACAACACTCTCCGTGTATTACATAACACAATACATACAGAATAAACATTTAGAAAATATAAACAAAACAACACTCCCCGTGTATTACATAGCACAATACATACAGGATAAACACCTTAGACCATATAAACAAAACAACACTCTCCGTGTATTACATCGTGTATTACATATCACAATACATACAGAATAAACACGTAGACAATATAAACAAAACAACACTCCCCATGTATTCCATATCTCAATACATACAGGATAAACACTTAGACAATATAAACAAAACGACACTACCCGTGTATTACATATCACAATACATACAGAATAAACACGTAGACAATATAAACAAAACAACACTCCCGTGTATTATATATCACAATACATACAGGATAAACACTTAGGCAATATAAACAAAACAACACTCCCGTGTATTATATATCACAATACATACAGGATATACACTTAGACAATATAAACAAAACAACACGCCCGTGTATTACATATCACAATACATACAGAATAAACACGTAGACAATATAAACAAAACAACACTCCCGTGCATTACATATCACAATACATACAGGATAAACATTTAGACAATATAAACGAAACAACACTCCCCGTGTATTACATATCACAATACATACAGGATATACACTTAGACAATATAAACAAAACAACACTCCCCATGTATTACATATCACAATACATACAGGATAAACACTTAGACAATATAAACAAAACAACTCTCCCCGTTCATTACATATCACAATACATACAGGATATACATTCCCCGTTCATTACATATCACAATACATACAGGATAAACACTTTGACCGGATACCATTGATCACATTTTCCACTTCCCATATACATAATCCATGTATGTAATAATGTTACTGTAACAACATCCTGGTCAGGATCTACCTGTCGATAAAATAGCTTTCAGAGACTATTAAGTCCACTGACGAATTAAGTCGCACTCTCATACCGGCAAACTTTAGTTAACCCTTTTATGCCCTCCGTACCGAGGGTATATTTATCATGAAAGCAAAACTAAGTACATGACATAAAATACATATTAATAACATGTGAAGGGTGAAATGAACACTGCGCGAAAATTATTCGTTTTACTATATTGTTTGTACAATTAATTGTTTCCGAAGATATATCCGAAATACTATATACAGCATATCTGTTATCTGGGCGTATCACTCTTTCTATTAACACTAGTAAAGGGGAGATAACCATAATTGTGGAGATGTTTGACACGAAAAATTACTCTAAATGGCATGTTCAGATACGACATGCTGTTAAGTATCATCATTAATGTATATATAATCAAAAGGGCATAATAAACCTGTGTGAGCACCTTGTCCATATAAGGCACTCAGAGAGATAAGCTTGGCTACTGTTGTTTCTCATATATTGTTTCAAGAAGGTGGGTAGGTATGCTCCGAATAATCTGCGTTAGTGCGACAGGGTTCAGATCATAAGTCACAAGTTAACTCCCATTGTAAGCTTTTGACGAAAATAGCACGTTTTAATCATGGTCAAAAACATATGTCTCCCCTTATTAGCCAATAGAAAAACTCCGGTATAAAAAGTTAACAAAGTTCCATATTGCTTTATATAGTGGGGCACGTGACCCGAATTTAGAATGCGACATCCCCATTTCCCAAGATACATTAAAAGTTTAGAAAGTTTGGTCAACGTATGTGAAATAACATGGAAATTATGCTGTGGACAAACTTCGGTATTAAAATTAAACAAAGGGCCATAACTCTGTATATAGTGGGGCACGAGACCTGATTTCAGTGTGAGAGATTCCGCCTTTCCAATATACATAAATATGATAAGTATGGTCAACTTAGGTTGAATAACATGGAATGTATGCTCCGGACAAACTTCTGCATCAAAATAAAACAAAGGGCCATAACTCTTGATATAGTGAAGCATGATATCTAATTATATTGCACTGCACACCTTCTGTGGGTGATGCAGATATCGTTCAAGCTTGATCAAGATATCTTTAACGGTTTGAAATTTACGGGCCGGACAAGAATTTACAAAAAATGTGCACTTATTTGACCTTTGACCTTGAGATGAAGGTCACAGTGACCTAATTCCAGTGCACTGCACACCTCCTGTGGGTGATGCATGTATAACTAAAGTTTCATTAAGATCTCTTTAATGGTTTTAAAGTTATGGCCCGGACAAGTTCGATTAGAAGAACCAGAGGAAGAAGAAGAAGAAGACGAACCAGTACTAATACAATATGTCTCCTTTCATTCGAAGGGGAGACATAATTATGCCACAATACAATATTCTAACAAGCATTAATATCAAAAATATATTTTGTAACTCTCGCGTTCATGGGTATAATGCCTTTCCCCTATCTTTCCTCAACGAATAAGGAAGTTTACCTTTATCGTCCATGTTATCTGCTCGTTCATCATAAAATCGTTGATATTGAATAGCAATCCCACATTATGATGGTCCTATGTCATCATATGTCTTCAAAACGGAATATATCGATTGACAAACTGTAGATTTCAACACCCTGGGTCAACACAATTTCAGTCGGATCAAACGTTTATTATGATATGTGTTTTGCTATATCATTGTACAAGTAGGGAGGAAGATACACACGACCATCGCTGACAGAACTTAATCATTGCTAATATTTACAAAGATTTTAGATCACCGTTCAAGGACAAAATACTCTTGATTTAAGTAAGTTAAGTTTTTTTCTTATTTCTAAGTCCACAGGTAATTAGTCGTAAGTGTAAATAGCCGTTAGTTTAAAATCTTTAGAAAAAGGCTAAACATCGATAACAAAAACATAAGGTTCGTCTATAACTTTCATCCTGACTTACATACATGTATATGAAGGCACAAGACAGCACAATATCCAGAATGAATCACACACCATGGTAAATACATGTACGGTTTATAATATCGGGCAAGTAACTACTAACTGATGAACTGATGTTGATATACTAAACAGTAACGTCAATGAGTTCCTGATCCACTGGCATGATGTCGTCATACATAAACTTTCACGTATATGACATAATATATTCAGTACATGTCATGGTAAGAATAACCAAAACAATGTATTAGTACAATTTTGAATGTTACAGGGAACTAACTTAATGACATCAGGTTAACATCAAAATCTCAAGTAATATTGTTTAAAATCATAAATACAATAACTCTTAATATTTACATTTGCATGGCATTGTCACTATATAGGCTATTTGAAAGCTTTGTAGTTGATGGGACTTTAAATACCATGCACCACGAGACCTAATTCTTAGCGTATTTATACAACACCGACCGGAACTACAATATCCAATGTAAAAAAAACAACATGACGGCTGCTGTAATATCGCTTGGTATTGTGAGACATGCTAATGATATTGTTAATGTTTAAAAAAAAAGGGAAATATCAAAAAGAAATTATTTTATTACAACAAAACAAGAGCTCTGCACTATCGTACAAAATGCACATCGGTTGAAATAACCAATGCCGGCAATGGAAACAATTTAACACTCGTGCAATTTATCCGAAATATTATCGGTTACACTACACTGATCCACAGGAGTTCGTTACAAATGTCTGAAATACACATATGCTATAGACCTACTGATATGAGTCACAGCACACATAAACATACACAAGGCATATATGTATTTCGGACATTTGTATCGAAATCCTGTGCTGTGTCGCAAGATCACTCACTTCAATTTCAATAAGTTTTATTGTCAAAGGACAAATGGATTCAGTATCACGCGTCTATCAGCCACGGTTTCAACGAGGCTGTTATAGAATCTACCGACTATAGTCAGGTTCCCATACAATCAACAAATAAATTCACGCCTGGATTCTTCACAAATTCGAACTTTTCTCTCATCTCATTAAACTTTCACAAATAACTTCCTAGTGGAAGGCAAGGTCGGATTACGGTGTTCACTGTATTTATCCATGCGCGAAATTTGATCCGTGGAAAAATCGAAACAATTTCAAGTTTAACTTTCAGCTCAGATTTCTATTGGTAAACTTAAATCACCCTATAGACATAGCATACGCAATTGTACTGATACTGAATTGCGGAATAAAATTGAAGTGTTTGTTAAAATTTTAAAGTACGACTTTGTTTGCCAACCAGCACGCGACAACACACTGTCCCAACTAATTATTCATTAGAACATTACTTCATAATACAATCACATGTATAGTACGTTGATTTTTAATTGAGTGTACATATGACAAATCTCTCTTTAGCAACTCAAGCGATTTACGAAAAAACAACTTTCATGGGTTTTTTTCTGATATGACACACAAAATACCAAAAACACGTTCATCCAAAACAGATAGAAATTAATATAGATACAATACGGACTTTATAGTCGATACTCTGTTTAAATAGCACTAGCACAACGCACTATCGAAACACTACCACACTCTTTTCATTGATTAGCGTATTTCATGCATTTTCGTTGTTTAGTAATAATTTTATATATATATTTCATTCATGTA
The DNA here is from genome assembly GCF_002113885.1 of Mizuhopecten yessoensis. Taxonomy (NCBI): domain Eukaryota; kingdom Metazoa; phylum Mollusca; class Bivalvia; order Pectinida; family Pectinidae; genus Mizuhopecten; species Mizuhopecten yessoensis. The sequence continues at coordinate 172,196 of NW_018406035.1, forward strand.
CAATATATGTTCATCACCTCTACTGGTTTGTGTATATTGCCATCTTTTAGTCCCATCATCGTTGTAGGAGTTGCCTCCCATAGGACCACAAAGAGAAATGATTGAAGAATTAAACTAAATGTATTGAATTTAACACCGTGAACAAAAACATAATATCGTCTTTGAACTGTCTATACAATCTGTATATATATATGCATGCACAGTAAATAGGACCTGTATAATACTGTTTATTATGACAATATAAACACTAGAGTCAACGTCAACACATGAGAGCTGAACGGAACTCACTCGATAAGACTTGACAACAACAGCAGCAATACAGATTTGAAATCATTAGGAAGAATTCTATGAACCCCAATAAAAAATGAAACATATGATTTTAGATCAATCATGGCACCCATCATGATGTCTTTCGCAAAAGCCAGGGATAAACAAGAGTCGTATGTAAGAAATTCAGGATACTTTAAACGCCCGTTGTGTTTCGTTTGCCATCAATCCCTATTTTTCCGTTCTGCTTTTCTTTGCTAGGTTTGATGGGCCGACTGACAGCGATCGGACACGTCTGCGCACCTCGGCGTATGATTGGTCTCTAGACGGATCATGTCTAAAATCTCGCGTTGTTCTATAGTAGCCAGTTTTTGTGAGATGCTGGTAACATGAGCCAGGGTTTCCTCAACATTCCTGTACATTCTGATGAAAATCGGTTCCCCTACTCCATTCATCATGTTCAGATCAGCATTGTTCAACTTCAGCACAGATTCTGATACTTGCTCCCTATCTATAAAACATTGTACGTTGATTTTACGGCTTTGTTATATAATCTTGTTCAATGTATTTACAAACCATTCAATGACTTTTTGTTGATGAAACACTAACAAAAATGGAAGTCAAGTTGAATAGATAGCAATCAGGCCTCAAGCGTTTGTTAGTATTGTTCTTGTTCAATTAAACCATAACATACTTCAAAATTAAATTATTCTTTACCAACATGAAATTTATAATTGGTCGTTCTCCTTGCTAATTACGAGTGTTATTTTAAAGAAGTGACAAAAGTGTGAAGAGCTGACATTATGGCAATATTGTTGTAAAATGCGAGTCATGTGATTTGTTCAACCTTTATATTATTTCATTAGACAACATCAGAAACTGAACAATCATATAGAAAACTATAAAGAAAATATATAGAAATTTCTTAAGGCCATGTTGATATGGCAACAGCTATGGTCCTCTACCTTGTAGCAGTATCACTGACAAGGTAGCACTGGCTTAACACAAGGAACACGCGCAATTAGAATAAGGCAGGAGTCGATGATGAATCCCCGAGAAATTTTAAGCTACGTAAAATGAATAAAACCAAATTCGTCGCGCGCAAAGCCTAAACAAATATGTTTGTCTCGTGTTAAAAACGCACCTGTTGTGGTAAACGGTACAGTACACATACAAACCTTCTAGTGTGATCTTGTCCAAATCCTTTAACAATTTCTGAAGCTGTTTGGCGTTGTGATTCTCTGGGTCTTTTTGTCTCCAAAATATCAATCCTCGGAAGCACATGTTTTGGTCAGTTGGATCATCTTCCATGGCATGACGATCAATGTCTAATAGCTTTTTTAACGTTTCACGTGAATGGACACCCACTGCAAGCGAAATGGCAGAACGGAAACTACAGTTTGTATCAATAGGTTTGACTAGCAGCAGCGTGTTTGTCTTTGATAAATTCTAATAAATACAGGTAAAACAAACAGATGGAAGTCGTCGTTATGTTCTATGGTTTGTTTTATTTCAGCTAATGTACTACATGTACCACATGTTTTGCTTCATAAATAAAAAGCCTACCACATTTTGATGCGACAAACTGTATCGTAGAGAGAGCTTCCTTTGGGGCTTGGTGGCTTGTTGCCTTGTACATATCATGTAAAGTGCGCTTGCTGTCCTCAGACCATTTCTGTATCCCCACAAGAGCTCTATCGATTTTAATGGCAAAATCATAATCAGACTGCAGTGTCATCTCCAGTAATTCCAGTACTGACTCGAGTTTTTTGTCGCTTTTCTTACTCATAAGGTGAAGACTCGTTGAAGATATTTGGATAATATTCTTTAAGAAAAACAATTTAGTATTAACTATATAATACATTATAACAGTATAACGTATAACACATTAAATACAAAGGCATAACAAAAACTTCAAACATTGGAGAACAAATTATATCGTGTAAAATGCATTATTTATTGTTTAGTTCATCTTCATAACACAACCATTTTATACAGATCAATACGTTATACCTTTGTAAATTGACAAGCGACATCACGCATACTCATTTCTATTTCCTTTACATATTTAGTTCAAACCCTGCCAAATTAAAATGTGGGTAAAGTATACTGACTGCTAATTTTTTGTGTTATGCGTTTGATTATTATGCTATTTTATACTTGGTAATTTGACGCCTGAAATACACAAATGCAAATCATAATGCGTTTTGAATTACATAAAACAGCAGACCACATACTGACTTCGCTGACGACGGATAATTTGTTTGTCTTATATTCAAAATGGGAAATACTTGGCATGTATAGTGCATGATTGTCACAATGTCATTTCGCGACACCGAACACTGTTTAGCGTGGATTAAATTTCACGGAACACCAATACCGCATCTGGCGGTCCGCCCATTTCAGCATTTCGAGGCGTGAACGTTCGAACATGCTCGAAATAATAATACAAAAATTCCAATTATCACGCAGTGTTAAATTTCTCGCTATGGAGCTTGACCGCGATTACAGCAAAATCAAGACACACGAAAATATGACGCACTTTGCAGCAACTTAACCGAAATTAAAGGTTAAACGGTGCATTTGGTGTAAAATAAGGTGATCTAAGTATGTTTTACAGTAAAAGTATACATGTAGTTTTTATTGATCGCACGGTTGGTATCAAATGTATTTACTTACACTTCGACATCGATTTAGATATAAACTTAATAGGTACAAATTGCAAATGAAAACACCTATACATTTGTATGATTACAAAAACGAAGAAGCGCATTTCACGAACCTTTTCGGTTTATTAGTAATTAGGAACATCTAATTTGTTCTATATAATCCACTGTTTGATGGCATATTCTAATTAAGATTCAGATAATTTCAAGGCAATAGTTCTTTGAAAGGATAATTCTGATATCAAACAATATACATTGAATCTTCAGGACCCATTTGTTCCGAAGGTGGTCGGCTAAATCACTGTTTTACGGCATTTTTCAAATCCTAATAATGTCATCTATATACAATAAAAAAAAAAAAAAAAAAAAAAAAAAAAATCTGCTAATCATTGATTTCGCTAGTCACCTATGATCAACTGCGCACAGGTGCGATTTAGTCTTTTACAATGTCTACAATGTGTTACCTTCAACGTCGCCAACTCCTTTGAAATGGAGGCATGTTCACAGGTGACCTTCTTAATATGTTTGGCCATTATTTCCTTCATGTCTTCGTGATTTCCTTCACCGTTGTCTACAAGAACATTACCATCCCCAATGACGACTGAATGGGCGATAGTATGATTTCCGATGCTTCTTAAAATCCATTTTACATTGTTTTTATAAATCATTTTATCAGATCTTAGGTTTTCTACTTTCTGTTTAAGCTTGTTAACCTCCTGTTTAACTTTTCTGTTTGGGTAATACTTTTTTAAAGGATTTGGCCTTTTCTTTATTAAATGTGTACGGTTTGTAGTGTCATCCTCATGTTCAGAATCCTCAAGTTGATCTTCCTCGGCAACTTGCATTTCCTCCGTTGCTGGTGCTACTTTTGCCTTTGCCATGTGTACACTATAAAGTGAAAATTGACAATTTTTTGTTATGCCATATCATCGACAATAGGAATAATATAATCTTACCGTTACTTTAAGGAGTGACAGAGAAATATCCAAATATCACTCTCACACCCTCAAGTTAGGGGGTGATTATGTTTTCTCCTATCATTCCAATACTGGTTAAGAACAGAAGTCTTTTATAATCTGATTGTTCTCCTGATTTGCACACGGACTTTCCTGTCAAGAGCTAATGACGACGTCACATGTATTTGTTTTCTTGACGTCATAGTATTGTTTCTCTCTGTGTGCACTCTATCAACCCTTGGGGTTGATTATGTAAAACGCTAGACAATGCAGTCAAAGGTTGGGGGAAAGGGCTTTAAACATTGTACAATAAAAGATATTATGATATTGTGACTGTTTACCGATCAAAGTCTTTAGACATTTTAGAAAAGTTTTACAGTAGAAATTAGACTAATCTACAAAAACAAACAACATATTGAAGAATCGTGACACTACCTTAAACAAATCATACCAAACTATCTAAGACTTAAACACCAAGTACCATCCTGTTCAATATGCAAGAGAAAAAGCGACATTTACATATAACAGTTATTATAGATAAATTAGAATCTTGATATGAAGATAAATTATCCCTGTGAATTTACATAGAACACAGTGTGTAGCATACTATCAATGTGTACGTCATGATCGTCAATACAGACACACTGCTGTATATATAGCATTAAATCATTTTGGGTACTCAGTTTAGCATGTCTTTGATTACTTTGTTGTTTGTTTACCTTTTCGTGGTCAGCATGTCCGTACAACGTAGATATATTCGTAATTTTTGTATTCGCGAAAACATCGGGCTTTACCACGTACAAATTAGGGTTGTCAACGGTTAGCCGGTTAACCGTGTACTCGGTCGGAAGACCACAAACCGGTTACTAAAATCAGTGACCGAAAAGTCGGACATTTGTTTACCCCTTTGGGGAGCCCCAAGTTTCCCTGGCTTATCTAAAGTTGCGACAAAAGTAGGATAGTTTTGTAATAAAAAACAGTGTTCAGGCTGACATGTTCTTTGTTTATGTACTCTATTGTAAAGATTGACAAAGGGATGCCGCCCACATTTAAAAAACCCTGAACAGATTTCAAAAGGGAGCCATAATATAAAGTTGTGAAATGTATTTTTTTACAGGTAGAACTCGCTTTTACATGCGAGATGTAAAGATAATCTGACGAGTACACACATTGAATGAGCAAACATGTGTTAAAACGTTTGTCGATCAAATTCTGTTCTTTAGAACAATATTACCGCGTATGATTTCGAATAGAGATAACTGTAATTGAATTCCGTGTTACTGTATTCCGACATTTGTTGTCCATGAAATATACTTACTGAGGTTATATGAAACTACTTCCTGCATTCAGCTTGGAATACGTGAGTAATATTTGTGGTATAAATACGTTTTAAATAGAACATTTGCTGTATATATAGCGTAATGTCATTGTTCAGCGTTTGATTACCAAATTGACCAATTAACCGGTTACTCGATCGGAGGATTGTTCGAGTAACCGGTTACCAAAATGTGACCGGTTTGACAACCCTAGTATAAATGCATGCATATGTTGTACAGTAGTATAAGGACATAAAAATGTACAATTGTATGTATGCAATGTAAATATTTCTTCTTTATGACTATCTATCGAGCATACAGTTCAAGTATACAGTAACTGTTCTTCTCTTACCTTATAATGTGATTGGCTTTACAAAGACCGTCTATCGCTATGTATAGACAAACGCTACTACTTCGGTACAGTCAACACTGAGATAAACACGTGATCAGTTGTATCCTATAACTACTCATACCAGAGGGACTTACATACTTTAACCACAAATAGTGATTATCAAATCACATGTCATTCACATATTGTGAAGAAGGCATGTTGATTTTATCTTTTTAATAAGTATTTAACCCACCCGACAGGCAAGGGCCTGTAGATCTATGATAATAACAGATAATGCAATTAGTCTGATAAGATAGCCGATAACTATTTACATAGAGTTCTATACAACGGTTCGCATGTAATCGCTGACTCCGTTGTGCATTCTTTATTTCCGGAGTGAGGAGTGTGGAGTCAGTCTTATTATAAAACAATAAATATGAACAATTCCGTTCTGCTAGATCAATTGTTTCTGATTAATATGTCATAATATACTTTGATATAGCATGAATCATAATGTAAAGGAGGAAGTACACGTATTATAATTGAACACGAATCATAAATGGTAATTCGATGGGATTTTTTTACAGAGATAGAGACAACAGCCCGTACAGTATAACTGATACACCCTGTGAAACAAGGCCTGATTGTCTTATCGCAATGGTGGTAGCTTTATTTTCGTGATTGTAAGGGCACTGCTTTAAGTATGCATTAGTACAATGTATATATCTGTACGTGTGTTAGTTAATGATGTCAGTGTAGTAGAGCGGACTTTCAAATCAATCACGTCTCGCTTTCTGAATAGCTGAACAACTAATAATCATGTTTAGAACTTTTCAAAGCCGCTTTTGATTAGCATGTGTGCTTTTTATTTTATCCTTTTTTCACTCCGTCAACCAACTAAATTATCGGGTCGTCGGTATAATATACGTAATCACTGAGCCTAAACCCACTTCAGTACTGTTATATACAAAATTAAGGAATTGGTACTCTATCACGAAATTACTATGGAATTATCTAGTGTTTCGTCCGCAGCAGAATACGGATTCTTGAATTTATATTTTTTCGCGAATAACATTTATACATTGATCTATTCGTGTATATAACATAGCGAGCATTAAATAATATTTGTGTTTATATGAATTCACAAGATGTCTTATGGATAGACTGTTAGATGTTCCAGAGGGTAAGCGTGTTCTGCTTCGTCGACAAAACCGTTATGAAAAACAGATATTTTCAAATTACAAAGAAAGTTCGTTTACAAAGAAAGAATTTTTGTTTATTGGCGACGAGAACAAAAAACGCTCTATTCAGTAATACATGTAGAATTGTAATGTATCTACAACCAGAGAGTTAGAGAATAATACATGTCTTTTTCCCGAGGGAAAAGGGTCCGAGGGCTGATATTGGTCGAGGGTTGATACTGGGTGTGATATGGAAAAAGGAATGTTTTATTCTGTTTATTACATACTCATAAAATACGGATAGATCTACTATCTTATGATCTGTTTTTCTTTTGAAATATTGAAAAACGAAAAAAAAAAACATAAAAAGGGGTGTGATACGGGTTTTGCGGGCTGATACGGGATTTGTGGTGAGATACGGTGAGGGCTGATATGGGTTAGAGCAATTGTGTTGTATCGCATATACAAGAAACCCATATTTATTAGTAAGGTTGTAATAAGTTAAAATATACACGTCTCTACTACAACGAACCTTTTCAGAACACCTGGTCTAGATCTACATTTCCTTCATTGATTATCTTAATATATCGTTTTATTCGCATTGCATTAGTTAGATGGATCTTGAATTCGGGTAACAGGTTTATTGATACGTCGCTGTTTTCCTATCATTGGTAGTAGTTACAGTACAGCTTCCCCCATGTAAAGGTTTTACATATCACAGCTGAGCCACTATTCTAGAGTATTAATTTATTCAAAACAAAATTCAACTACTCGTAATGGATTTTATACTAGAGAGACTTTAATCTACATTGCAGAAATACAGCGGTCAACCAGATCTATTCACCTGATTTAAATGTCATTGTGGACTAGGCCTAGGATTAAGACTTGTTTATCGTGTACTCTTGTCTTACTGACCTACACTACAGTACACACTTTCTTAGATTAGTTAGAACACGCTGTACGTGGACCATTTGCAATTTCCAAACAAAAGAACAAAAATTATCTACGGAATACCATCACATGTCCGTAACAGTCTACTTATGTAGGTGTATTCAGTATTTTTAAACTTTGCCCGTCTGTAGGGGTCATAGATGAGACCAAACGCTATCTGTTATTTTCATTGCAACAGTTGTGGCTCTTTTTTATATTCTCGGCTCTCCTGTTTATGCTTATTTTCGACATTGTCTACCAAGGAAACTACGATCGTCCGTTGTAAGAATATTGGGACAGAAACAACATAAGGTTTATATACTATTACACATGTGTGGACATCGTCGTCATATCAGTTAAAGTCAAATGCATGATGTATGCCACATCGACATTGCTTAAAGTCCTTACCATTTCAGAGCTCCTTGTTTCCCCTCCAGTTTCCGGGTTGGTTTTCATCGGGTTGTTTGGTTTTGTATCTCGTCAGCTCCTGTTAGTGTCAGTTGGTGTTTTTTTTTTTTTTTTTTTATCTCTCCAGTTCCGGTTGTCTATTCCATATGTTATGAAGACAATGAGTGCAAGCTGATGCGTCAGATTGAAACCTATGTATGGTTTTGATTTTATCATCCTGGCAGTACCTACAATGTTCTTCGTGATATTTTCTGCCGTCATGTTTGACTTAACAATACCCAGTTTTAATGTACAATTGTCTTCCCGAAAAGTGCACTTGATCTTGATTGAGTAAAATTAGCATAGGTGGTATTAGCATTTGATGTGTTGAACGTAAGTTATAGTGTAACGCAATTGAGATTTAATATGAACCATGTTTTATTCATTTATTCATTTCATGAAATAAATGGCCATTCTATATAAAAGAAGGGATCGGCAGGAACAATATTCCGTCTTTGCGAATTGCAGAGTTATCTTCTCTTGTGAGCAGGTATTGATTGTTACGTCATTGGTTTGTGAGAGTTACGTCATCAATTTTTGAGAAAACGACGTTATTTTATCACACAAACCAATGACGTAACAATCAATACCTGAAGATAACTCTGCAATACGCAAAGACGGAATATCGTGTACCACAAGATCAGGCTATTATGACTTTAGTGTACACAATATTGGCGGTGTAGAATTTTAACCACTTAAAATGCAACAAAATATTTGAATGCATTACAAAAGCTACTAACAACCGATGAGGTCCAGCTAAAAAGAACTCTTGTTACCCGCGTTGTACAATATCTTGTATTCATATAGAACGAAATAGTATACCTTGTATTGGGTGGCCTGAAAAAAGGTTACATCTCCGAGTAAGATTATGTAATGTACATCTCCTTTGAGTTTGGAATTTGTCTTTCCTTGTTGCCAATGTGGTACATAATGCACGTGTGAGTTGGCCATGTGTTTGTGTCAATGATGATGTCGTTCATTGTCTATTTACTCTGGGAATTGGCAACTAAATATTATAGCATTGATTGTGGGCAAGTGTCTACTGCAACCGTGACAAATTATATAATAGGATCAATATTTAAATGCGAAATTCTAATCAGAATATAGTACAAACTAGAAAGTATGGCCTGTGACTATTCTGTTGATGTCGGTACCATATATTTAAGAAACAGCTTACACGATGTTCGATAGTGGTAACATAAATTGCTATCGAACTTACAAATCAGTGATACCAGATAACGTTTTCAAATTACAAATGTAAATAAATTCTAAAGACTGACATTTACAAATAGATCTAACATTCGTTCCATTTCATATGAGATTTTTTTAACAGAGCAGCATCTTCTCCGCGTTTGGTTTGGTTTGGTTTGATTTTGTTTAACGTCCTATTAACAGCTAATGTCATTTAAGGACGTGCCTCCATGTGTGTAGTGGATGCGTGCTTGCGTGTCTGTATGCAGGAGACAGGGTATCTTAGTGTGCTATAGACATGGATGTATGCAGGTGTGTAATGTCTACTAATGTCGTTACACTGGTTACCTGAACGATACAGGTCGCAGTACAAAATTCTGGTGTACACATACAAGGCACTGAATGGAACAGCTCCTCAGTACCTACAGGAGCTTGTTACCCTGTATCAGCCGTGACGATCACTGCGGTCGGAGTCAGAATCTTTGTTGTGTGTCCCAAAATCTCGTACTGTGACCTACAAAAACAGATGCTTTGGGAGGGTTTCGGCTACGTTGTGGAATAGCTTAACCATCTGCTATTAAAAAGTCAAATACCCTGGCCAAGTTCAAGAGGGACATCAAAACTCACCTCTTCACGTCTGCATTTTAGAATCTTTGCAAAGACGTCATGTAAAAACCACCCTTTTATTTGTTCAATAATGTGCACATTACTTGCTTAAATGTATAAAAGTGATTGTAAGCCTTTGTTTTTTGTTTTCACAATTATACCCATTACTATTATCCATATGTTGTAAAGCGCTTTAGAGTAATTTTACAAATTATATAGGGCGCAGATCTTACAGGTGTCTACTCGCAATAACTACACGTAGTATCAACAAAAAAGGTCTTACCAATTTAATCTATGCGAGCCACTGGCGGACTACAACAAATATCGGGACCAGTGTCTGAAATCTCATATGAAATGGGAGAGAATGGAAGATTTTATCTATAACATAACCAAGATGTACTGCAAATATTCGTGAAAATACCACTTTCTGAGGTTGACCTGTGGTGTCACAATGCAGATGGAAATCTGTCGCAGTGAAGACGATAAAATTGGGGAGAAAATCTCAACCTACAGCCAATCACAACTCCGCAAGGTGCTACTAAACGTGTATCCATAATACAGTTTATATAATGGGTGAACTGACACTTGTAACAGAGTAGTTACGTAATAGTTACGTAATAGTTACGTTCCATTAACTTTCTTCCTCGTTGCTGTTTACTATATAGAGATGGTGGATAACCTTGTCAATAGATAGTACAGATAAACAGCCAACAAATACTTGCTCAAGTACCTTATCATTTCTGTTTTAAATAACTTTACTCTTATTGTCTATTTTTTCAAAAAACAGTCCGAGTTTTTTTTATATATTAACATAGTGTTCTGTTAGGAGATTTATGGACCTAGTTAATAATACATGTACGAGACGAACAAACAGAATCGTAAACTTGCCTTCCATTTCGTAATTCATTCTGCTTTCGAAGGGACATCAAGACGAATTGTGTAAATATACGACTATGCAAACGATTCATAACAATATCACCTTTACTTTTCCTGGCACATACCTTATTATCACTATGATCAAGTTTACACTTGCTACTTATAATGTATCCGCACAAATGACCGTGAATTTCGTTAAATGCTTGAGTAAACTCATCATTATCGAGATGTCAATTTATGTTTGAAACCGACAATGAACCTTTTTACATAAAAATGCCTAAGGATTTGTTCGTACTTGTTTTAATGTGGTCTATATGATCAAACTACTCTTCATCGAAATGAGTTCAAATTGGAATAATTCTTAAAATCAATGATTTCACGTGTGGTTCAGTAGATGTATATTTCACTGCTGTCGGTGAAAGATCTGAATCAATTTGATAAAACATGAAAAAATAATTAAATAGATAAACAGCATATTTTTTTATGATACATAATTAAGATGTAATAACAAATTTGATGCTAGTGTTACAGCACCTCTCCGTGAACTTTGTACATTGTCATGGTACCACCAAGCACGTGCAGCGTGTCGGATTTCTCTGTTCTCGTTGGCACCGCAACGTTATCATTTCCTGTATTTGAAGCCTGGGCGCGTAACCACTGTTCCTTTTTGCCCGAGTACTCGAGCATCATAGCGTCCTTACTGTGAGTCGAGTAGTACTTGGCATGTGGGAGGTTTATGTAGTAAAACCAATTCAAATTGTCTGTATTGCTTAATATTGTTCTGTTGCGAATAATATCTTCAAGACAGTCAATGGCCATATTATCCATTTTGTAATTAAACTTATTTGCAAATAATTGCGGTCTGCTCGTGAGCCACGTCAAATCTCGTCTACCGAAAACACACACACCTCGAACATACCGACCTTCACACGACTCTTTGTCATTGTCCCAAATAGTGGCACGTGACAGGAAGTTACCAAAAGTGTGACGTGTTTCCATTTCATATCCCCCAGGAGCCCATGGTAACGTGTTTAATGTCGCCCAAACGTTTTCCTCTGGTGAATACGTATTGTTTAACCAAGCGATAAATTCCTGTGCAACGTTATCTTTAAGAATGAAATTCACAAAGTCTCGCGAGAATGATCCGTACGCACTACCTTTACTGAGCTGTAGTTTGTATCTGAACGGTTCCTTGTCCTCAGTAGTCTCCACGTTACTGGTCTCAGTCAGTCTATATTTCTTTGAGAATCTCCAGGTTTGAAGAACCGGGTGATTGTAAGATTCAATGTCATTAGCACCATTTAAAGATTTCAAAATTCTAACAATTTCCAAATTGGTTCTGAGTGGAAACTCCTGTCCCGTAAGGTTTATGTAATATTTCCATTTTACTTTAGATTCTGTGCATTTGCGCATGCATTGCATCTCACTAACCACGTGGGCGGAACTCGCGTATATGACCTTGACGCGGTCCCGGATAACATGCACGTTCGGAAAGCATCTGCTGATATTGAATATCAGGTTATAGACTATTTGGTGGGCCTTCCCATCCACATACAAACAATACACATTTTGGGGTCTATATATAGTCCTGAGTAACTGCTCCACCTGTTCCGGGTCTCTGTGTAGCTTGATGGAGAACGCCAATGGAAAATCATTTTCTTCTGCCGAAACTCTTTCAGTGATATATCCATGAGCAGTGCGGAGTGTATCGCAGTTTTTTAAAAGTTCTGTGAGTCTACAACTGAGATATTTCCTACTTCCGGTTGGATTAAATTTCAGCGGTTGGATGCGTTTTTTGTTGCCTCTGATGTACATCGAACACGTACCGTCTATGTTTGGGCTCGGCAAACATTTTGTTGCCAAAGGATCACGTGGCACATCTAGGTTACAGTATTTGTCTTTATTTCGGGTCGGATCGAGTCGTCTAGAGAATGCCGAAGTAAAGGTTTCTATTTGCTGTTTCTTAACATACTCTTCACTTCCGGGATGAATCCATAGGCTAAAAAACGTGAACATGGAAAACACTTGTACGGCCACTGTAACTAGCCACACGGTCTTGATAGGCATTATGTCATCCTGAATATGAAACGAACATTGATTTGTGTAACCATGCCAAATGCCACGTCAACGTTCAACTGTGAAAAAATCGTTTCATATGTTCAGTAATGGCGGAAACAGGTTTTGTCGTTGTCTGAAAAACAGTTTCATGAATGAGACTCCTTCGTAACCAGGTTCAGAATATATACTGTATAAATTCCCCGTGGTTGTGCATCATTTTCATGTGATACGTAACTAAGGGAATGGTCCGTCATTCGTTAAGCGCGTGGTGTGTAACTAGGGGCGGAGACTGTCATCTGTCAATGTTGTCCCTCCCCACGGTTCCTTATCGTATATATCAGGTCCAACGGTAAATCAGCCCACAGGCATGTCATGGCAAGACAGCGGACGTTTTTGTACTGTAAAATAAGATTTATGCATGTAAATAACAACAAACATTTTTTGTACTTTAACAAGTAAAACACATAAATAAAATTAACATAACAATCGTCTCTTTGAGTTAGTGGGTGTGTCTGTACTGGAGGCGTAATGCTAGATCAGTTAGCGATATCACTCCGCACTGTTATCGCTGGGGGAATATTTAGCGCGCATAATTGTGTTGACCTCATAAGGTCAAGTTACACGCCTCAGTAAACACATGAGTGATGGATGTATTATGAAACCCCCCGCGTGCATTCGTTTGTTACTATATATAGCAAGTCTAATAAATAACGATGATTTATCGTGTGTTTCCTCGTGTACACAGCTCAGGCTTTGCATACTATCGCTGTCACAGGTACACACAAATACATGCATACAGATTAATTCTGACAATATCCATAAAATATTACATGATTTACAATCTTTTGACAGTCAGCTGCTCGTAATATGATATATATTTTTATAACTGTGATTTACAACTATTTTTTTCGTCTTTAAAACAATATCTTTGCGGTTTACTGTCCCAGTGTTCATCTATTTCTTGCTCACACGGTTAACTGTCATTATGTTAATTACAGCCGTATGGAGGTTGTTCCGCACATCAACAGTGCACGCGGAGACCTACATAGTAATACAATGTAATAAGATGCTGGTGTACGTTAACATCAATATCGATCATAATCTCATCATCATCATCATCACCCTAATTATTTACTGGTGGTGTCATAAAACAACAATGTGAAAAAGCTTAGCAGTTTTTAAAGTTATTTAGTTGATAAGTAATTACGGCTGGTTATATATAATTATAGACAATGTTGAAATGGGAAAGTGTGGGTGATGGTTTTATTAAGTAAGAGCTTAAAGGCTAGGGGGTTGCCTTGTTCCAATCTGTAGTCGCATACCTATAGATACGCTTAGCAAGAAAATCATGTTTATATCGCGAAGTTGCAGGCAATAGGAATAACATGTCATCCATTTTCTTTTTGTAAACGTGCTTATTTAAAATAGCATTTTAATTTAGACTTTAAAGGAAACTGTGTTTGTATGTATGCTAAATTCGGTAATAATAAGGGGGAAATCTGTATAAAAATTAGAATTCTGAGAAAAGAGATCAGTAATACCTCACTACACGTTATATTTAGTAATAAACTTTTTTTTATCGATGACACACATAATCTATCAAAAATATTTGTATACATAATTTAGTAATGTTTCGTGGGGGAGTGTAGGTATGTTGAAGTATATTTACAACTGTTCCTATTCCCTGGAAATGTCCCGGATATTAGATTTATATTAGGTGAGGACACGGGAACACGATTTTATTATATGTTATAGTCACATGTTTACATCTAGACATGGAACCATATGGTCAGCTACACGCGTACGTATAACGTACATACTACCGCACATTGAGACGATAAATATATATATACCTGACGTAGATAGAGTCACTGACCGTGTCCAGTCTATACGTACGTAGAGTCACTGACCGTGTCCAGTCAACTAGATCTAGAGTCACTGCCCATGTCCGGTCCTGTCACGGACCCGGTAAACGTTCTCAATTACAGTTATCAAGAAAAAGAACTCTTATTCTACAAAGGTTGCACAAATGTATTTGACCAAACAGAAGTAGAATTTAAGACACTATGGAGAATTACGACTTTTAAACGGTGCATACACGTACCTTCAACATATAGTGTATGACGGTGTACGATTCGTGGCGCATTTGTTGTAAGTTTTTTTTGCATTCTCACTATCATGACAATTACAAAATACGTATGTTTAGAGTATAAAACAATAAAACTGTATATCGGACATTTAATTGGAAGAGTTATCTAATTATGAATGACATCTGACGTGTCCGATACAGCAATTGTAATTTGGAATGCCAAAACTAGTGCTATTAAATGTCATCGTGAATGAGCCATGATAAATCAATTAATGAGCAGGAAGTTGATTATCTTACTACAACATTATTGTGTACACTAGTGCTATAAAGTACATCTCTGTATTTACCAACAAAAACTGTCCGAAAGCCTATGTCGGTCTGACGCCTCTAGTCGAATATCACACAACGTGGTTTACAACATCGTGACGGTCGAACATCCAATGACAATAATACACTGTCAAATACCCACGTTTGGACAAGTACAATCGGTTATCCAATCACGGTCGGATACAAGCGCTCAGGTATCCACGGTTTGATATCCACTGTAGAAAAACTGTAGTCAAATAGCGCAACTGTCGGATACCCGGAGTCAGATCCTCATATCAACAGGTAAATACTCACTAACAGTCAAATACCCACGGTCAGATATCCATGGTAACATCCACACGATCAGATATCAATGGTAACAAATATACACACAGTCAGATATCCATGGCAACACACCCACGGTCAGATATCAATGGTAACATACACACGGTCAGAAATCCTTGGTAACATACACACGGTCAGATATCCATGGCAACATAGCCACGGTCAGATATCCATGGTAACATACCCACGGTCAGATACAGTTAGATACCCACGGTCAGATATACATGGTAATATACCTAGTCAGATACAGTCAGATACCCACGGTCAGATATCCATGGCAACATACCAACGGTCAGATATCAATGGTAACGTACCCACGGTCAGATATCCATGGCAACATAGCCACGGTCAGATATCCATGGTAACATACCCACGGTCAGATATCCATGGTAACATACCCACAGTCAGATACGGTCAGATACCCACGGTCAGATATCCATGGCAACATAACCACAGTCAGATACAGTTTGATACCCACGGTCAGATATCCATGGTAACATACCCACATTCAGATATCCACGGTATCATACCCACGGTTAGATATCCATGGTAACAACACACGGTCAGATATCCATGGCAACATACTGTTTTGGGACCGCACAACGCACCAAAAATAGCGTGCGCATACCGTGCATACATCGTTCACACACCGTCCGCACATCGTCCACACATGGTGCGCACAACTGTACTGCGATTTAGCAATCGTTCGCCCCGTTGTGAGCTTCTCTCCGCACAACTGTGCGATTTGGTATCATTTGTACATCCATATTACGGAATGACAAAAATACGGAAGGCTCGTATGCGATAATGTACACTGTGTATATATCTGGAATTTCTCATCACAATAATCAAGATTGTACAATTTCACAATGCGTGTTACACAGTATTACAGCGACCGTTAGGCTGTCAAGAATGGGTTTGGCACCAAGGTAACAGAACAGGTAAATTAACAAGTTTATGAGTGTCCGGAGTTTTACCTGGCCAGTGCCTGACACACAGAGCTAATATGCAATACCGTTTGACCGTAATGAATAGTATTTGTTATTTGCATTCGTTTACCTATAGCTCCCCTTCACCTGGATGTTCACACCCCCGGCCTTACCCGACGAGTTACGTAAGTGCCCCAGGCGGGGAGAAAACTACGGTCCAGGTACATGTACATGTACAAAGTGGTTATGTTTACCTGTATACGGGATTGTGTTGTAATTTTACATGTGTCGATTAAGTTTGTTTAAAAACACAGAAAACACAATTTCTAAATATAAGAATGTATAAACAGAAAAATAAGTTTATGGATGTTGCTAGAATATAGAAACATACGTAAACATCAAATTTATATGTTTAAACACGAAACCGTATGAATTATTAAGGCATTCCTCAATTTACACCAACTATGATTGTTATCGCACAACGTCCGTCCATCGTGCGCACAGATGTGCGCAAGCAATGAACGTCCAGCTTTTTATCGTTCGCCCATCGTGCACACACCGATCACACATCGTGCGCACACCGCACATCGTGTAACGTTGTGCGATCCCACAACTGTACCTACGGTCAGATATCCATGGTAACATATCCACGATCAGATACAGTCAGACAGATATCCATGGTAACATAAGCACAGTCAGAAATCCACGGTAACATACCCACGGTCAGATATCCATGGTAACATATCCACAGTCAGATATCCACGGTAACATACCCACGGTCAGTTATCCATAGTAACATATCCACAGTCAGATTTCCACGGTAACATAAACACAGTCAGATATCCACGGTAACATACCCACGGTCAGATATCCATAGTAACATATCCACAGTCAGATATCCATGGTAACATACCCACGGTCAGATACAGTCAGATACCTATGGTACATGTAAATCAAATAACTACGGTCGGATACCCTTTGTTAGATACGTGTGAGGGTCGGATACCCTTTGTTAGACACGTGTGAGGGTCGGATACCCTTTGTTAGATACGTGTGAGGGTAGGATACCCTTTGTTAGATACGTGTGAGGGTCGGATACCTACTGTTAGCCATAGTCAGATACAAACAGTCGGATATATGTTACTAGGGATCGATACCCACTGGCAGATGAATGTTACTACGGTCGGATACCCACTGTCAAATTCGTTTATTAGTCAGATACATACTTTAAATTATCAACAGTCAGATGACCACTGTCAAATACGTTCGACGGTCAGATACATCCTGTTAATTACAAACAGTAAGATACCCACTGCCAAATGCGTTTAACGGTCGGATACCCACTGTCAAATTCGTGTATTAGTCAGATACATACTTTAAATTATCAACAGTCAGATGACCACTGTCAAATACGTTCGACGGTCAGATACATACTGTCAATTACAAACAGTAAGATACACACTGTCAAATGCGTTTAACGGTCGGATACCCACTGTTGAATTCGTTAAGCGGTCAGATACATACTTTCAATTACTAACAGTCAGATGACCACTGTCAAATACGTTCGACGGTCGGATACATGTACATATTGTCAATTACCAACAGTCAGATAACCACTGTCAAATTCGTTTAACTGCCAGATACCAACTGACAAATTCATGTAACGGTCAGATACATACTGTCAATTACCAACAGTCAGATACCCACTGTCAAACACGTGTAACGGTCGGATAACCACTGCCAAATTCGTTTAGCGGCCATATACCCACTGTCTTTGTGTAACAGCTATATGCATACTGTCAATTACAAACAGTAAGATACCCACTGTCGAATTCGTTAAACGGCCATATACCCACTGACAAATACGTGTAACAGTTAGATGCATACTGTCAATTACAAACAGTAAGATACCAACTGTCAACTTCGTTTTACGGTCAGATACATACTGTCAATTACCAACAGTCAGATACCCACGGTCAAATGCGTTTAACTTTCGGATACCCACTGTCAAATTCGTTTAACGTTCGGATACCCACTGTCAAATTCGTTTAACGTTCGGATACCCACTGTCAAATTCGTTTAACGGCCAGAAACTCACTGTCACGTGTAACGGTCAGTGACCAACAGTTAGATACCCACTGTTCATACAAGTTATTTCTGTCGGATACCCACTGTCAGATACATGTGACCGTCGGATACATACTGACAATTACCCACAGTCAGATACCTACGGTCGGATACATGTACACACTATCAGATAAATGTTACTTCTGTCGGATACCCACTGTCAGATACGTGTGACGGTTGGATATACACTGTCAATTACTCAAAGAGTCAGATACAATTCCCACTGTGCCTCAGTCCCCGGGGTTTTGTGCCCTGTACAGCTGGCCTGAAATGGTACTTACCTTAAGCTTTTGTTTAGATTCCCTGGGTCCAGACGTGCTTGTATATTGTAGTGACAGTAAACATGTGGAATTAATTCATATATAGCATCCTTACTCATATACACCGTAACGTCATAGTTCCTCGTTTTGGTCGAGTGGTCACCTGACCACTGACCACACAGCACAAGGGGCATGCTAACTGATGTGGTCGAACAGGTAGGAAGTGACATATTCTCTGTAATTTATCTAACGACACGACTAGGGACACAGCTTTATCATGTCCCCGTGTCATAGTACACTTGTAACTCAGTAAATCACATATCCACAGGACGTTGTCCGCACCCAACGTACATTGTAGCCCGTAGTTTACAAGCACGCACATAAAGTTGATTTTGAAGTCAAAGGAAACTTGCTTTGATAAAAAAATGAATGCATTCATTTATTTAACGAGTGTTTGATTGACGACCATGTTAGGTTTGGCGAAATATGAATTCATATGTTTAGACAAAACCATATTTCGGTAGTTTGTTAAAAAAAATGCCGTCGCTTTGAAAATCAGTCCCGACTCAGTCTTATTATTTTCACAGGGTCTTTTTTTCATAAAGGACATATGGTCATTTATTATTTTTTTCTTCAAAAAAACATTGTGACCCATTGCCAACTGGTCACCACGCATAGAATATATAAAATATTTTAATAAAAAATGACACCATTACAATTTTCAAATGTTATTGTTATTAATATACAGTTATTTCTTGCATTTTCAGTGAATTATCATTTTCTCGAATGAGTTTGGACTTGTACCAGTTATTTGTTTTCAAGTTTTAAGTTTTATTATATCCAAATGCAATACAGCATATAGGTTACAAAGATATATAATAAGATATTCAAAATTCATATGTAATGTACAAGATGGCGGAGGACAATTCAATTCAAATATATTTATACCTACAGACATGTATGAATGATATCACGTACATTTTTACAGCATGATATTTCGTGAAGTTGTTGAAAGGACAGTATTTAACAATATAATTACATGAGTGACGTGACTCCATGTATATATGTGACGTGATGAAAAAATGACATCATAATGAAAACACTACATAACTTTAAACAGTCAGAAAGAACCATGGTATGTCATTAAAGCACTATTTACCGCGCTATTAACGAATATTGAATAACTATTATTATACATGTACACTTATAACAAAGTAGTTTCAAATAATATTTTGATCAAATATCACTACTGAGCGAGGAGAATTTTCCTTTTAGCAGTGGCGTGCAACAAATAAACACTTTTACAGGTTAATAATTCAATTAGTTTATAGACACTTGGATGTTGATAATAATACTGTTTGATGTAAGTTTTTCTTAAATCAGAATATGCAGGACAAAGAAGTACAAAATGTACTTCATCTTCGACATCATTTTTATCGCAGACTGTACGTATTCTCTGACCTCTTGGGATATTAATATAGTGCCCAGATTCTATGTTAAGACTGTGAGCTTGCATGCGAAATTGACTCAATATCTTATTTACCCTAAAATGAATGGGCTTAGTCAGATAGATCTGGACGCAAAAGGTATCAACAAGATGCTTGTACAAATAACATTTGGAAGATGCATCAAAAGCACTGCGTAATTCTTGGATAAATACATCATGAACACGTCGAGCATTTGCAAAAAAAAAAAAAGATTTTCATTTTGTACATACAATGTATTGGCAAGTCCAAATATAATTAAAACCTAAACTGCTGTTGTGGGACCGTACAACGGACCAAAAATAGCGTGCGCACACCGTGCATACATCGTTCACACACCGTCCGCACATCGTCCACACATGGTGCGCACAACTGTACTGCGATTTAGCAATCGTTCGCCCCGTTGTGCGCTTCCGATTTGGTATCATTTGTATATCCATATTACGGAATGACAAAAATACGGAAGGC
Source organism: Mizuhopecten yessoensis (assembly GCF_002113885.1). Lineage (NCBI taxonomy): Eukaryota > Metazoa > Mollusca > Bivalvia > Pectinida > Pectinidae > Mizuhopecten > Mizuhopecten yessoensis. Next base: position 193,029 of record NW_018406035.1, read on the forward strand.
TCGTATGCGATAATGTACACTGTGTATATATCTGTAATTTCTCATCACAATAATCAAGATTGTACAATTTCACAATGCGTGTTACACAGTATTACAGCGACCGTTAGGCTGTCAAGAATGGGTTTGGCACCAAGGTAACAGAACAGGTAAATAACAATTTTATGAGTGTCCGGAGTTTTACCTGGCCAGTGCCTGACACACAGAGCTGATATGCGATACCGTTTGACCGTAATGAATAGTATTTGTTAGTTGCATTCGTTTACCTAGCTCCCCTTCACCTGGATGTTCACACCCC
>NW_018406035.1:193733-228108 GCF_002113885.1 Mizuhopecten yessoensis
AATGATCCGTGGATTTGTAACATTAAGAATGAATTAACTGCCCTAGGTCTTGGTTATATTTTTGAATCGAATCTACCATTGGTAAACACTTTTGAAATTATTGAACACAGATTGAAAGATGTTACTAAGCAAAATATGTTGGCAAAGATAGCAGCTTCATCAAAAGGTAGACTATATCAATATCTTATAGACAGTCATAGTATTCAGTTTTATCTCCGTAAACATATTGAAACAAAATACAAATATATGTTAACTAAATTTAGAACGTCGTCTCATCAACTGAATATCGAAAAGGGTAGACACAATAATATCATTCGCAGAAATAGAAACTGTAGCAAATGTGATTTGGGAGACGTCGAGGACGAATTTCATTTCATTTTTGTATGTCCTTTTTATAATGATTTGAGGTTAAAGTATATAAAGAAGTATTATTATAAGAGTCCCTCTGTTTACAAACTTGTCCAACTTTTATCTGTAAATAATGTCAAAGAGTTGTCAAATCTAGGTAAATATTTATATCTAGCCACTAAGCGGCGAAATTGATTAATTAGCTACACGTATTTATAATTTTTGTGCTTTTGTATTATGTTCTTTGTTTAGTTTGCACTTGTATGCTTATAGTCACTCTCCTATAACATATATACATGTACAATGTGTCATGATTAGTTTGTACCTATAAGTATTAAGACTTTTGGTGAATAAAGAACTTGAACTAGATGTGCGCAAGCAATGATCGTCCAGCTTTTTATCGTTCGCCCATCGTGCACACACCGTTCACACACCGTGCACACATCGTGCGCACACCGCACATCGTGTAACGTTGTGCGATCCCACAACTGTACATAGTTCAGTTAATTAATTAATTAATTTTAGAATTAGATTTTCTGATATAATGCGCCGTAACATGATTTCAAAACACAGTTACTAGTATTTAAATTTGTTAACCAATATCTAATTATGGCCATTTTACGTTGCACATATAATGAATAATAGTATTGACAGTTTTCTTAACATTGCATAGGTCTTTGAGAAAAAGGGGATGGATTTTTTAAATCTGTGGCGATACATTATGTCCCCAAACTTCACACCCATAATTCAATATACATGCAACATATGTATCGAATAAAGACATTTTAGTTTCCGTATTAAGGGCTAAATATTTCATTTTTCTTTTTAAGTGGTAATATGCTTTCCTTCCTTAACCTGCTAATGTATCTTGTGCTACAGTTCTTTATTAGCCAAAAGACCTTAGGCTTATAGGTACATACATATATGCATATACCATTCTCTAAACATAATAAGAATAGACAGGAGAGTGACATCACAGTATACATAAAACACTGTTCAATAATGTGCATATAACAATACTTAATTTCCGATTACAGTTATGAAACACCACAATACATAAACCTTAAATTAACGCCCCTTAGATGCTAAATATAAATAGTTTCCTAAATTGGATAGCTCTCTAACAGTAAATCTTCCATTATAGTTAAAAACTAATCCAAGATAACACATCTTATCAACAATTTTAATAGATTTACCATTGAAAGTCCACATTTCAGGAGGTAACAATCTTTTACTTTTTCTAAAAACTTTTTTTTTCTTTTTTTCTTTTTTTCTTTTCTTTATTATCATTTAAATTCCATTTTCAGTTTTTGTTTGTAAACGATCTAGCATATGCTGAAGATCGGTAGCATCCTCCGGGAATAAAACTGTGTCATCCGCATACATCAGCATAAACAGGTTTATCAACTGTAATTCATAACTTTGACAATTATAATTTATAAATTCACTTTCCATATCTTTAACAAATAATGAAAAAAGCATGGAAGATAACAATTCCCCTTGTAATAAACCGACATGTAAATCAAACATGGCGGATAATTTACCATTTAAGTTCACACATGAACGTTCATTATCATAAATTGATTTAATCATATTTTAAAAAAGTAGTCTACTCCTAATACCACTTCTCCAAAGTTTATACCACAAATTCTGGTGTGTCACACTATCAAATGCCTTACTATAATCAATAAAAACGCAATAAAGCCTCTTACCAGAGGATTAGTGTTCCGAGACGGGCTAATCATTAAAGTATGAAAAATCCTGGCAAAATCTTTTAACGACGGAATATTGTAAGCACTAAAAGCATTATGATGGCCATACGGCAGATAAAAATTGAGAATGAGTATTTACTCCTCTAAGGTTGAAATCACGTTCAAATCTTATGACATTTAGTTAACTATAATAAATGGTAAAAGTAAAACAAGAGGCCCATGGGCCTTAACGGTCACCTGAGTTATGTAAAAACTGATGTTATCGATGTTGCCAAATGAAAAAGAAATCATTTTGTAACAAAGGTAACTTGAACTATACATGTAATGCGAAAGTAGTGTGAAAGATCTGGGTAGTACATGTACTATGTACAAATAGTGGTTCTGTCAGTCAGCTGAATTATGGTAAAGCACCTTAAGACCCTTCCATCTATGAAGAGTATTTGATTCTACCATATCTTGGTCTTGAAAGACGATTTTTGAAATTTCATTCAATTCGACCCTTTTTGGCTCTATATACTGTCCCTGGAGCAGGGGACCATATACATCTCTACTGATTGGAATATTTCACAGAAGCGATCTTCACACAATTTATGGAATAAGGACAAAATAACTAATACAACTTTGATGAAGTGTAACCGTTGGCTAATAATAGCATTAGGAATTCATTTTTGCAGGTTTTGGATTTGATATTAATCTGTTCCTCTATTGTAAGTACACCGTAAGAATGTGCTGTCTGTGGTATTACATGTACGACACACTGCAGCACATTCGCCCTGTTACAGTTGACAGAGGTGGACTCACTGACCGGGTCAGAGAGGTCAAGTCCTAGATGTACTGTCATATACAAATGTGTACACTTGGAGCAGGATGCTAAATGATGATGTATTTTAAGGTAAAAATAATAAATGGCAAAATACCTATATAGCAAACAGCTGTGCCCCAGGGGCCTGTATCGCTCATCTGCTATGTGGCAGTAAACATCAGAAATAGTTAGAAAGAGAAGAAACATTTGACGACATGATTACATATATCTGTGTAATGATTATTGATAAAGTAAAGATAAAACGCCCTAAAGGTCATTATTTAAACAATGGATGCGTTAATGAATAGTATAGAGAGTAGTAACTCCCTGCCTCAATCTGATTAAAATCATATCCTACATTCTCTACGTATCACGTGATACGTAGAGAATGACAATTTTTAGGATATGATTTTAATCAGATTGATCCATGCCTGTGCGCGGAAAGTATTTGTTCGTATCTATACATTCTGTTGCCGTTTACCCAGCCTTCCTTAGATATGTCTCTCGTTATTTCCACATTTTTACCAGACCAGGACTAGCTTCCTTAAGTATGTCTCGTAAACAACCACTGACTACCACTGTCAAAAACTGTAATTATGCATTTAAATTTATTTTTTTCTGTATAAAAAAAACATGTTACAATGTAAAATTATATCTGAAAAGAGAAGAATTCATTACAAAAGTTTTATGACAAAAATATAAAGATTTAAAAAAAGGAAAAATCTTCCGAGTCCAACGAGTCTACTGTTTTGCTAAGATTAACAGAGAAACAACGAAGAAAGAGACAAGATCGCTCGGAGCCGTATTGAAGGATCGGGATGTTTCTGACTGACCGCTCCCCCAAAGCTGCTCTATTTTTGTTTAATTTACTTAAAAGTAGTATGTGGTAAATCACCATCATGCGATCTGTTTCGCTATTTATGCATGTTCTTGGAGAAATCTTCCACCATTTGTTAAACTTACTTATCACGGTTTTACTTGTACATTTATGTTTATGTTTGCATAGTAGTTTAAGCTTAATTGATAATGGTGAAGTCAACTGGCGAATAGACAGAAATAGTCGGTCAAGTACGTACTGTACGTAGACTTCAGATTTGTTAAGACTGCAGACTCTCGGCAGGCAGGTAGTACATGGGTGGTCTCCCTTTCTGTCACCTACAATTAATATTAACAAAAAATATGTACCTTATGTCACGGAAGAAAATTGTAAATCACCTTTAGCAAAATACAACCTATATTTTAACATTATCTGGTTAGTTTGCCAAATACATAATGTGACACTAACGTATTACATTGACCAGTATATACGTATATAATGTCTCGTGGCTTTTCAGGTACTGTACGTCGTAAAACGCCTATATACATAAAGGTTATCACCACATTAAAGTAAGGGTGTTCCGCCACTCGGCTGTGGGTTTGGTGACGCACCGAGCCCGGCTTTCAGGCTAAAACTGAGGAAAAGCATCTTTTAAAATGTCGCAACAAACGTCATGATGTTTATTTCCAGGCTTGTAGTATGCCCATCCCCATGCGCAGGGGTCATTGTCCGCAACACTGGTTTTAAAAATTCAGATCTGTGGTTAAACATATACACTAACACGTATATGTATGTACACATCGCTAACGTGTGCTTTATTTTACATAAATGAACATGTAATAAAACCAAAATATGATATGCGATACTGACAACGTTTATTTAACTGATGTCTGTTTTTCGAAAACTACAGCTCAGACGAACGTTATTGGTGAACAGGATTGCTATCAACCAAGCCCTTAAACAAAGTAAAGGAGTTGCTGTACAATAGACAAAAGTGGACTTGGAAAGATCAAGCCGATTTCTTGATTTTTGATGATGTGGGCGAAATATCGGAATGATATTTACAATTCTGAAATAATTTTACTTGAATGTATGGAAAGTAAAAAGGAACTTTTATTTATTGAAAATGAAATTATTTCCGTCAAGACAATTCACGACTACTAAATTACTAATAAAACATAGCCCGAACGTCACGTTCTTTAAAACTTATTATTGACGTAGAGTGCTGGTATTTATATAATGTACTCTTAAATATAGACTTGCTTCCTTCAAATGTGCGAGTTTTAATTCTATTTGTATATGAACCCTATTTTGTTTCGACAACACGGCTCCTGTGATGAAATGAGGCAGGAATTAGAATCCTGAATAGCCATTTGGTTCATAATCTAACATCTGCCACTCCAAACAAAGTTGGAAAATTGAAAAAATATGTTTACAACAATTATAAAAAAACAACATAAATCAACTTAAATTAATCACTTTTGTTGGTCCGGATGGAAGCCTGCAGAGAGTGCTATTGTGGTAACAAACCGGATTACCCAAAAGAAAGTCCACGTGGTCGGACAGTTGACCCCAATACTTTTTAACCTCCGATCGGGGAATCGAACACCAACCGGATTGGTGAAAGGATTGGTGAAAGGATTGGTGTCCTCTACGTCAATAGACTGTTTCTAGAAGTCACTCTGGTAGTAATCAAGTAATTCCCACAGGTGCATTTGCAATATAATGTTTGTGTTGTTTTAGTTTATTTCTTATTTTTTGTTTGCAGTATTCACTCTGCATAGAACAAAATTCATTCAATCTTTGAAGTAAAAAGTTTATAATGTATAGACAATCCCACGGTTGTCCGGGATACCGGCTGTCCGGGACACTGCCCAAATTAAAGTACCTAACATGTAACAGTGATCTATAGTAAAATGAACTCCTTCATGTTTTATTAACAACTAAAATCATGTAAGATGAAGGGGTCGAGTTGGTGCTCCATGAGTTATGGACACCAGGGGCAAGGGTATCACATCGTAAGGAACAATAATTTAACAAAACACACCAGATGTGATTGATAACGTGTCCAGCCTAGTGTGTCCGTCCATGTCTGGTAGAAACAGGACCACAATGATACATAGTATACAACTACAAAACACAATAAAACATGTTTAATAATGATAATGGTATCTTTTGACGGATGCGGTCGCCCTGAACAACAAAATATATTATTTTTCCTCAAGCCCAAGGACATACATTCCATGTTTAACATTACGTTCTGTCATTGTAAATAAACCGTGACTGCCGGGTCATATCGGCTATACTTTCACCGGTTATTACAAAGAAATTGTTTCTTTTTTTAACATTTGACCTCTGTGACCTTGAAAGGGGGCCAAGGTAATTCGTTTGCACACACTTTGTAGCCCTTCATCCCAGGCTACTACGTTATACTGGCAAAGTATCTTCTCCTGCGTTTATTTTTATTGAAAAGATATTGTTTAAAAAATTTCACACATTTGAAACCCATTAATTTGAACAAACTCGGCAGACTTTCACCCAGTATGTTATTAGCAAAATTTCACCGCTCATTGCTTTAAACATTTCATTCCAGCATGCAACGTTTGGTTATTGAGAAGAGGTTGTCTAAAGATTTTAACACATTTCATCTCTCCAACCTTGAAAGTAGCCTCAAGGTCATTCGTTTGAAAAAAAAGGTGATAGCATTTAATTCTAGGATGTCACTTGCCAAATATAGCATTTGGTTATTGAGAAGATGTTGTTTATTAATTCTTTTAAACATTTGTCCCCATTACCTTGAAGACAATGCATTTGAACAAATTTGGTAGCCCTTCATCTCACTATTCTTATAGCCAAACATCATCACTCTTGGCCCTTTGATTATTTATTAACAGATGTAATATCCTTCAATCCTAGCCAGCTACAAGTACTGTACATGATAGATATCACGACTCAATCCCCATTGTTATACAGAAGAAATCATTTTAACACATAGGACCCTGGTACTGATTATAATGACCCAGCAATCCTTAGACCGACTATAAATATTCTGAACATTAAATGTTAGTGTTTAGATGTTTTTTAACACATTTGACCCGTAGACCTTGGCTTTTTAAAACAAATTAATTGATTTTCACTGTTATTAGGTTACACTTAATTTCATAAGTCAAGGAATCATAGTGCTGAATAAGAAGACTTAAAGAATAGTATGACACCAGAGCGTGATACCAGACGGTGCGTTACAGGTGATACATCCTTACACATGCTTAAACTTAAACCTCTTTATTCTTTTAGCAAGCAAGATATATTTTTATGAAATACAAGCAAACATCCTATTATCATATCAAAATAATTTATTGTGCAAAGTACGTCATTGGTTTAGGATTATAAATGCTTCTATGTTCTGCTTCATAGCCACTGGGCTGATTTACAGTATAACTTGACAGGAAGATTTACCATCTGATCTGGCAGGTTTGAGGGATCGGGGCACAGGAATGATTATTTTTTTCTAGTTAGGTAATCAGATCATTAAAGAATGATGGGCACAGATCTGAAACTCGTGTGTGACACATTTAATTAGTCACAACTGATTTATGAAGTGTTATCTAAAATTGAAATTAAATTCAGTTGTTAAAACTTGATGCCCAGACAAGATGCAATGGACAAACAATGATGGTGTATTCCTACAGTCCCTAGATCTTAATTATCTGTTAGCTATTTATAATTCATCAAAACGTGCAGTTTGGTAAAAAAAAATCTGTAATACAAAATTAGATAGAATTATTTTGATATACAGTAAACAAGTAATGGGAGTGTTGGCTGTTGGTATATAGTCACACACTCCTGATTAGCACACAAGTTTGTGACTTTATATGGATTTTCATGTACTTTTGTGTCTCTGAGCTGTAGGTAATATATACAGGGGAAGTAGAACAAGAAAATCAATGTGAGATGCATCTGTTTCCCCATATAGGCATCAGTGAGAAACTGATCTTGATATAGTTGATAAAAGATAATTAACAAAGTAACAATTCATTAAAAGCACCAGACATACTGTCAGACTAGATTTCAGTTATCAATTTCTAATCATTCTTAAAAAACTCATAACAATGTCAACATGACATCAATTCTTACCCTCACAATGTAGAGTAAACGAAGAAAACCTTAAAAACTTACATTTATACTGTGTAAAGTACAGGTATATTTACCAGGTAATTTCTTTCCTGAGGTGCTTATAGAAGTAGAACGTTTTAGTTCTTTGATAGAATATTCAAAAATACTCAATCAATAAATCAGTTCACATATATATAGCTGAAACTCTATACCCAGCCAATTAGTGTAATTACTACATCATTATGTAAGGAGGTGTTGTTACAATTATTAGTCCAAGTGAGAGAAAAAGGAATGTATCGATGGCAAACCACATTGTTACCTTACAACTACTATCTTACAAGTCTACAATTAAGGAAATAGGATTGTGTCGCCATTTCTCAGTAGAATTTATTAAAATTTTGTAGTTATATTGCTTTGAAGTAAAGAACATTTTCTGCCACAAAAAAAGATATAGGTTGTCAGAATTTTAAGGATTTTAAATGGAAATTTATGTAAAAAGGAGTGAATTTTGAAAAAACAATATTTTGCAAAACAATGTCAATAAAAATGATACTAACATAGATTAGTATTGCATTGATGTATATCAATTTCATAAATACTGAAATTGTGTAAAATTAATTATCTATAAACCGATTAAAAATTGATATTTTGTAATAAAACCATATACACATAGTAATTGCATGCAAGAGTTATCGTTCTTGAAAAACTTCACATTAGTGAAATAGGTAGCCGGTTTCCTGAAGTACAGAAAAATGGACACATGTGACTCATTGATTAAAAAACAACTGAATTAACGCCTGGATTGCTTTGCAATACTTTAATATTGAAAGAACACACTGTTCTGTCAATAATAATCATACAGTATTCATCAGTTTAATATTAAACATTAGATTATGCTGAAATTGTGATACTGTCTCCCTACATTGGATTTTCAACTAGGGATGTACTTCCTATTTCCGTTTAGCAATACACTCCTATGACCTTAATATAGATTTAAATATTTCACATCAACCAGAAATGGAATGATCCTGTACATGTAGGCTGTGACATAAAAACTATTAAACTAAGACATCACAGTTGACATCATGATCAACTGTCAGTAATATCACAGGTTAGACATAATTATGTTATAGTGGTGCACGACAAAAACACTTGAGTGTGACATAACAATGTAACCGATATAGAGGTATAATACCTTTACCAGATATGACAATATATGATCCAATAGTTCACTATTAAAAATAAGTTGAAATTTATTTCTTTACACATGTCAAGTTATGATACTATTTCAGATTTCCTCAGTTGATGCTAATTGTGCAAACTATGTAGTATTTTATATAATACTGTGCAGAATATTTGTGAATCTGTTTCATGTCAGTGACCACTGTGACAAATTAACCTGCATTGTCCTTTCTATGCTATCCTAGGCTAATAAACATGTAGAGTAATATCTATGTTCTGTACTTTTCTGTATTGATACATGTTTTAACTAGTAAATATATTTATCTATTTACAAGACAATTTTAAATATATAATGAAAGACACTGGACATACTTTGGTGCAACATTTAACATGTCATATCAGTAATTATAGATTACAGCATGTAACAACATTTAAGGTGTTTCAGACTGTGAAATTTTAACAAACCTAGCTCAACCCTGGCCTGTAAAACTCGAATTCATTGTGTTATTAGAGAGAGAAAGAAGATACCCGATTATAGTTGTCTCCCTTTAATCCAAGTTTATTGACTACAGCTTACACATGGAATTCTCTGCACTTCTACATGTCAATGGGAAGTGAAAATTTATAGTGTTGAATTTATGGAGAAGGGATGAATAAGCTGAATAATCTTTCAACAAAGTTTGTGAAATTTAACATCGCTGCAAAAATAAGCCAATATCAAGTGTTTTGAATCCGATGCAGAAAAATGTACCTACATATGTAGCTTAATTAATATAATTTTATTATGTTGCTAAAACTCTTGACTTGCTTTGTACTCCGAATAACTAATTCGGATAGAATTAAACAAAGCCAACCTTCTGTCATTATATATCATCTATAACTAGTTGTAAAAATAATGTAAATACTACACCAGTTCACTTGAAAGTCGTATTTTCCATCATAAAATATCTGTTTCTCACTAAAAATATTTCTGGTACATGTATCGTAACATGACACATGGATATAATTAATATGTTGCTATAAATGAATGATTGTAGAACTATCCTGTACAGTAAGACTTGTGTATTTCTAAGTCTCGCATTCTAGAGTACATCTTATCACATTTTTCACATGAAAACATGTCATTTTTTGTGTAGTCTGTATCACTATCTGCTGTAGTTATCTCCCTTGTTGCTTTCGGTAGTTTACCAGAGGGTGGCCTCACACTTACACCTTAAATGGGAAATCAAACATCAGTCACTGTCATCATTTATTACAGAACATGTCACAATAATATTGTCTACATGTGTAATTTAAAAAAAAAAGTTTCAATAATCAAATCAAAACTGCAAATGGTTGTAAAATTACAATATATTTTTTATACATGCATATGCCCTTTTTAAGTTGTGATCGAAAACACATTTTTTCTTGTTTATTTACAGGTTACATGTTCCGGCTGGCTAAACTAATAAACTACATAATAAACTACAGACTCTAGATGGTGTTGCTCCAATCTATCCTATAACTTGTGTTGACCTTCCTTATTGGAGTGCTATATTGAATACTGTTGAATATCCAACACAGTTTCCTACTACAATCCACTTATGACATTCATTCTTTTAAGATTCACTTGACATGAAATACACGTAGAAAGACAAATTTTAAGAATAAACCTATTTTCTCCACAAACCTTTAGAGTGTGTCATGGTGTTGAGGTCCTTGATGCCTAGCTTTGCAGCCTTCCTTATTTGAATGTACGCGCTGATACTGCTGGAGTTGACAGGAGCCATAATCTTTCCACTGGAGGGTCGGCTACGACTGCCAGTGTTTGGCGTCTCTCCTCTCCGACTGGCACTGGGGGGTCGGGTGCCTCGACCCACAATAAACTCCTCCTCAGGTGATTTTGTCTTATTCTCTGCAGGAGGGGACTTCAATTTGCCGTGATCCTTTGAAGTGGCACTGTGCTGCTGCTGTTTGAATTGTGTTTTCATGGGAGTGTGACTGTCGTTCTGTTCCCGCAAAGGAGGTGGGGAATGCTTCTGGGTGGAGGAACTGGGCAACAGAAACAAGCGTCTCTCTTACTGGTGCATAATTACAATCATGTAAAAGTAATCACTTCATGTAAAATCATTTACATTGTAAACAAGAGACACATGCTCCAATATTAATGAGAATCTTGTAAAGGAAAAAGAAAACTGGTGAAGGAAAACCACTGTAACGTTAACAGCTAACACTGTCAGACAATAACTCCCTTTCCTGTCAACTTTGGGGATTGAACTGAATTTCATGGGAGAGACGGAGTGGTCTGAATTTCACACTTAATTACACGTAGTTGTGGTAGTTACTGTGCACCTAAGCAATCTGAGTACTGAGGCACTCTATAGAACCATGTAATTATAAGCTTCTAAGTCTTAAATCTCAGTAATTATAAGACAAACATATGCAAAGCTTGTCAGTGAGACTTTCTCCATTAAGAGTTAAAAGAATGCAATTTATAATATACACATCAAACAGACTATCAATACAAATATTCATCCATACTAGATTAGTGTATATCTTATATTTTTAAAATCACCTTTCACATTCAGGAAATCCCACACTACCGTCCTCATACCTTACCTGTCAGGTATCCAGACATTGCTAGCCTCACTCTGAGCGCTGTCCAGGTGTTGCTGGTTCCACAATGCTACAGGCTTGTTGGACTACAAACAAACCACATTTCAAATGCTAAATTGAAAGCTGGCAACAAATATTTTTCAGTCATCAATATCATGCCAAAACAACTCACATTTTTCTCACCCTGAATAAAGGTACTTTATCTTTATGTCAGCCGTTTCACTGTAACTAGACTTTTACAAGATTCAGGTGACTAAGGATTTATGTTTTATTACACATACTAAACTAAAATACAAATATTAAACCAATGGATTACATAATACTCCTGAATATTATTTCACAAAACATGAAAAAAGAAATGTCTAATGATTTAAGATCATTGATATACACTGTTGAAGCTTATTGACGAGGTAAGTACCAGTTCACTCCAGGCCTGTTTCGGAGGTGATCCCCCGGGACCTCGCTGTATTGACACGATCTTGGTGATGGAGTTCCTCAGTCCCTCATTCTGTTCCTCCAGAATGTTGATCCTCTGAGAGTTAGCCTTTACCTGGTTCTCCATGTCAACAACAATATCACCACTACCTACACAACAAGACAACAGTGTGTATTATAATATACAAACCTTTACAATTTCATATTCATATGATGATAGAAAGCTGAGATTTACATATCCATATCGCAGAGGAGCAGAGAAAGACAGAGAAAGGGAAAATGGAAAAGGGGAGAAATTCAGCTTGAGCAGTAAGAAATGGACAGAAGGAAACAGAGATGGCAGGAGAGAAGGAGTGCAAAGGTAGGAAGGTGAAGGATGAGAATGAAAGGGCAGATGGCAGAAGGTGGAAGGCAGGAAACGAGGGAAAGAAGAGAATTGAAGAAAATGTTAGGAGGACAAATGGTGAGGAGCATATAGAAAAGGAGAGGATAAGTGCAGAAGGAAAGGGGAAAATGAAAGAATCAGAAGATCAAGAAAGAAGGAAAGAATAGAGCAAAATGGAAATAGGGCAGAGGAGAGACAGGGGAAAGTCAAGAGGGAGCAGAGTGAAAAAGCAGGCTGGATGGGAGAGGAGGACAGAAAGACAAGAAAGGAGGAACAGCGTGAGGGAAAATAAGAAAGTAAAATAGAGAGAGATTTCTGACATATTATACCTGTTAATATTCAGTATAATGCAATTTTGTTCATATCACTCAACAGCTTGAACAATGTATATTCTGTTAGAGATCTAAATCAATGAGTAAAACTTAGAGATATCGTTATATTCATCAAACCCATTAATTTATCAAGGTAATGGGCAGCAGTATATTGTTGAATTACAAATAACTGCTAGGGGAGAAACCATTAGAAAGATTCTAACTAAACACATAATGATGCTGAGACTGACATATCTGTGTATGTAGTTACCTTTGAGATCTCTGTTGACAGGTCCGTTAAGATCAGGATACTCGATCATGAGTCGTTCCTGCTCCCTGGCCTCCTCCAGCTGTTGTTCTAGCTTCTGTATGTTAGTCTCTAGCTGACTGATCGAGTCTTGTAACTGTTCCTTCTCCGCACCCAAGTGTTCTATCAACTCCTGATAAACAAGACTACATTTACATCTTCCTTCCCAGTAACTGTATACTCCCCTAAGCACTCAAGGTGTTTTATCAACTCCCGGTAAACTAGACTATATTTACATCTTCCTTCAATTTCAATTTCAACAAATTGTATTGACAATATAAGCAATAGTCAATAGGATCAGACATCAGGCATAGCCTATCTAAGTCCTCTCCTTAAGGTGACAACAGGTGGTAAGAAACAGACATATATATATTTATACATTGGGATAAGGGGAAGTAACTCCTTGATGTAAACAGACTTGTTCAGTATTTTTGAGATATTGTAACCCTTTCACTAGGGATATTTAATTTGAGATATTTATTAGACTATTATCTTCAGTGAATAATATCAAGTATTAGACAATGCATTACTGGTATTCGTATAAGGTAAACTATTGAGTATACATATTTGGTGATATTGGATTTATTTCCCCAACAGATACATCTTCCTTCCCAGTAAATGTATACTCCTCTCTGCACTCAAGGTGTTTTATCAACTCCCGGTAAACTAGACTATATTTAAATGGGCCTACTATATGAACATGCTTGTTACAAACTCTTGCTCACAATATAATGAAGTACATGTAATATCTGAGTCAAAGATATGACGACTCACTATAATTAAAGGTAACACCATTGACTTTCTATTGTCAAACAATAATCAAACAAGTAGTTTAAATACAGCTGCTTGTTGTTACCTCGTCATCCTTGACCTTTTTCTGCCACTTCGTGACCTGCTCGAGAGCCTTCTGGAGAGATTCTTGGGCAGCCTCTCGTTCCTCCTCTGCCACTCCAAGCTGATCCTTCAGGTCCTCATTCTCTTGGTCCAGTGTGTCCAGCCTCTGAAGCAATGTGCCCTGCTTGGACTGTAGACTCTGGCAAGTAAGGTCAGAAGTTATTAACAAATGATAGATGTTACCAAATTATATTTAAAGGCATGTTAGTCTACACAAATAAAACACAGAGTTGTCAAGAAACCATGAAAAATAAACATGCATACATATGTAATAGACCTCATCTTGTTACTTTATTCATCCAAGTTCCTTGAAATTTAAAAGGATTGACAAAATCAACATATATGTGTATGTGGGTATCAGGCATATCAATGTTAGCAGAGTTATTGCCCATTTTCTTTGAGTATCTACTACATGAAGTTCTTCGAGCTGCAGAGAGGGCACATCAATGGATTTGATTTATATTATCTTTTTCTTGTGCAGATTTGTTGTAGATTTGTAATTAATTTATCCATTTCAGAATTACTAGAACAATGACAGGTCAGCAAGGGCCTAGCCCCGAGTTTCCTCTGGCCCTAATATCAGACTTAGGGCATTTTGACACATAGATGTCTGGTATGGGGCCAGACTGCTATATGAAATGTGGAATTCTATGACACCATTTGGTTTCGGGGATTGACTAATTAACAAATAGATGTGGTCCGGAAATCCTCCTTACAAGAATGATATATTTGTTTTCGGTCCAGATCAGTACGATTTGTTTATTAGACACCAAAAATGTCATTCGGTCAGGTGGGAAATTTTGAACGATTAAAAATGGAGCAGGAGGACTCAACAGACGGAATTTAGCAGCTGTTGGTGAGAGTAAGAGCTGATTTGGATCAATAAATAATCCATTGATCAATATATGTGAGGTATGTGTTGTGTAATAGTAGATTTTTGTAGTCAGCCCATCATAACTTTCCCATACCAAACGGTGTCGGAGAGTTCCACGTTTTGATATAGCTAAGTCTGGTGTTAGGGCCAGAGGAAACTCGGGCTAGCAAGGGCCCTGCAGTCTACCTAACCCCCAGCCCCATCACCGGGGCCCCAATGAGTTCACAGTCAGTGTAATATTATTTCAGGATAAATCATATAAAAAATAAGCCCAAATGTTTAAGCTGTAACAGAGAATAGGATTAAATTAGATTTGTACTGTTTCATGTAAACACCAATCTTACTTTTTCATGTTTTGAGGAGCTCTTGTTCCTTGCCAATTCACGAGACAGCTCTTTGGATGACTTCTCAAACTGACTTTGTATCTTTGTTAGCTCATTTTGAAGCTTCTGGACATCTTCAGAATTGGCTTTGTTTTCCTCCAAATCCTTCGCTAACTGTTCTTTTGTTTCTTCTTTTAAAATAAAATTTTAAAATTGAAATATAAAATTGAACTGTTCTAACTCTTACCTGATTGTTACATTATGAGTATACAAAAAGGAGAGGAAATTTACAATAACTGAAAATAAAATCCATACACTAGAAAATAGTACTTATAACTTATGTTTTGAGCTACAATGGAACATACCCTGTCTACAGCACACATACACACTTGCACGCTTACACAACACACATGGAGGCACATCCTTAAATGACCTTAGATGTTAGTAGGATGTTAAACAAGATAAAACCAAAACCAAACTGAATTACAATGGACTTAAGTCTGTAATTATAAGCCATTATGATTTTGTGTTACTAAAGTCTACACATACCTAGGGTTTTAAGAAGGGTTTGCTGTCTCTCTAAGTCAGCTTTGAAAGTCTGCAACTGTTTTTCTAGAGTTGTCTTTGTTGATGCAAGTTCGTCCCTCTGCATGGTCATCACAGCAACGGTTTCCTGGTGATCACTTTCCATGTCCTTGACCTTGAGGTCAAACTGTTTTCTCAGAGCTGACTGTACTTCCCGCTCTGTCCTCATTTCAGTGTCAAAGTTGGACACTCGCTTTTCTAACTTTTTACACTTTTTTTCGTAAGTATCCACCTCCTGTTTGAGGTTCGCTATCACCTCCAGGATGTTGTCCTGGTTCTTGTTGATTCTGTTGAGGTCTTTGTTCTGTTCTCCTGCCCACCTCGCCATGTCGTTGGCTGACAGCCATTTTACGTCTGCCACTAACGGGCGATATTGTTGTAGACTAGACGGAAGTTTCTGATTTCTACACATATTGATGATTAAGTCACCAGTGGTCTTAAAACTTTTCTGAGCAATATGACAAGCCTCACACGGCACAAAGGCAGTCTCTATTGTCTGACAAGATTTACTGTTTGCGTCCCTGGCAATCTCCTCAAACTGTCTGGCAGTGTAGATTGGACTCATGGCCGACACAGACTTGTTGGACAGCTGACCCAAACTGTTAAGAGACATGTGTGAACCTGTCTGAGAACCATCCTCCATCTGGTCTGATATCTTCTTCATGTTATTTTCAAGCTCTTCTAGTTTTCGATTCTTCGTTTTGATCTGAAACAATAATATACTTTATCAAGTATCAAACATTTATAAGTTACTCGTTCTTCTAAATAGGAAATCTCATGAAATGATGAAATCTTGTTTAATTTGACATGGATGATACACACTGTATTCCGTTTGAAACTGATTCTTAGCCCTCTTATCAAAATAAGTTATCATTTAACAAGGTAAAGTTACACATTAAGCCTTTCATGATACATGTACTTCACCTACCGATAAGCTTCTGCATAAAAAACAAACAATTGCCTTGTCAAAGCTATAACTAACTCTGTATATAGTTGGGCTAAAGCTCAAATTTCAGGCAAACTCATAGTTTTGCAACTGTAGGAGACTGCCCACATGATTTATGCCCTGGACAAAGTGATAACCAGTGATCAAAGGGCTATAACTCTGAGTAAAGTGGGACTCAAGACCCAATTTCAGTGACACTCTCACATTTCGAGAGGTACTCAAAAAGGCAATTGTGGGTGAATTAGTTCAGTTATATGAGATATGTCCAAGGTAATAAGAGGTGACCAATAAATACAGACTGATGAACAGATGCAAACCCATTGTGTCATTTGGTAATACTGATAGGGGACCAATTCACATTATGAGTTAAATTTCATTATAAAACTGAAATCACCTTTGCATATATGCGTGACTAAACCATCTGAAGTGGTCGACTTGTAAATTCCTGTGTGTTAAGACCAGGTTTATAAACACAAAATATATTGAAGGAACATCATCCCAAAGCAAGTTTTTTACAAATAATTTTTAAACTGGCATCAAGTATTCTTATGGAATGAAATAAATGTCATTTTTAATACAAAGATTTCAGAATAAACAAGGTTGAACACTGATAATATCTTATTGACAATTATAATTTTGTCACATTTATCAAGATTTTATATATTCAAATTGTTTGTGTAGGTTGCCTTTATTCATATGAAAGAGAAACTTGACTGCTATGTATTTATATAGTGGTATATTTGCAGAAAGGTGATCCATTCAACTTTGAAGTAATAATTCAATGTTTCATATGTCTTTTGGGAGATCAATCTATGGAGGACAAATTCCCTAAAGTAAGTGGATTTTAAGAATCTTTTGTACGGTGTAGTTTTTTTCTGCAGCCTTACGTCTGACATGGTTTGTTGCAGCATGGTCTGGAGCTGAATCTGTCGGTTACAGTACTGCTTGACCACCAGGCCCACAGAGGTATTAGCCGTGTCTGCCAGGTCGACACCACCTCGGGACATAGTTTGTTTGTTGTAGGCTGACAAGGTCTGCATCAAATACACAAATCTGAAACCCAAAATGACACCAATATTTGATACCATATACCGAAGCTGAAATGTTCTACCAGTCCTAGGAAATGCTACATTAGGATTCATAACTGACCAATGAAAAATAACATTAAATTTGTCATATTTGCCAAGTATTCCTATTTCTGTCACTGCCTCACTTCTCATGGCTTTTGAAATAAACAAAATTAATTAACTTTATTCTGTCCAATACAGGTTATTGCAGTACATATGTTGTATTAGTTATTTTTGAAAACTGTGAACAATTTTGAAAGGTTGGAATACAATGATTTGTTCAACATGTTTTTTCAGTTGATGATCAGTAAACAGTTGTTTACCTGTCGATGACCAGTTCATACAGAGCAATGTGGGCCACCTGACATTCCTCTGCATCATCAGAGAAACTGTAGAGTTCAAGCAGATCTTCTATATCTAGGTCACATGACAGTTTGTCTGGGAATTTCCATGATGGTTGCTGCACAGGTCCAATCCTGGAGACAATCTCACTGATGGCCCACTGTAGGTCTGTAATGTCCTGTTTCAGACTCTCCAGGATAGCCTCATTTCCTAGCAGTTCTGCCATGTTCCTAAAACATATAACATATCAGCAATTTTATATACATTGTAAAGATTCATTGGCTTAGCACATTAGTTATTAAGTTAAATATGAATCTGTGCCACTTTCTTATTTTTAAAACTTAGAACAATTAAATATGCATGCATGTCCTAGCTGGCCTAGTCTCACAAATATATTTGTATTCCTTGAGGTTTTTTCCACAGAAAAACATTATTGGAGCTTAAAGGAAAACAAAATCTTTTAAGAAAGTTTTCCTTTACCTCAGCAAATTGCATCCTATACAGAAATGGAATTCCTGAAGTAACATTGGTCTGATACCCAGAAGAAGCAGAAAAGGGGAGTGGTGTCTTTCTATAATGTTTTATGGCACAGTGGTTTCCCCCCTAACAACAACTGTCCCCTTTCCTTACTTTGTTACATACAGTTAAATAAAGATGTTATTGCTATTAACGATCATCCACGTGCATTTATTTCTGTCAATAAAAATACTCAAGAGAAAAAATATACCAAAAGTTGGTATATGTTATGAGTAGGGTGTGATTTTTTTCTCATGACTATTTTTATTGACAGAAACAAATGCCTGTGTGATCATATCATTATTTACCATTAATTAGACCTCACGTGTAACCTGCCGTTAAGGCCAGAGAAATATTGGGATATTACAGTTTGAGCCTAGTGGCCAACTCCTGTTTCAAGTACATGTAGTTAAATGAATACTCATGCAGCAAGGGGATATCGATATCGATACTCGTGATACTGCTAGGATGAGACTACTTTATCTGGTTGTTCGGATGCATTCCCATACCATATATACAATTATTTTCAATAATTTTGTCATCATATTGTCGGATGGAATAAATCCATGTGAATTACCTGTTTTTTAACTCAAACGCGCTGAAAATCACCCACAAATGGTATGACAAAAAAATCTCGAACACCCGGCAGCCATGTTGTTTACAAGAATGCTAACGTACGGAAATCTCTGATTTTATTGTTGTTGGCTATATAGAAATCAAGTAGTTTCCGAATGAATGCCTATTCAAGGGAGGTCACTCTCTTAGATAAACATCCACGATGGCCGCACCCGCACGAGTGACACTTGCTGACATTTACAGAGCTCACGAACGAATACTACCATACATACACATGACACCCGTCTTTACGAATTCTACATTTGATAAACGAATTGGCAGAAATGCATTTTTCAAAGCGGAAAATCTCCAGAAGACAGGATCGTTCAAAGCGAGGGGAGCGTTGAATGCTGTCAGTAACCTTCGGGATACGTACATTAGCGCACGGCCAGTCAGCACTGTAAATGTTGCTTTCCCTTTACCTTAGCAAGAACCTGTCTGCAATGATTGAATCAGGCGCACATTTTTATTTTTTAACCAATTTTATTTGATTATTTTGAGAATTAACTTTATTTGAGAGAGCGATGAAAATGGAAAGAACAGTGTGTAAGATAAAATAATTCACCAGTTCATAAAAGATAAAAATTGAGGTATAGAATTGGTAAAGTGTAAACAATAATTTGTTACGGTTATATTTGGACGCTTTAAAACGAGTATATAATTATTGAATAATAACATACGCTAATAATGACACCGTGACCCCCTAATGGTAAGATACGAGTTTACCGAAAGTCAATCATTTTACATGTTTTAGGGGTTTAGATTGACTTTCGGTAAAAATGACACCCCCAATGATTAAATACAGGATTTAGATTGACTTGCGCTAAAAATGACACTGTGACCCCCAATGATTAGATACGAGTATATAATCATTGGGTTGCATTTTTACCATAAGTCTATCAGAAGATTTATTTTCTTGATTTGCTTGAAAAGAACTGACTTGACAAAATTTTCATTAACAAATTAGGGAATAGATAAACATATACCTTCTTGCTGAATAATTGTTTGAGAGATATTTGGTAAATTGAGATTTAGTACAAAAACATACATTTGTGTATGTTAAGAAATATACATGTACTATTAATTGATAGGTGATTTAACATAAGTTCCTCTCCTTCCTAATCAAGCATGCAAACCCACACATGCTGCATGTGTATCACTTCAGATTGAGCACCTTAATTTTGTAGTTTCACTGCTAGTTTTTGTGTTTGGATCAATGCACACTTTTTAGACTCCTTTACTTTTGTGTTGTGTTTACTATCAGAGAATAAGGACAATTACAAATATATGTCTTTTTAGGGTTACCCTAGTCTACTAACCCACATTTTTACTGCTAACCAAATAGATTTTAAATGCCCATATTTTGACAAGCACTCGTAAGTCGGGATTTGTGCGTCAGAGACAATATACATGTTAATATAAAAGCTTTTTTGAAATTAAGATAAATACTTAAAACCTAAACCTAGCTACCTGTTCTATTTTTCTGGATGTTACCCTTATAAGACATATAATTGTGTTTGGCCTTATGTAGAATCTTATGAAATACTACATTCTAATATTGTTTCAAATTACAAAATAACGTTTTGTGTTCCTGATTTTAAAATAAAGCAAAGAATACACTGTATTTTATATAATGATTAATATGAGGGGTGTGATACTGTATTGTTTTCTATTTGACTTTTGTTATAGCTTAAATAATAATATTAACTGTGAGAAATATGGGAATATTAAATATTCACATGGTTGCACATATTTTGATACATGTAATATCATAGATGTGTATCTTTTCAATTTTGAATGGTAATTAACCAATCCTTATTGTTTACTTCCAGCACAGTATAGCCTCATCTGTCAATACACCCACAATGAAAATGTATATTATGGGTGTATTGACAGACAAGGCTAGTACCTGTGCTGCCAGTACTGATACAATACTAGCTATATGTTATCTGTTTACAGGTGATTGCCCTCAAGGAGAGAAATCCTGATGTTCCTGGTGTGGTAAGTTGAACCCGGTGTTGTAGGCAGGAGAGAGATATCCGAATGTTAAATGATACATATTATGTATTAAATTATTAAAACAGTGATGTCACTGAGGAGAGGCAAGCAATCAACGGTCTGTTGTTGTAGAAAGAACATTTAAAATCATTTGACTGACCATGATTAGGCTTTATTCCCCTTGCTGAGCTACAAGTTACTCATTTAAGATTGCAACCAGGGTTTGGCAGGTAGACGGAAACGTATATGTTGAATAAACTAATGGTAAAAATGAAAACAAAAGTGTTTGATGACTAGTTTTATGTTGCTTAACTGAAAACTATGCAATTAATTATTGTCATTTAGCTCAAGAGACTATAATGGCTCAATAGTGTGACAATGAACCTCAGTTTGACCAATATTCAACTGTAAAATGTTTGCTTTTAGAACTTTTATGTTACATTAATCATAAGATGGTGGTAACAATACTCATTGTCAGGGCAACTGTCTGTGTATGATTATAGTTAAACTGCCCAGGCAGTGGTAGTTATAGACAGGTGATATCTATAGACATGTGATAGCTATAGCCATGTGATAACTATAGACAGGTGGTAGTTATAGACAGGTTATAACTATAGACAAATGATACCTATAGACAGGTGATAGCTATAGACAGGTGATACCTATAGACAGGTAATAACTATAGACAGGTGGTATTTATAGACAGGTTATAACTATAGACATATGATAGCTATAGACAGGTGATACCTATAGACAGGTAATAACTATAGACAGGTGGTATTTATAGACAGGTTATAACTATAGACATATGATAGCTATAGACAGGTGATACCTATAGACAGGTAATAACTATAGACAGGTGGTATTTATAGACAGGTTATAACTATAGACATATGATAGCTATATATAGGTGATAGCTATAGACAGGTGATACCTATATCCAGGTGATAACTATAGACAGGTGATAGTTAAGCTATGTTCTATAGGCTAGTGTAAGCTATATATACATGTGTAAGCTTTAGACAAATGATTGCTTTAGATAAGGTTAAGCTTTAGACAGCTGTATACATGGCCATCACTATAGAGAAGTTGTTACTAGTCTAGACAGGTTTGACAATGTTTGACAATATGTTGCCTGTTACAGGTAACACACAGTACAGGTAATCATGGCCAGGCATTGGCATGGGCTGCAAAAACTGTAGGCCTCAGGTGTGCAGTCATTGTTCCTCATGACACCCCACAGGTGAAGAAGGATGCCATATCAAGCTATGGAGCAGAGTTAGTTTTATGTGAGCCCACACCACAGTCCAGGTTAGTGTTTCTACAAAGCTGGCAGCACAAGCTATGAAGCAGTCAAGTATACCCTCATAGCACATTCCCAGTAATTCTAAAGAAATAGGTCACCACCTGAAAGCAATATATATATTTGTATGTGTCCTATATATGATTGGAACTGAATCTTTTAGTGACATCTCTATATCAGATTTTGTTTTGTTGATATGGTGTTAGTTTGCCTGAAATGCCTGATTTATTCGTCAACAATTTGATCTTTTATGTTTTTAGGCAGGAGACATGTGACAAAATTGCAAAGGAGCAGGGACTGGAATTTATACCTCCTTTTGACTATAATGATGTCATTGCCGGTCAGGTGAGGCTTACGACCTTTCAAAGACAATTCATATTGGATTATATTTCTGTTGATAACCGTACCTGTTGATCCATGGATATTTATTTTTTATGTTTATTGAGATCAACATCCTCAGATGCTTAAAGGTGATACCAAAATTAACTTTGAAATCTTAACTGTCTGAACTCATATATTGCACTTGTTTCATACAATGGATCTTCAGTCCAGATGGCTGACGTAATGGCAATATGGCTATAGAAATGATTGGTTGATATCATGGCAATATGGCTATAGCAATGATTGGTTTATATCATGGCAATTTGGCTACAGAAATGATTGGTTGATATCATGTCAATATGGCTATAGAAATGATTGGGGTATGTCATGGCAATATGGCTATAAAAATGATTGGTTGATATCATGGCAATATGGCTATAGAAATGATTGGTTTATATCATGGCAATATGGCTACAGAAATGATTGGTTGATATCATGGCAATATGGCTATAGAATTGATTGGTTGATATCATGGCAATGTGGCTATAGAAATGATTGGTTGATATCATGGCAATAAGCTATAGAAATGGTTGGTTGATATCATGGCAATGTGGCTATAGAAATGATTGGTTTATATCATGGCAATATGGCTACAGAAATGATTGGTTGATATCATGGCAATGTGGCTATAGAAAGGATTGGTTGATATCATGGCAATATGGCTTTAGAAATGATTGGTTGATAACATGGCCATGTGGCTATAGAAATGATTGGTTGATATCATGGCAATATGGCTATAATAATGATTGGTTGATATCATGGCAATATGGCTATAGAAATGATTGGTTGATACCATGGCAATATGGCTTTAGAAATGATTGGTTGATATCATGGCAATGTGGCTATAGAAATGATTGGTTGATATCATGGCAATGCGGCTATAGAAATGATTGTTTGATATCATGGCTATAGAAATGATTGGTTTATATCATGGCAATATGGCTATAGAAATGATTGGTTGATATCATGGCAATAGAAATGATTGGTTGATATCATGGCAATATGGCTATAATAATGATTGGTTGATATCATGGCAATATGGCTATAGAAATTATTGGTTGATATCATGGCAATATGGCTATAGAAATGATTGGTTGATATCAGTGCAATGTGGCAATAGAAATGATTGGTTGATATCATGGCAATAGAAATGATTGGTTGATATCATGGCAATATGACTATAGAAATGATTGGTTGATATCACGGCAATATGGCTATAGAAATGATTGGTTGAAACCATGGCAATATGGCTTTAGAAATGATTGGTTGATATTATGGCAATGTGGCTATAGAAATGATAGGTTGATATCATGGCAATGTGGCTATATAAATGATTGGTTGATAACATGGCAATATGGCTATAGAAATGATTGGGTGATATCAGTGCAATGTGGCAATAGAAATGATGGGTTGATATCATGGCAATAGAAATGATTGGTAGATATCATGGCAATATGGCTATAGAATTGATTGGTTGATATCATGGCAATATGGCTCTAGAATTGATTGGTTGATATCATGGCAATGTGGCTATATAAATGATTGGTTGATATCATGGCAATAAGCTATAGAAATGGTTGGTTGATATCATGGCAATGTGGCTATAGAAATGATTGGTTGATAACATGGCAATATGACTATAATAATGATTGGTTGATATCATGGCAATATGGCTATAGAAATGATTGGTTGATATCATGGCAATATGGCTATAGAAATGATTGGTTGATATCATGGCAATATGGCTTAAGAAATGATTGGTTGATATCATGGCAATATGGCTATAGAAATTATTGGTTGATATCATGGCAATATGGCTATAGAAATGATTGGTTGATATCATGACAATATGGCTATAGAAATGAATGGTTGATATCATGGCAATATGGCTTAAGGAATGATTGGTTGATATCATGGCAATATGGTTATAGAAATGATTGGTTGATATCATGGCGATATGGCTTAAGAAATGATTGGTTGATATGATGGCAATATGGCTATAGAAATTATTGGTTGATATCATGACAATATGGCTTTAGAAATGATTGGTTGATATCATGGCATTATGGCTATAGAAATGATTGGTTGATACCATGGCAATATGGCTATAGAAATGATTGATTGATATCATGGCAATATGGCTATAGAAACGATTGGTTGATATCATGACAATATGGCTATATAAATGATTGGTTTATATCATGGCAATATGGCTATAAAAATAATTGGTTGATATTATGGCAATATGGGTATAGAAATGATTGGTTGATATCATGACAGTATGGCTATAGAAATGATTGGTTGATATTATGGCAATATGGCTATAGAAATGATTGATTGATATCATGGCAATATGGCTATAGACATGATTGGTTGATAACATGGCAATATGGCTATAGAACTGATTGGTTGATATCATGGCAATATGACTATAGAAATGATTGGTTGATATCATTGCTATAGAAATGATTGGTAGATATCATGACAATATGGCTATAGAAATTATTGGTTGATATCATGACAATATGGCTATGGAAATGATTGGTTGATATCATGGCAATAGAAATAATTGGTTGATATCATGGCAATATGGCTATAATAATGATTGGTTGATATCATGGCAATATGGCTATAATAATGATTGGTTGATATCATGGCAATATGGCTATAGACATGATTGGTTGATATCATGGCAATGTGGCCATAGAAATGATTGGTTGATATCATGGCATTATGGCTATAGAAATGATTGGTTGATACCATGGCAATATGGCTATAGAAATTATTGGTTGATATCATGACAATATGGCTATATAAATGATTGGTTGATATCATGGCAATAGAAATAATTGGTTGATATCATGGCAATATGGCTATATAAATGATTGGTTGATATCATGGCAATATCGCTATAGAAATGATTGGTTGATATCATGGCAATATGGCTATAAAAATAATTGGTTGATATTATGGCAATATGGCTATAGAAATGATTGGTTGATATCATGACAATATGGCTATAGAAATGATTGGTTGATATCATGGCAATGTGGCTATAGAAATGATTGGTTTATATCGTGGCAATGTGGCTATAGAAATGATTGGTTTATATCATGGCAATATGGCTATAGAAATGATTGGTTGATATCATGGCAATGTGGCTATAGAAATGATTGGTTTATATCGTGGCAATGTGGCTATAGAAATGATTGGTTGATATCATGGCAACAGGACCATGCATGGTAAATGTAACATTGGACACACTTGGTGGTGCACAACTCTTCATTAAAAACAAAGATTTATGTATGATACTCCACTCCAGAATTATAGATTTGTTTTAAAAATAATTTAAAACTAATCGGAAGAAATCAGTTTATACATTCCTAACATTCCCTAGCACAGGTATTCAAATTGTTTTCAATGGGATCATTGCTACAGTCACACAAAGATGATACATTCTACCAAAATTTCTGTTCCTGTGTAAGGTATAAAATAATTATTTTTTGAATATTTAGATGTACAAAAACCATCAGGTGAAATATTCCAGATCAATTTTGCCTCTTGGAAAAACCGTAATTATGCCTTTAAACAAAAGTTTGAAATTATTAATTGAAGTTTTAGTTCAGATATAATGATTGTAATATTTAATTTACTGTCAACATTTGAGATCTACATGTATTATGGGTAAGTCTTGACAAACATGTTTTGCATATTGTTCTCATACACCATTACTACAAAGTATTTTACTTACATTGTATAAATCACAACCTCAATGTACAAAGTCAGAACATTCTGGAACATTTTTAAAAACAATGATTTGGATATTTGGTGGCCATTTCAATAAAATTACTGAAGCAGTATTATTTCACAGGGAACCATAGCTATGGAGCTGCTGAAACAGGCACCAGACCTTGATGCCATTCTCGTTCCTGTTAGTGGTGGTGGCATGTCATCTGGTATAGCCATTGCAGCAAAGGCCATCAAACCAGGCATCAAAAGTGAGTGATGTCTACCTTGTATAGCCATTAAAAAAAACAGGCATCAAAATAAATGTGAGTGATGTCTACCCTGTTCAGCCATTAAAATAACAGGCATCAAATTAAAGGTTAGTGATGTCTACCTTCTATAGCCATTGACAAACAAGGCATCATATTTAAGGTGAGTGATGTTTGATAAATCTACGTCACAACAAAATACAATGAAATAGTGAAATGATAAATGAACTATTTATTCATTAACGCATATATCACGTACACCAAGTACAAAAACAAACAAGCTAGTGGACCCCTACATATAACATACTATCAGTACAAAATAAACTAAATACATTTAACCACTTGGCAAAATGACGACAATACACGGTTGACCCGTACTAGGTCAACCGGTGTACAGGATAAATATACCCTGGGAAATTATCTCCGTATTTTGAGTGACTACAATCTACCTTTTATAGCCATTAAAAAAACAAGGCAACAAAAGTGAGTGATGTCTACCTTGTATAGCCATTAAAAAACCAGGCATCAAAAGTGAGTGATACATGTATATACCTTGTATAGCCATTAAAAACATGGCATCACAGGTGAGTGATGTCTGTGTATAGCCATTACAATTCAGGCATCAAAGGTGAGTGTTGTCTACCTTTTATAGCCATTAAATAATCAGGCATCAAATAAAAGATGAGTGATGTCTACCTTGTATAGCCATTAAAAAACCAGTCATCAAAAGTGAGTGATATATACCTGGTGTAGCCATTAAAACATGGCATCAAAGGTGAGTGATGTCTATGTATAGCCATTAAAATTCCTGCATCAAAGGTGAGTGTTGTCTACCTTTTATAGCCATTAAATAATCAGACATCATATTAAAAGTGAGTAATATCTTCCTGGTATAGCCATTAAAAAACAGACATCATATTAAAGGTGAGTGTTTTCTACCTTATATAGTTATTAAAAAAACAGGTATCAGAGGTCAGTGATGTCTATTGGAACAACGAACTGCAATGTAAATGGAACTCTGGGATTGTAAAAGAACGTAATTGGCTTAGATGTGCTGATCAGAAATCACAAAAATGTCAACTCAAATTTGTATTCTGTACAGAGCGTAAGGAGTTCGATAAATTGCATAAAAAAATAAAAAAGTTAAACGACAGTTTCAAGCGCAACAAATGAAAGAATTGCACAATAAACTTCAGCAACCTAATTCGAGGGATTTTTGGAAAGATTTCGGGGAAAATTGGGATTGTAAATGACAAGTGTACGGCTATACCTCTACCGGTTAAGGATATTGATGGTAATATTATTACTGACACGCGAGATGTCCTCGAGCGTTGGCGAGCGGAATACGAGAGCCTGTACGCGACGGATCAGGAAACTCCAATGTATAACGAGGAACATTATGATATGGTTAAGGAGCGTGTTGCAAATAACACGATTCCATTAAAGCATAATCTGGATATTTCCGTCCTTAACGCACCGATTCAACGTCAGGAAGATATGGAAGCACTACGGCGTACACAAATTAGAAAAGCTGCAAGTATCGACCATATTCCCGCGGAAGTGCTCAAAAACGACGCTTGTGTGGATGTTATGTTTTCATTAATTAGTCATTGCTTTAACTATGGAGTTGTTCCGGATAAATGGAAACAAGGTTTGACCAATCCGATCGTAAAACCTAACAGCACTGACCCTATGGATCCGTTAACCTATCGGGGTATAACCTTGTTGTTGTCCGTTCCCTGTAAGGTCTATTGTGATATCCTCAACCGTCGTCTTAGCGCCTGGCTGGACAAACATGGTATTCTACACGATGCTCAAAACGGTTTTCGCAAGGACAGAAGTTGTCAGGATCATGTGTACTCGCTTTATAGTATCGTGAAAAACCGAATAAATGCTAAGCAGTCGACTTTTTCGTGTTTTATAGACCTACGTAAAGCCTTTGATACGGTCGTCAGAAACTGTTTGTGGTATAAGCTTTTACAGTCTGGTATAAAAGGAGCAATTTATAATGCTGTTTTGGCACTGTACAACGGTGTGTACGCGTCAACAATCTGCATACTGATTGACTGTCTGTGTCACGTGGTATACAACAAGGTTCTTTAGCCTCCCCGACACTCTTTGCAATCATTATTAATGACTTAATTGACGAGCTTAATTCTTCAGAACACGGTATTGACATTGACGGTGTCAGTTTAGGTTGTCTTTTTTATGCTGACGACATTGTGTTGTTGACGTCATCAAAGGATAACCTCCAAGCCCTTCTTAACATCATGTCATCTTGGTGCTCCCGCTGGCAACTATCTGTAAACGCTGGAAAGACCAAGATTGTGCATTTCAGACATACAATTAGGAGTATATCGGCTACCCAATATACATTCCATTGCAACGGACTTTCCCTTGAACGTCCGGACCGTTACAAATACTTAGGTCTCTGGTTCGATGACTATGCTGATATGAGTCGAGCCCTAGGTCTGTTTATTTCCAAGTTTTACTGTGCTGGTGGAATGACCTACGCTGTGTTTACAAAGTTGTATGAAAGCCTTGTGCAACCTGTTCTATTATATTGTTCTGCCATCTGGGGTCAATCTCAGTGTAAAGTCATTAATAATGTTCAGAATCGAGCTATGAAGGTGTTCATGGGTGCGACAAAAAATATATCGAATGTTGGCGTTATTGGAGATATGGGATGGTTATCTACTCTTAGTAAACAAAGGACTGAAGTTTTTCGTCTATATTGCCGTGTTAATTCTATTGATCACGGACGTTTATTATACAAAATTCATGTTTGGTCGAAGCAGAGACATAATTTGTGGGACGCGCGAGCACTTCGGCTGAGTGAAAAGTATAATCTACGTAACATTTTGGAATCCGGAGTCAAACCCACTTACCACACTTTAAATGTCGTTAAAACTAAAGTAAGACAGAAGGACGAAAGTGACTGGTTCAGTCAACTTTGGGACGATCAGAGCCTTGTAAATGGAAACAAATTGCGGACATACAGGAAATACAAAAAAGATTTAAAACCAGAACACTATTAAACATGATATGCCTGGACCTTACCGTTGTGCTCTAACCAAGCTCAGATGTGATAGTGCTCCTTTAAGGATAGAGACTGGTCGATATGGTAGACCCCGACTCCTTTACAAGAGCGGTTTTGTTTTTTCTGCACTAACTCAGTGGTGACTGAACTTCATTTTTTATGCGACTGTCCTTTGTGTAGTGACCAAAGACAGTCTATTTCATCAGATGGAGAACTCTTGTGATACTTTCAAAGATTGTGATAGTAATGAAAAATTATCCAATCTTTATTAGGAAAAACTGTATATTTTATGCAACGCAGGAGGAGGATGTTTTTTAATTGTATATAAGGATTTTTCTAATCATAATTATTTACAGCATCTTTTACTAAGTATATATATCCTATAACTTAGGAAATGTTCTTAATTTTTCTTTTCCTTTTTTTTAATATTTTATAATTTCTTAGGTATGGACTATTGAAGTAATTTTAAAGATTGATACTGTTTCATAAGTCATTGATGGCTGGATGTTAATATAGTTTTATGTATAAATTTATCAGATACCTGTTTTAATGTTTGTATTAACATGTGACACTTAAATAAAATGATTGATTGATTGATTGTATAGCCATTAAATTCAGGCATCAAAAGTGAGTGATGTCTACCTTGTATAGCCATTAAAAAACAGGCATCAAAGGTGAGTGATGTCTACCTTGCATAGCCATTAAAAAAGCATCATATTAAAGGTGAGTGATGTCACCTTGTATAGCCATTAAAAAAACAGGAATCAAAAGTGAGTGATGTCTACCTTGTATAGCCATTAGGAAATAAGGCATCAAAGATGAGTGATGATCATGTCTATGTATAGTCATTAAAATTCTGGCATCAAAGGTGAGTGATGTCTAACTTGTATAGCCATTACAAAAACCAGGCATCAAAGGTGAGTGATATCTACCTTGTATAGCCACAGACATCATTTAAAGTGTTGGAAAATATTAAAGGTGATAGTGGGATCATTGCAACAATGATAAAACACCTCTTGTGAATATCTCACTTCATACCAATACAGTTTTCAGTTATGGTACTTGATATATAAATCAATAAATATTTGTGCTGTTAAACATTTATACATGAGACACATTTGAACTCTTCCAATTCAAAGGTCCAAATAGTTCATTACCAAATTTCTGGGATGAATGAGTTGAAAGTAAATCGATGTGTCCTCTGATGAAAGCATTAATAAAAGACATTTATGTATTAATTCCATTTATGTATTAATTTAATTTAAATTGTGTTTCCTTTCGGATTTCAGTATATCTTGTGGAGGCTGAGGGCAAGATGTGTGAAAAGTCACTAAGAGCAGGTAAACAATAGTACAGTGTATTTTTTTCATTACAAACCATTGTGTATAATTTTGGTTTTGACTTTTCAGAAAAAAATCACTTAAAAAAAAAAAAAGGTTTGCCCAATTACAAAACTAAGTTCAGGAAATATTTATTTACTTGTCTTTTGTTTTTAGCTTAAAGATTTAAGTGACATGATGTTTTTGTTCTTTATTTCTTCTTTTTCTTGCAAATAGATTTTGCCTGAAACAGTTCACCATGTTTCTGTATTTAGCAATTTTAACCGAGTATGTTACTTTCTGAATTTCTTGAAAAATTGTTTATAGCAAAACAAGTTTTTATTATATATTATAAAATTCATTTTTAGAAATGTATCAGTTACTGTGAATCTTTGTTAACGTATGAGATTGTAAATGACTGTACGTATATTTGAATATGACATGAATGTAAGATTGTCCATCCCTGTACAATCATACAACATAAATTGTAGAGTGCGTATGAAATTATAATCACCGTGTAGATGTACATGTATCGATGTACTGTTACTAACATTATATACTACTTCATTAATACAACATATGCAAGATCGTAACTCAATGTAGATCTTAAAAATTGTACATGCATTGTATAGCGCTTACTGATATAATTTTACAGGGATATGGAATATAATAGCTATCATCTACATATATTGTGTACTAGTTGCTGATAATTTATTTTTGAGACTTAAACATTTATACAGTTATATAATGCATGACTTTCCCTGCCTGATTCAGTGATGTGTGATGGCGAGGGGTTTTACTAACACCTGTCAGTGTATGTTTGTATGTAGGTGAACGACTTTGGCCTAACCCTCCACGATTTCTTAACACAATCGCCGATGGGATCAGGATGCAACACTTAGGCCACTTAACATGGCCAATACTCTTAGAACTCGCAGAAAAAGATGTCTTTTCCCTCGTAAGTTGTTCACCAAATGTTGACTGGGTTTTACTTTGATTAGGTGAGAGGCTGTGGCCAAACCCGCCCCAGTTTGTTGACACCATCGCTGATGCCATTCGAACACAACAGCTTGGTCATGTGACCTGGCCAATATTGCTTAACCATGCTGAAAAAGATGTCTTCTCTGTTGTAAGTGGATTTAAAAGCAGGACAGCTCCTGATCCAATACTATCCTCCTTAAGTGTCCGCATTAATGCCATTAAATGATTTCTTAATATGTTTAGTGTCCAGATGTTATGAGAGGATACTGTTCAAATTTTTCAAGCCACATATTCTTTATAATGTAACTAAATTTTGTATGCAGATATAAAACCATAAGTCACTCTCATCAGTCTCATAATGAGAGGTCAGAGGTAAAACTGTTTTATCATGTTTCCCCTTTGAATGAAAGGAGACATATTGTATTAGTGCTGGTTCTTCTCCTGGGTTTTCTTTTTCTGATAAAAATCTTGCCTGGTCCATCACTTACAAACCAAAGGATGTCTTGGTTCAACTAGATGTGTGTCTACATCACGTACAGAAAGTGCGCATCGTTAGGTTAGGAAGTCAGGTCATTGCATCCTTCACCTCTAGGTCAAAGGTCAAATAAGAACATACTTTTCAGGTAAATCTTGTCAAGGCTGTAACTTTTAAATTATTGAAAATATTTTGATGAAACTTAATTTGCACCTGCATTACCCACAGAAGGTGTGTGTAGTGCACGTACTATCACAAACAGACAAATACTAGGTACAAAGTTGGATGACCATTTCATGTATATGCTACACGCTGGGAATAATGTTTGAATGGGTGATGGTATTTTGACATGAAGTTTTTCAGCATCGTATATACATGCACTTTATCAACATTAGGTGGTATTCGGTGTAACAGGTTTATGATCTTCATCACAAAGTGACTTCATATAGAAAACTGCACATGTATAGGAAGGCTGTACTTACACTTTGTACTTGTTTCGTCTTCTCTGATATAAACTGTAACAGCCATTACGAAGAAATATTCATTATGTTTCAGAATGATGAAGACATGATTAAAGGAATGAAGTTTGCATTTCAAAGAATGAAGGTGTGTAAGAGATCACAAAGCACTTTACTTATTTACAATTTATTTACATTCTATCACATGTATACTGAGAAACCATCGGCCTGTCAAAGTTTCGCCCATCGCCAATAAATTTAATGTTTTGCCCACATTGGAGGGCAAAAGCGGTGGAAATTAATATGTGGTGAAAAAATTCTAATATACAGTACCATATACAATGGAATACTACCAGTCATTGACCTAATCTGATCTCTTGATAAATGAACACCTTTTATTTGCATTAATATATATATATATTGTTGTCGTCTGTTGTATAGCAGGGGATCACATTATCGTGAAATAAATGCAGCAGCTTGAACAATAACATTAGTTATGTTTACAACATTTTTAGTTCACCTGAGACAAAGTCTCAAGTGACCTATTGCGATCGCCTTTTGTCTGTCGTCGTCCGTCGTCCGTCGTGCGTCCGTAAACAATTTACATTTTCGACTTCTTCTCCAAAACCCCTGAACCAATTTCAATGAAATTTTGCAGGGACCTTCCATGGACAAAGGTCAACAAAAATTGTTGCCGGTTTAGTCCTAAGCCCCCAGGGGCCTGAGGGGCGGGGCCAAAAAGGGTCAAATTGACTAAAATTTCAAAAATCTTCTTCTCCAAAACCCCTGAACCAATTTCAATGAAATTTCGCTGGGACCTTCCATGGACAAAGGTCAACAAAGATAGTTGCCGGTTTAGTCCTAAGCCCCCAGGGACCCGAGAGGCAGGGCCAAAAGGGGTCAAATTGACTAAAATTTCAAAAATCTTCTTCTCCAAAACCCCTGAACCAATTTCAATGAAATTTTGCAGGGACCTTCCATGGACAAAGGTCAACAAAAATAGTTCTCTTCATAGATGGAAGGGTCTTAAGGTGCTTTACCAAAATTGTGAATTTCATGACCCTGGGGTCTCACGTTTCCCCCTGGGGAGGGGGTAAACTTTACTATAGTTTATGTAGGGATATCACATTTTGGACCAATATTTGTTTAATTTCCATTGGAAGTAATTTAATTTGGGTCAGCATTATCAGTATTAGGTAGCAGTTTGATAGTATGCACCTATGAGCCCTGACTATGCCCCAGGGGCTGATGGGTGG
>NW_018406035.1:228347-432619 GCF_002113885.1 Mizuhopecten yessoensis
TAATAACTTGATTGGAATTATAACCTTGAATTGACAGTTTGATACTTTGAAAATTTTGAGCCAGCCCTACCCCCAAGGGCTGTAGGGTGGGGCTCAAAGGAGTCAGTGTGCTAAAATTTCTTCATTTTCCTTGTTAAGAATCAGAGGTGCTAGTTTCAAATCCTTTTTAGTCTGAAATCTGTATGCTAGATATTGAGTAAGGTGGTTTTATTGTTTTTTGTCACTTTGAATAATATTTCTGTTCATGTTAAAAA
Source organism: Mizuhopecten yessoensis (assembly GCF_002113885.1). NCBI lineage: Eukaryota > Metazoa > Mollusca > Bivalvia > Pectinida > Pectinidae > Mizuhopecten > Mizuhopecten yessoensis. The sequence goes on from NW_018406035.1 coordinate 228,602, forward strand.
CAAAATCAACTCTCTGTATAAATATATCAGGTGACCGTTAAGGCCCATGGGCCTCTTGTTTGTATATTCACCCTCTGTTGATCTTTGCCATTGATGAAAAAATTATGAAAATATATTTGGTTTTTCCTGCTTATTAAATCATCAAATATCATCACATAAAATGAATTAATGATCATCAGGAGAAACAAAAACTATAATGTATGTACCCAATATTTTCCATGGCCATGTAAAAACTGTAAAAACTAAACATGTGAATTTTTGAGAAGTTATTGAAAATTTGAAAGAATTGGCTATTATTGCATGAAAAGTGCTGGTGCATTTTTTAAATGTTTGAAACTAGATTAAAATTATTTTTTTATTGAAATAATTGTTGAAATGAACGAGATGGGATATCAACAGGTTTTAATGAGATTTTAATGGATAACATTTTAGTTCTTTGTTAACGTCTGTGAGCTAATCTTCTAACCTTTATCTGAATGAATTTGACCAACGATGTGTGACATTAGTTGTGCGAGTACAATTATTGTATACGCATTACCCATGATGTTTTGTTTATATCCCCAGCTGGTGATAGAAGCAGCGTCTGGTGCTGCTGTGGCAGCCGCCATGTCCGACAAACTGGCAGGCATGGACAAGGAAATGAAAAACATAGGAGTTATCCTGTGTGGTGGCAACGTGGATATAGAAAAACTGCCTTGGTAGTAGTCTAGGGTTGTAATGAGGTACCTAGGGGTGTTTGATACTGTGTCTTCTGTTTTCAACTTGCATTGGTACATATCAACAGTATGGGCAAACTGTAAGTCTAGCAGCATATTTGTCAAGAATTTGAATATCAGAAGCTGTATCGGAATTAGATGTGTATGTACATGTCAGCAGTGCATATGTACATAAAAAAAACATCAAGAACATAATCCTCTTGAGAAAAGTGCTGGAGGAATAAGCACTCAAATTGTCATAAATGCTTCAATAGATTATTTTAGTGTTTAAGATTTGTGATATAAATATTTGAGAAAGAAATTTCCAGCATTTTAAATGGAAACAATGTATTGTGAAAGTATTAAACCAATCATATTGCATGGATACAAAGAACTAATGTAGGAAATATATCAAATGAAGGAGTTACAATGGATAGTTCGGATGTATCAGATAATTCATAAAGGGGATAGGATATAAATAAGAACTGATGTTATGGTAAAACATATTTAATAAAGGAGATGCCTAAGGGATAATTAAGTTGCATGGATTTGTAATGGTATCGGGAACCAAACAATATTAAACAAGATGATTATATCCTATAAACATATTGAAGGTATATATATTTTATTAACATTAAACAAAATATTAACCTCAATTAAATTAATCCAACTTTATCAAATGTATCAAATTTTACTAACTGTGAAGGCTATGATTCATGTATTTAAATAAACTGTCGTGGTAAGAAGTTAATGAATGTCCTCTTTTGTAAATGATGTTAAGCTTATTCCGATTTTATAATACAATACGCATTTAACTAAGTACAAACCGTTTGTGTTTGTCCCAATGCATATTATGGATTAAGTAAAGACTATCCATGCTATTATAATAATTTGCAGTTTCCAATAAGCAATCAATTTGTGAATACATCTTTATATGTTTAATGTAAAGTGAAGAAACTATCTTAAGTCCATCAAAAATGTAAACCTCTTGAAACCTGAATCAGTACATTTGTACTTGTTTTTTTTTTATATATAATTATTTGTTTATGCATGGATGTTTTATATATACAATTGAAAATTCCAGTTTATTGTGTTACACCATGTTATATATATCACCGTATATTTGTTTTATTTACATCGTAACCAATGTTAGTGATATTATGATTGGAGAGCTAACGATTGTGCAATATATATATGGTGCTTGAATTTTATATGAATATTTAACGATGTATGGATGATGCCAGTATTAAATTACATCATTTTATAGACGAGAGTTGCTGGTGTTATATTTACCATCTATTTACTAGGTTCTATTTTACTGCACAACGTGTGTGGTGACTATTTGCTAAATTTATAGTGTGTGATATTGGATCACATGCAGAAACCATTGTGGGTGCTATATGTCACTAATTTTACACAGTTTATCATCGGTAGTATTAATTGATGGTAGTGTTTGGATTCGGTATGATACAGGAAGTTAGTTAAACGACTCAGCAGCAATAAAGTCAAGTCGGCCATGACCCAAGTAATAAGGGACACCAAAGAATACATCAAAAGAAACAGTAAAATGTTAAAATCGGCTTACATAAGTACACGGTGAAATGTTCAGATATTATTATATAAAAAAAGTATTTTAAAATTTCAGAATTTGTTGTATATACTCATTTCATACGGATCTCTCAATTCAACCGTCAGAACAGTATTTTCATATCAAGAACATCAGAACATTTGTTTTGAACCTGTCTAAAACTGGCACATTTGATCCATGTGTTTAAAACAGTTATTTTGGTTCTAGTTGTTTTCCGAGAAATAGAGATAATTAGCTTTGACTGAAATCGGAGATACACGTGTAGCTGCCTATCGACCATTTCAATTTTCTGATCAGTCTCAAAATGAGTCGCGTGCAACTAAGAGCAATAATGAACTTACATCTGAAATTGGAGAAAGATCTGTTCTGTACTTCGTGAGAAATAGCTATAACGATACTGAAATGTAAAAATCAAAGGGCGAAGTGAGCGTGTGCTGGTGCGTCATCGATCAGGTCTTAAGGTCATTGAGATCAAATATGTTAAAATATTGAAGCAACTTCTGTATAACCAAGAGGCCGAAGGTGATTTTTTAGGTCAGTAGCAAGCTGGGATAAAGCGCTATCAACTGTGTTCAAATGAATGACATTGACCCACTTCAAAGTTCATTTGGAACAGTCAAAGGTTATGATATTTAGGTTAAAAGTTAGTTGAGCTCAATTAAATACGTTTGATCTTAACCCACTTTTAAGGCTATAAGTGTGAGATTAATACCAGGTGAGCGATGCAGGCCTATAGGGCCCCTTTTTCTGATAAAAAAATCAAAATGAAACCAGAACAGGTACATTGTACATACCAAAATATAAATTAATGTACCACTTTGTATATCCATTCGAGTGATTTAAAAAAAACGTACCACAGTTTTTATCTGGGAATAACTTTTTATTTGAATTAAACTACATTCATATTTCACGGTACAGTGTAACAATAGTTAAGGAACAATGACATGTTACATGTAATATGACAGTAACGTTACAATAATTTACTATATAAACATCATACGTAAAATAACAAACAGTACGGATTTTATGTTAAACAAGTGTTGATCAAATAGACTTCTCATTTATTGGTAAGATATATTCAATTATATATACATTTTCATAGCACTGTTTCTGAAGACCCAGACCAAATTTGTTAAAATCGCTATTCATTGTATCTACTGATAAAGTATGATTTCCATGATTTATCTTGGTTCCACATATTGGATCTGATAAATCTACCGCCAGACAAGGAACTTTCGAGGCCAAAATATATCCCAGACTAATTTTGGCTTCAATCTTTATTGAAGAGGCATGATTTCGGGGTTAACCTTTATTTCCCTCATTGGGCCTCACTCCTCCTCTCCCGAAAGCCACACCATTCTTTTGCACAGCATTGAATTCCCTTGATCAAACATGACGTCGCGCCACGGTATAACTGACTTGGTGTTTAAAACTGCAGTATGCGAGCTAAAATCTGAAATAATATCTTGTTCAAAATATATTCGTATTCTCTAGGGTCCAAATAAAAAAACTTCCATTATTTAAGATGCTGTATCTTCGTATTTGGATAATTTCCAAAGTCCAGTTTTCTGCTTTCTTGGAAGAACCAAACTGTTATGCATATTCTGTGACATAATCGCATTGTCATGCATGATAGTTCCGCTTGGACCGTGTGGCTACGTTCTGATAAATAACAGCAATGCTGTAGTACACTATGGCTGCTCTTTATGGATAGATGTTATCGAAACAAGGGTGTTAGTTTGTGATGCAAAGTGGCCTTTGTGTTACACACGATAGTTACTCTGTACTGGGCAGTTGGGTAAACCACGGACTTAATCTAACTCCGTGGGTAAACACAAGAATTTCACTGAAGTGGATGTGTCGCTTGACCCCGCTAGTTCATATGTTACTCTTCAGATTTGGATAAAAATACTTTCTAGAAATGTTCGCAAAGAACCTTACTGTAGTTTCTCGACGCAGAAAGTAATAGATATTATACGCATGTGTAAAAGTTCATGCAAGTCAAAGCAGTTCTTCAAGGGTTATCGCTGGCGGCCCTTATGCTTTTCAGATTTGGTTTCTTTTTTTACAATCACTTTTATGTGGGGTTACAATATTTGTTACTAAGTTGGGGTTTGTTTTACAAGACCACTAGTTGAGGGTACATACAATATAGTTATTATTTCTCTGGTGAGCAAAATGTTTGTTTTACAATATCACTTCTTTGTGAAAGTGAATGTAGATATTTGTTACTCCGTGGTTGGTAGCGGTTTGTTGAATCCGGTTTTGTCACTCAGCCAGTATGTTGTCATGGCTCCTTTACCCTGAAAGAAATGGATATATGAGTTACGTTCTTGTGTCATACCAGTCTCATTATTCATGAGTTCCACACGTAAGTGATGATAACAGTCGAATTGGCTTACTTTAGATCCGGATTGTATTGATAAAAGTATTCACTTAAATTTTTGTTTAAACGAGAAAGAACAAAATAATTCAAGTTAATTGAAATAATGAATTAGTTAACAATATATTTCCCAAAACGTTTTTATGTTTTAACAAATGAAAATAAAATTGATTACTTTCAATAACGTTTTGAAAATAAAATTGAATCAAAGAATGACACAGAAATTATATTTCAGTTTAAGTTCTGACATTAACCCAGCAATAATAAATGTAATTATGCTGAGATAGAATATGCAAAAGTTGAGACGTGAACTATTAACCCATCCGTTATGCATACCTTAATAACAAGATCTCCCCGGAGGCTGATGTGGTATACTCCGTATGTATCCAAAGCGTCCTTGGTAACACTACTGATGTGGATCCTCTTGGCTGTGATGGATGAAATTTAAACATTCAGACGGCTATATACAGATAAAATAAGCATATATTGGAACATTAAAAAAGACTTTCAAACATTTCCAACATGAAAAAATAATAATAGTTACTTTGGTTGGTTTCATATGCATTTTCATTCAAGATTTCAATCATTAACTCGTTTATTAGACATTACTAATGATAGGACTTATAGTTGGTATGTTGATAAAGCGTATACCCTTTTTTCAATGCCTGTACATCTTCAAGGAAAGAATCAACAGAAATACGAAGAAGGATGCACCTATTACAGTCTGTGTGCCCATGTTTACGGCATGAAATGTCCATAACGTCCCTTTTAGACTCTTTGTGATATTATAGGTAAAAATAATGGCAATCCAAAGGTCTAGTTTATGTATCTCGAGACAGTAATACAGTAAAACCCTTTCTACAATTGTATACCTTCTTCATGTTTGTTGCCTCTTTAACGCACATTCTGTTTATTTAATTTCTACTGCGTTTCCATGTAATACTTTTATTGTGTTGGCGGGACTTTCCGTTTGTGAGTTGGGTCTAACACTTCAGTTATTTCAAAATCATGCGAAGTGAGGGAGCACCTTTTCAAGATATAATTTGTGGATGCAGTTGAACAAATAAGGTTTATTGCACATTGTGGCAAATAAGTCCATCTAGGACTCATTAGTGGTACTAAAAGAACAAATAAAAGATGGGGTTTTAAGTTTTTAATTAGATGTGTAAGGTGTTTCGTTTGATGTTTAAAGTATGTTTTCTTTAATAAACGTGTAAGTCATCAAGTAATGAATATAATATGGTATTAACCTTCTCCGTTCGATTCCATCCTGGACGCAGTATTTACTGTATCTCCAAAAAGGCAATACCGTGGCATGGTCAGACCAACGACGCCTGTAATAAGAGCAATGTCATTAATAGATTATGAGTGTTTATATTGTGGACGTAATACCCAACTGATTTCCAATAAAATAAAGAAATATTCACTATTACAAATCGTATTTGAAGATATCCGTTAATTCGACTAATTTCTCTTTCGATATTATCTACGGGCGAATCAACAAATGAAGTAAAATAATATGGAATCACTTGTAGAGACTACTATTGAAAAAGATTGAAAACGATTTTGAAAGATCTTATTGTAGACCTACGAGGTGATTCTGCACCAAGATATCTATATTGTGATGAGATTAATTTACCTGCACAGCAAGCCCCGGTGTGAAGGCCGATGCGCACTCTGATTTCATCATCGGGTCTGTGTCTCAGACGAAACGACATGACAGAACTGAGGATGTTGAGGGACATGTCAGCTATATGGGACGCGTGAGAATTACCTCCCTTACGGGAAAGTCCTCCAACAACCATGTAGGCGTCCCCAATCGTCTCAACCTAATATCAAATTAAATACATTTTGGTACTGGAATTACGATCTTATTTTGTCCTGTTGTTTGGCACTTCCGTTTAGTATTTAGTTGTATTTTTAGTTTACAAAACAATAATCAGACATCCGTCAAGATAGAGGTTAAAGAAGGAAATAGGACAGAAACCGCTTTACCTTTTCACCCCCCATGAAATTCCTCACACGAAGATAATTCTGGTGTCATGTAAGTATGAGTTCTGGGGTGATTTCTATGAAAACGTAAGCGATGCATTTTCAAGGAATAAATAAGAGGCAACTTAGTTTGCGTAAACGAGGTCTGTTAATGCCATGCATTGCATTATCATACATGTACCTACCCACAACTGAGGCTGAAGTGATCTACATTGTAACACGTACGTGTTTTTTATTCGTTTGAAATATAGTAAAACAAATCACACAACCTAGTAAGACTTGTCAGAGGGGAGGGAACAGTTTGTTTGTAAAATTGTTTTACGTTCATACAACAGCCAAGGTGATATGAAGGCCCTAATTATTGAGATATGTGTGATAGATGAATTGTGGATGCTCCAACATTAGTCGCCTCCGACAATTACATATGGTGGGATACAACAGAATATTCTTTCCAATATCCCAGATATATTTTAAGGAAAAGTGTCTAATGGTCCATTGTTCATGTAGCAGTAACGCCGACCGACGGGTTCTGACCCAGTACATACAACCCCAAGTCCTTAAATGGCTATTAGTAATGTGTGTATATAATACTAGATATTTTAACAAACGATTGTTAATCGTTCATGCAGCAGTAAGGTAAAAACAACAGCCGGCTTACCCGTTTTCAATTAAATATGACCGAGTGGAAGTGTGATGGATGCTTTTGGCAAGGTAAATAAATGTTTTACACCCGTTGAAACATTAGAGATATTTATTTTTTATTTTTACTTTTAACATCTTTATTGATTCTTAGCGCTTTAATTTGAAATACCTCACTGTTGAATTAAGTGTTGAACGTTTGCCAAAGTGGAGAACGCAATTGGTTTTATCCCAAAGCTGCAACATACTAGAGTCTTCAAATGGTAATTGTTCCAGTTAACCGGTCGTCAGCATTATGTCATCGGGTAGAATTTCGTGCTAGGTGCATTCAGCATAGTTATTAAGTAACGTAACGCTCTATAGTCTACAATTGGCGTTCTTCAATTTCACCAACTATCGATGGGACGCTTTTCCCATATGGGTACCCAACGTTATCTATAGTTTTGTAGCTACTTGCAATATTTAACGTATTTCATTGCTGATACTTTACAGTATGATATGGTTCATGTCACTTGCATCGTTAATATTTACGTAATATGATATAATAGTTACTTTGTACACATCAAACTTGGCGATAATGTCGTCGAAAAGAGTGTAGAGGTCATTCAGAAGGTCAACAACTTGCAAAGGAGTACTAGCGGCTGATATGCTGGTGAATCCAACGATGTCCGAAAAGAAAATCGTTACAGCTTCAAAGGCCTCCGGGTCCACAGACTTTCCGGACTTCAATTTCTCAGCAACGGCCCTACAATAAACATGCTAATTAGGATGTTGATATCTATATCAAGGGTCAAGGTATTGTTTTATTTTATTTATTTGTGTGACATTTTTAACATTTTATTCTAAATTTAATTCGTTAACGAGTTTGCTAGGTCTGTGAAGGTTTGAAAACTTTCAAGAAATGTCTTTTTGGCTACTTAGGAACGAGTAGCTGTAGACATAGAGGTTACACAACAAGTAGCTGTAGACATGTTTGTCTACTTAGGAACGAGTAGCTGTAGACATGTTTGTCTACTTAGGAACGAGTAGCTGTAGACATGTTTGTCTACTTAGGAACGAGTAGCTGTAGACATGTTTGTCTACTTAGGAACGAGTAGCTGTAGACATGTTTGTCTACTTAGGAACGAGTAGCTGTAGACATGTTTGTCTACTTAGGAACGAGTAGCTGTAGACATGTTTGTCTACTTAGGAACGAGTAGCTGTAGACATGTTTGTCTACTTAGGAACGAGTAGCTGTAGACATGTTTGTCTACTTAGGAACGAGTAGCTGTAGACATGTTTGTCTACTTAGGAACGAGTAGCTGTAGACATGTTTGTCTACTAAGGAACGAGTAGCTGTAGACATGTTTGTCTACTTAGGAACGAGTAGCTGAAGACATAGAGGTTACACAACGATGAGCTGTAGACATAGAGGTTACACAACGAGTAGCTGTAGACAGGTTTGTCTACTTAGGAACGAGTAGCTGTAGACATAGAGTTTACACAACGAGTAGCTGTAGACATAGAGGTTACACAACGAGTAGCTGTAGACATGTTTGTCTACTTAGGAACGTGTAGCTGTAGACAGGTTTATCTACTTAGGAACGAGTAGCTGCAGACAGGTTTGTCTACTTAGGAACGAGTAGCTGTAGACATGTTTGTCTACTTAGGAACGAGCAGCTGTAGACATGTTTGTCTACTTAGGAACGAGTAGCTGCTGACAGGTTTGTCTACTTAGGAACGAGTAGCTGTAGACAGGTTTGTCTACTTAGGAACGAGTAGCTGTAGACAGGTTTCTCTACTTAGGAACGGGTAGCTGTAGACTTAGAGGTTACACAACGAGTAGCTGTAGACAGGTTTATTGTACATTAGTGTTCTCGTGTTTAGTTTTATTGGGTTTAATGTCCTATTAGTTCTTACTGAGGCAGCATTCTGTAGAGAAGGCGATCCGTTTTTTGTTTCTCCTCCGACAATTCAATGGTTCTATGTTCTACTAGCTCTTCCAGGTTGTTGGCGTATTTCTCAAGCCTGGCTATCATGTCATCAAGTATTCCGACTTTCCTTAAAAAAGAGAATATTAACAGTTAGAATGTCGGACGACCAAATTCATCGCACTTTGGACATAAGATGCAATTCACTTATTATTACTAAGGCCATTACTTTCTTATCACACTAACACATGTATATTGTATAGTACTTTTCGTTAAGTTTTATATGTTAGCGATAATATTAAGATTTTTTCATATAAATAACATTGCAGGTATTTCCCATTTTTGGTTTGGTTTAATATGTTTAGCGTCTTATTAACAGCTAAGGTAATCTAAGGGGCAGCAGCCTTCCTTTATGCTATGTTTGATTTCTTGGTCCAACAAATGCTGCATAGCGAATTTGATGGTGAGAATATCAACCGTTAAAGAGGAATATACTTTCAATATCTCCAATGCCAAACGACACATAGCGAAACGATAAAGGAGGTTTCGTAGGAAATATGATTGAGATTCGTAGGTTTGTGTACTGATTATATTTGAACAGTGGGGTCGTTTCCCTGCTATGGTCCTGGGACTACGTTACCATAGGGTGGGTCGCTCCCCGTGCTTCATTCATGTAGCATGATAGAGTTTCATGTCCAGCGGTTGTTTACATGCTAATAAGTAAGTGATATCAACCTTTTTTTACTCACGAGGAAAGTTTATGGCACTCTCTCCTGTGAACTTACTGTCTAAATACCACAAAACAGGATATCCCGTTCGATCTCCACAACGGTTATCCATTATCATCTTTTACATATTTCCATTTGAATAAGTAATTAGTTGCAGATGTATACGCACTAATCCCTAATAGCCATTAATAATTCCCATATGTAATCTCTGTTGAAGCCGTATGTCTATACAAACTATAATCTTAGTGTCTACAACTATGGCAGTTAAAATCGACTGAATGTAAATCATCATATATCAATAACATAGAAACTGTAAATTCAATCATAAAATCTTTTGTTTTTTTTCAATTCTGAAATTGTATTCTTCTTCAACTATAGATATTACTCAGATTTTATTATGCATACATACCTGAAATTTGGGTTTATTTTACCACCAATGTATTATATCGTCTATGTAAGTATTAGGAGTCGATATGGATACTAGCAACAGGATAAGGAATGGCGCTGTTGGTATATCATGGATATATATGGTAAACAACTCTCAAAATCAAAAACATCGTTTACTAACATCGTTATATATCCGGATAAGTTCCAGTGAGAGCTACATGTACCTGATGTTGACGGCATTAGCAATGAACGTTTTAATGATGAAATGTCTTAGTATTCCTTGCAAAAAATAAATATATGAAGCAGCTAACTCGCGGGCAATTCACCAGGCCGGAAATCTGCAAATTTTTATGACACAGATTTTGAGATGTAACGACATACGCAAGAAGTTATGGTATGAATATGTAGTCATCGCATCAGACACAATGCTGTGATATCTGTTTCGTTATAACATCAGATACAATGCTGTGATATATGTTTCGTTATAACATCAGACACAATGCTGGGATATATGTTTCGTTATAACATCAGATACAATGCTGTGATATATGTATCGATATAACATCAGATACAATGCTGTGATATATGTATCGATATAACATCAGACACAATGCTGGAATATATGTATCGATATAACATCAGACACAATGATGTGATATCTGTTTCGTTATAACATCAGACACAATGCTGTGATATCTGTTTCGTTATAACATCAGATACAATGCTGTGATATATGTTTCGTTATAACATCAGACACAATGCTGGGATATATGTTTCGTTATAACATCAGATACAATGCTGTGATATATGTATCGATATAACATCAGATACAATGCTGTGATATATGTATCGATATAACATCAGACACAATGCTGGAATATATGTATCGATATAACATCAGACACAATGATGTGATATCTGTTTCGTTATAACATCAGATACAATGCTGTGATATCTGTTTCGTTATAACATCAGATACAATGCTGTGATATATGTTTCGTTATAACATCAGACACAATGCTGGGATATATGTATCGATATAACATCAGACACAATGATGTGATATCTGTTTCGTTATAACATCAGATACAATGCTGTGATATCTGTTTCGTTATAACATCAGATACAATGCTGTGATATATGTTTCGTTATAACATCAGACACAATGCTGGGATATATGTATCGATATAACATCAGACACAATGATGTGATATCTGTTTCGTTATAACATCAGATACAATGCTGTGATATCTGTTTCGTTATAACATCAGATACAATGCTGTGATATATGTTTCGTTATAACACCAGACACAATGATGTGATATGTGTTTCGTTATAGCGTCAATCGTTATCACATATAAATCGCTTTGAGACCCCAACAAGGTGTAGAATAGGTGTCTTACTTTCCAATGTGTTGACTTTTGATGATACTTTTGATCGTACTGTGCGATGGTCGGTCTGCTGCCTCCTCCCTCCAGCAATGTTTCATGAGATCAATGAGTCCTGGTTTCTCGTCATTTGAGTATTTCATGTCCGTATCAGGACGACAAAGTGTCTGTCCGCCGTCCTTTATTTTGGATATGATATCTGGAAAAATATGTCATGATAACATACAAAAATGGATGCGATACTATTTCTTATAGTTTGAAATTATATACATGTACAACGCATATATTTAGCAACAACTCTCTAATCTTTGATGGAAACCATTAGGCAATCGATAGTTGCAATAATACAATCAAGTTTACAGAAATACATTTAAACACTTCGATTATTGCGTCTGTTACGCACCATTTAAAATAAATATTATATTTTATTTCAAACGCCTCAAATACATATAGTTAATAGACGATATCCAAGCCCATAAGATAAAGGTTAAAACTGTTTTACATATCCCACGAGACCCATTGGTACAAGCTAGAACACATATATACAAATGCAGTTGCTGTCCTGGCAAAGTAAAAGCTATGGTAAGTCAGTGCGTTCCTGTTGGACCATACCCCTTGCAGTTAATGTAGATATCGGAAAGACTCCCATTCGGAAGTATGTTTCGTGTAGGATAATTCCAAACGAGTAGATATCTCCAGCTTGCGTGCCATTCCTATGCTGCACAGGTGACCGTAATAACTCAGGGGCGGTCCACAACAAAGCTACAAATTAAGCATATAGGCACACTTAATTTAAACATTAACTCAGTTTTTATACTATGATGATATTCATTTAGATGACCTTTAGGTTATATTGTTATACAAAGTGTACATTCAAAACACTTAGAATAACTCTTTTATTTCTATCTTTTAATCTGCGTTCTATTCTGTGTATCTGAATTGTGAATAGAATAAGATATATATGCATAAGCATGTTTCTAGATAACTAAATACACAAACGACCCGTTTATTTCAGCTGTTTAAAACCCAGCTATTTATATTTTTCCCACAGCGGATGCTTCTTATCGCAATATGATAGAAAATTTATGACCAGAAATACGCAAATAAGTCAAGAACAACTATTTCAAAGATGAGTAAGTCCACACGCATTTATATGTTGTCATGATTTTATATTTTAATTATTATTAACGGAATTGTCCCATCAAATATTAATTTGAAAAACAACCCAAAGCCAATAATCGAACAGTACTCGAAAGCAGCTTCACTTTTAAAACACTAATAAAGTGTTTGATATTTTTTCCAGGCTTGCAATTTTTTTTATTATTTTTTTGCATGCCGAAATATTATCATTTCTGACATTAGAGTAATGTTGCAACTTACCCTTACATTAAAAGATTTTGATGGAAGTAATATTACCCTCGATCATTGACGTAGAGTTTTTTTCCAAATACGGAGTGTTATTTTCTGCCTGAATGTATTGTATTAACAAAAATACAGATCATATCCGGTCAACAAAGCATTAAATAACGAAATAACAAATAAAAATGTTGCTATAGGAAATGTTTAAGAGAGACAACCAAGTGGAATCTAATTCATACGGTAATGTCACAATCAATTGTGAGCTCATTCACAGTAACCATTCACTATCATCTACCTTTATACCGCTCCTCCTCATATTCTCTCTGATCTGTATTAGACCCCACAAATCCAAAGATGCCGTAGTCAGACAGCTTCAGAACCCAGCGATTGTCCACAATACAATTAGAACTCTTCAACCTCCCAAATGACTTCAACGCAGACTCCGACAAATATATCAATCCCTTAAAACACATGAAATTTCTGTCATATTAAAACGAGAAAACGTTCATTTACCACATATTATTAGTGTTTTAATTAAGTATGTGTTTATGTGTGAGTATATCAATTATTAGTTTGTTAATTAAGTATGTATATATATGTGAGTATATTAATTATTAGTTTGTTGATTAAGAATGTATTTATATGTGATTATATTAATTAATAGTTTGTTAATTAGGTATGTGTTTATGTGTGAGTATATCAATTATTAGTTTGTTAATTAAGTATGCATTTATATGTTAGTATATTAATTATTAGTTTGTTAATTAAGTTTGTATTTATATGTGAGTATATTAATTATCAGTTTGTTAATTAAGTATGTATTTATATGTGAGTATATCAATTATTAGTTTGTTAATTAAGTATGTATTTATATGTGAGTATATCAATTATTAGTTTGTAAATTAAGTATGTATTTATATGTGAGTATATAAACTATTACCAGCGATTTCTTTATCTTACTAATAACACTTTGTAACATTTTTGTATTCAGTTACAGTTCTGCTTGTTAAATTTAAGATGCACACAATTTAATTAAAATTTCGCTTCATTGCATGTAACTTATGCATGTATTCAATATGACTTTGCTATTCATCTAAAAACCTTACTTTGACAATCCAAAGTTTAATCCCTTAACCTTTTAGGTCTGACTTCCACCAGCCATTTATAATATATCAGTTATTGTAAGCAATGTTTTAATATTCCGCGTGTACTTACCTCCAGACAATCAGATATTAACGACAATTTGAAGGTCCAATCCAGTTTGATGTCATCGTTTTGTAAAACATCCTGCAAAAAAGACACCAATTGAGACAAAAGTGGCAAATATAGTCATTTTGCCAGGTTACATACTAAACATAATAAAACCAAAAACAGATTTTTGCAAAACATCCGTAGCCTGGGATGAGAGGTCAGAGTATTGTCGTTTCTTTTTGTGTTTGGACCCATAGTGTATTTTATTAATATCCATTATCCGTGTTCCAGATCCATTTTTGAGTCCTACTAGGTGACACTTAGATCGAATGGATCGCCATTACCTAGTGCAAAGGCGATAGCATACAAGAAAGAGAAAGAAATACTGACTCGATTGATCCTAAAGCTAACACAGTCTTCGACGAAACTGGTAATAACTATCACAGGAAATAGACATAAGGTGAAATGAAAAAGAAGTCATATATATGACGTTTAGTAATCAATAAGTAGTGCTTAACAGACCGACCGACCGATCGGTTATTGAGAGCCACAACGACCACACAGGAACCCTAATTAGCGGACCTTTACGTGTTGCAGTACGTAAAGTGGATACATTTGTATCAAAATGATTGCTTCAAGACGGAGTAAGTAAATTGCTGAGGATAACATTGTTCTGTACATGTATGTTATATGCTCTTATACTTACCTGGAGACTGCCTTTGGAACTATACTGGAACAGCACACACACATTCGGGGGGTCAACACAGGCACCAATAAAGGGGTTCACGTTGTCGTGTGTCATATCCTTCATCTACAACAACGAAAGAACGTTTCAAAACCCATTAATAATTGTAACTTTTGCTTAGTTATTGTTACCTGCAATTATTACTTTAAAAGACAACTACACTGAAAGCAAAACAGTAACAGGCAATACAATTAGCTGTTTGCAATGATTACAGAAAGGCCTTACCGCCTGAAGCTCCACGTAGTCCTGCCTGGCCAGCATCACAGTTTGGTTCATGGACATCCGTATAGACACTGTCACTCCCTTGTACTTGCCCGTGCTTATATAAACGCCCTCATTTTCACCGTTATTGGATACAGTAGCCAGACTCAGCTTGCTAAACTGTACAAAGACAAAAAGTAGATCAGTCGCCAATGGTACTTACTTTTCTCGTGCTGCTAGGATTGCTGCAAGACTGAAAGCTGAACAAATCAGCCGGAAGGATTATGTTAACTGAACAACGAGTAGGCCTTGATTGGTATATACAGGTTTCAAATTCTTGCAACAGTAAAGGTCATAGCAAGACCAAGTCCACGAAAGCGGAGGTAGTTGTAAGTGCCACGACACAAGAAAGCCGTATCTGGACATGGGAATGCGAGAAGTCAAATTCCTACTACTTCTCGCTTGACGTTCCCAAATTTAATGGGAGGTTGCAGTAAGGACCGGTTTACCTATAATATATATGACCTTCAGACGAAGTGTAATTGAAATCCCTTTACCAGTTATGACGAAGTAGGATTTTAGATGTATACCTAATATTCCCTATTCTGCCCCAGGGATGTTAACCCTCCGTTTGATACAACACGGAGTCCCATTGACCCAAGGACGCTCAACGCCAAGTTTGGATCTAATTCCTTAATTCTCACCAAATAGAACTACTTTCAAGATTTGCCTTATTTCTTAATAACACCGACCATTTACCCGAATGACCGCATCATCGTTAATAAATGGGTGCTTTACACAAAATTTAAACTGCCGTTTTGGTCAGAAATGATTGTAACAGAAAAGTGGACGGACGGCCTCAGCTTAGTGCCTTTGGACCAGGTGAGCTAATCTAAACAGACCCTTTCATACCATACTACCAGCACCGGCCTGACCCTTGGGTTTGTAAATGTCTTCATATTGTACTTTCCATAGCATTTTCCTTATTTCGCTCTCATAAACGTTCTTTCTGTAAAGAAACCAGAGAGCATTAACAGCAAAATGTAACAGACACAGATTTTACTTAAATTGGAATAAAGACAATGATACATATAACAATAACATTTTATATTACAGCAGTAATAAAAGTGCTGCATTCGCTTGTATGAAGTCTCTCAGCTATATATATATATATGATACATTGATAACCGCACATAGACACATATTTACATCCTTTATAAACATGCTGTATTGTATTCTTACATGTTTACAGTGGTGCAACATATTGGCGACTAAAAGAATTGCAAAAAAAAAGTTTTCCTTAACTTTGTATCAAATCATTTAACATCTGTATGTATTTCATATTTACCTATGCCACAAATATATGAGAACAGCGGACGCCGATACGACTATAAGAGGAAAGATCGTCCCGAAGACCACTGGTAAAGCATCTATGGAAAATGCAAAACTTTATGTCAAGAAAACCACCTAAACGATACAAATGTTGCAGTCAATTTGATTGTTTCGTGATTTGTATGAACACATTATCATTGGATATATGATTACTTTATCAACTGCTTCAGTAATATTGTGATATTGATTGAAAATGAGTATAACACTTTTGAAATATCATTAATATTGAATTTCAATTTTCTTTGAATTACCCAGGCCATCCCCATGTTTGCGGGGGTGGGAGGGGGGGGGGGTGTTAGGCAACAACACCCCTTCCATCCATCCCTCCCCTGACCCAACCCATAGTTCTCGAAAAAAATAGTCCACTGCATGCTTTCGTGAGAGGTGAGTTATATGGGGATCCTCGAAGAATCGGCATCCCCAAGCAGAAGAGAAGAAGCAGTAAAAGCCACCGATTCTGCAGGAATATCTATATTAGTTGCCTCTAACGATAGCATGCAGTTGGATGTAGCAAGTGTTTGCTTTACTCTCATCTGCTGCGGTTGATTGTTCATGCTTCGAGGAAAATTTACGAAAAACAAATAAACACCATGGAGGATATGGACATTGGTCAATATGAATAAATATATAAGTTTGAAATACAGTTATGGCACCAATTATAAGGACTATGCTTGCTTATTGTGTTTACTTACTTCGTGTAATCAAAATCAGAGGTATGTATTTACGTATTAGTTGACTCACTATAAGGCGTAGGGGGACACCCGGTGTTGTCAAACCCGCATACTGGAGTAGATGGGGGCGGCAACCCGTCTTTTGTCAACCAAACAGGTTCTGCCGATAATTGGAAAACCTGTGTAAATATACAGCGGTATGCTTTACTCTTTCACGTTACGTCATTTTCCCATTGGTTTCTATGTTAATTTACCTTTTTAATAGATTTTCATGATTTCGTTTGTTTGTTGTTGTTTTTTTTTATTTACATTCTGCAAAGAAGTATACATTAATTCCGCTCGAAACATTTCATAAAATTATTTGTGAGGGTAGTTTCACTTTTTGTCTCGCATTAAAATTGCTATTGACGTTATTCACATAGTTAGCAATGGCAAAGCCTCATATATCAACGCGAATTAACTCAAAGATGTTAAAATCCTATAAACGGGTAGTTATATGAATATAATTATCAGAAATGCTGTATTTATGATTGTCTAGCTGTACACATTCACCTGAACGGGACCTAAATTGCATTAAGGCAACTTGATTGAGAAAAAGGTTTTTGTAGAATTTTATTTCTAGTGTTATTCGGATTTTACCGATAAACTCACTTCGGTGGCTGTGATGTCGACAGTCGCCAATATACGAGAAACCCCAGACGAGTTCTTCCAGTCAAGGATCCAAAAAATCGTTTCCCGGTCACCATTGTTATCAAAAGCCACAGTACCATCAGGACCTGAAGTTGAAGTCATGTACAGAAAAAAACTATATTTAACAAAAATGTTTGTCAACTCTTAGGAGCTTTATGTAACGAGTCGGAGTTACGAAAAGTATAGCGGTTAGGAGAGAAATGAAATTAGTAATTTTTTCATAATAAAAATACAAACTATCTGGAAATAAATTAAATTACAAGTTGTAGATAAATATATTATCCATGTATGTATCAATAAATATTTTATGCATTTAGGCTGCAATTTAGTTAGGACAGCATTATCTGTAACAGTGTCCTACACAGCGTATTCTTCTACAGACCTGTAAACGTGAGGTTCTGGGTGAACAAGAACATTCCGCGTCCGTCTCTATAATCGAGATTATTCTCTATAGTATGGTTCAGCCACATAAACCAGGTAAAGGCAGCGTCATATACCATCGCCGCCATACTAGAACCCTGAAGAAGGAAGAAAGCCATATCATATGACAAACATTTCTATGATTAATACTTCGTGCTGTAATTTGACATACACTGAGCTTCTATGGGTTAACAATTTATATAAATGTGTAGAGATACGTACTTATGTATTCGTCCTTATGTAAAGGTAAAAATGGGATCGTAGTTTAAATTGTAATGTTTAAAGGAATTATGCCACACATAGCGTACCAAAGCTAAGCTTGTTTGGTATAGGTGTCTCGTCCTATTAAACAGCTACGACCAGTTTAGGCCGTGGTATCAAAAACTATAATCATATAATGTATCTATGTGTTCAATATAAACAAAACAAAATTACTAATTTTTAATTTAACAGCCCCAATTACTTCAAACATACCCCAGACCCGTTATCCGTAGCCTCAGTATTATTCCATGGCTCTTCGTGCATGCGCAAAGGTACTTCAGCTATAAGTCTTTCGACCTGACCTTTCGAAGCATCATCCATCCACTGTGCTTGCAAAATCTATAAATCAAACACAATTATAACGTATTGCAAAGACATTCCAATACATAGCATTTTCCAGTTATTTTTCATTCGTTCCAATGTTTTGACAGTTTCGTTTCTTTTTTTTTAAATGTGAAATGTTTATCCCATTTATTCGACAAACCGCTTTTGTTCTTTTTTACGGCTCAAATGTTATTGCATTTTTGATTATATTGTTTCCAAGAACATCCAAAGCAAGATCAATTGTAATTGCTTCATCTGTAACCAATAGAAATATTTTTGAGCAAACTGAGGAAAAGAGATACTGCTGCTGCAACTTTGTCCTCAACAGCAGCGTGTATTATTAACGTTTTATATCCATCCTGTCGTCTACTATAAAGTACATCTATTTTCGCAGTCGCCTACCTTAATGACGTGTCGGTAGGCCGCTTTAGCATCGTCGTCGCTGCTGTCGCCTTCTTGCCAGGGACTGTACTCTGCACTTCCTGTTATTGCATACGTGTCAATGAACACATATTCCCCGTTGCACATGCCTAGCTGACAGGCGAACACCACAATCTTCCGGAAATACGACCCAGAACACACGGCAATAACTAAAATTCAAAAAGTTCTCTGCGTCATTGCATTCGGTATTTTTATATATGCATAAATGAAAGGCATATATTTTAGAAATATGATATATGGAAAATGCCACAGAGTACCAAACATCTTTCCGATGCATCTGTCTCGATTTCAAATACAGTTAAATCATTTCCAATCCGAAAAAATATTATCTCCCCCAAAATCATCATTTTCGATATAGCGATGCTTTGTCTTTTGTGAATATATTATCCGGCTGCCTTTTTGTCAATGCAGGCATACTCGAAATTCAAAACCAATCGAACTAAATTCCAGTAGAAGTTGGTTGCCGTGGATTCCCAACCCAGTCTGTGTGAAAGACGTTATATACAACATTTGATATAGCGCCCTATATAGCTAACATAAGCCACTATAAAGCGCTTTACAGTACACAGATATACAGTTATATACAGTCAATACGATTAGCATATATATAAGTCAATACAATATTGAGGAATTCGCAGAAGTTAACTACTAGTCCTAAGTCACCTGGTTAATATCTCCCTATGTGTGTATGCCTGTGTGTTTGCTGGAGATGTATTGTGTTCTGTTTGTAGTGGGACCGTGCTTCCAACGGTATCATTTATAGTGCCACTTCACTTGAATGCTACAGCACAGATACCGCAACACCCACCCCAGACCATTTTATACTCCACCTTGGTTGTTGGAGTTGTGTGGGTAGGAGAAAAACACTTTTTCTGCATATTCCATGCGTACGGAGACTTCGGGGATCGAACCCCGGCCGCCTGCTTGGAAGGCCGGAGTGTTAACCACTCGACCGATAGCAAGCCGAGAGAGCATCATGCTGGATATGACAACGGCAAAAGGACAAGGAGTTGAAGTGGCACAACGACACACAGTGAGAACATCACCACTGTGGATCCGCCAACTGTAGGATGTCATGATTTTGAAGGGTCGAAACATTCAGCGACGGTTGGTAATCATCTGAAGATGTCAAAGTTGCGACTGACACTCCCACACCAGATGCAGTGACAGAAACCAGATGCTACAGTTCCGGTATGCACCAACGAAGTCAACGAAGGGGCGACAACACCAGATGTCAGACGAGATTTAGTCTGACCAGATCAAAGCAGACATAAAATTTTCTGTAAGCATTTATATAATAGTTAAGATCGCATTTATATCCATAAAATGACGGGAAACTAATCTCCGATTGGCATGGACACATTCCGGAACGAAGTCGGTAGCATACTTGTATTGTTTTTGTGCATGCCAAACAAGCATATACGCGGTTATAATAATGGGAATCCCAACCAAAAACTAAGAAAGATTCGCAACACTGTAGTACAAACCATACACAGGTGTCATCCCCATAGACCGAATGACAATGTTGTATGTTTTTGTTTTATCATATTTGACCCCCGTGGCATTGAAAGTTGGTTGTAATCCTAGGTACCTTCCGGCCGAACATCATGACTTTGGGTATTGGGGAAATTGAGAATTCAAATATTAAACCTTTTTTTGCCAATAATACTCATGATAACCTTTGACCCTAGCGTTCAAAATTTGCATTTGACCTAAAACTAAGTCATTCAAAAGAATCCTGCACTGCTTCCTGTATCAAAGTTCTAAACCTTATTCCTTTAATTATGTTATTAAATTTTTAAAAACATTTTCGACCCTTCAAACATTTAAACCATGTCAATGTCATACATATAATACAAGTTTGGCCGCTTCCCGTAACCGCTTCAACTGTTATTACTGGGCGACCTGAAAAGAAAACTGTTGCACAGATCTGAACTCTAGGAAATTCGGTATGTTCCAGTTCAAGTAGTGCCTGCACAAAAAGGGTTCCAGTAGTGCCTGCACAAAAAGTGCAAATGTGAAAGAAGCACGTAGTGTTCTTGATTTATTGTTATTTATTTGTCACTAAACTCTGAAACTGTGCATTTTATGCTTTGCTTATTAGTTTGGCCCACTTCAGGTCCACGTAAAATTGTTTATCGCAGAATCGTTTTTGTTCCACCTGATTCATTTGAACCGGGATACCCCAAAACGACCCAAATGACACTCTATCCCTGGTACATGTTGGCCAACTGTAATGATTCGACGTCCTAATTCTTTAAGAAGTCGTTCAACGAAAAGTTGACAGCGGATGACGAACGCAGAACCATACCATAATCTCTCACAGGCACTTAGTAACGGTGTAGCTTTAAACTGTCATGTGTTGACGCATACAATCATAACCCGTCTACAAAAGGTAATAGCTTACCTGAATTTAAAGCTGATCTTCCAATCGAATTCAAGTTATTCATTATTTATGATACTTGTGCTCGATGTGCGTTTCTTCAGATTAGTTTAAAGTAGTTCTGCCCGTAGGGTTTACTTCGATTTAAAAAAAACACAACAATATATTAATTAACTAACATCTCAATAACAAAGACTTACTCCGCACAGTGTCTCGTAGATTAATCAAGGTTTTGATGATATCCTCATCCGTTATAGTGTTCCTGTCGAACTCCGTGTAGGAGGCTATAGATATCTCTGTTTTCTGTAAGGCTTGCGTGATGCTGTTGGTGACGTACAGACAAATTGCTGAAATTCAAAACAATCGCTTGCTTTTTTATACATTTGTACCACAATGAACAACGATACAGTGATAGTAAGGCGACACGGCAACACCAGTGACGTCGTTCTGTTCTGGGTTATATGAAGACGGCTGCCTAGAACAATATCACTGGAAAACATTGGTAACATTATCAACAATTAAGGACCAACGCAAAAATCTTTGTAAAATGTATCATGTTTTATCACAAAGATCATTAGGATGAGAAAAAAACTGTTGCAAAGTTCGTAGATTGTACAATTTGATTATTATTTAAAATGCATTCGTTTAAAATGATAAGCAAATGCAATAATTATATGTATGATAGTAACTGGAGAATCACAATCATGGAGGGTTGTTCTTCTTTTCGTAAAATCTAAGTGTATGTGATGAACGTATGGCCTTGTCGACTTCCTGCCTGTGATGTGTTTCCTTCTTACACATGAACCTCATCAACTGGAATTGCAAATAACTTATATTTCGTTATATCATAGCATCCATTTTCCCAATTCGTTTTAATAAAATGTGCTATTCTGTTGACATGGTGACCATTGGGTAATTCATTAAAACCGCGAAAATAAATGTAAACAATCAAATATTTTATATATTCCTGAATTTATCAATTAACTTAATAAAGAAACACATATAAGGACATTAAGTACAAGCCACTTACCGTAATCTTCTCCAAATATTCCGAGCCTGGTCCATGCAAAATGGTTAAGGAGCACCAGTACGGAGTTACCTGCCTTGTTTGTTGGCCCTTTAGTCCGAACTAACGTCTTGAATAGTTCTTTGTCCGACAAAAGAACGTCTATGGCGGACCAAGAAATGTGTGGAATGTTGTAGTGGGACGTCATATACGCAACTGGGATGTTAGCTTATTAAAAAAATGAAAATATCAAAATGATAACATGAAGCGTTTGAACAAATATTCAGAGAATGCATGAACGATTTTAAGTGGATGTCACATGGAGAAAGCATGTCTTATCGCATAGCATTTTCTGATAAATAGACTGAGTTAAAAATTATTTTAGAAATATTTAATACATTCTCACCGAAGATGTATTTTTAAAAGTGAAATATGTTTGTTATTGGTTAGATTTATTGAAGAGGCCAATGCACACACGTTATTTGTCAATTGAAGAAAAAACGTTCCAATCCCTGTCCACAAATTAGAAAGAATAGCTCCTCATGCTTTAGATTTATGTTTGAATAATGGCCCCGACATTTTGTTTGATAGCATCACTTTTCACTTAACATAAAGTATACTTAAATCAAAAAGAATAAAGTAGAATATGTCATTGACTTTTCAGATGATTTTCATTTGATCTTACCGCGTGAAGATGGATGACCGAAGACCAGATCGACTTTGTCCCGTAGAACCATGTCCACCACCTGGCCGGTCGACTCCACCCCGTCCTCAGAGAAGTAGTTCAGGATTCTATAACGAAATACACATATTGACTTATCTAAATGAAGTGACCAATAGGAATGCAGCATTTGTTCATTTGTCCAGGGTTCAACGCGAGTCAAATGAAGATGGTGTTTATAGATGATTTGGCTGATTTAAAGCGTCATATCACTGAAATGTCATAAGATGAACACGGTAACACATCCGACGCGCGTTTGTGCTATCTTCTACACACCACCCAAATAAGTTTGCTGTCGCTATTGCAACAATTTGGATATTAACATTTCTCTCGGCATTCTTTCTTGTGTACTAGAGCTGGTTTAATCGGAGTTTAATGTTCCCTGGTGCCTTGCTTTACAATACGTTAGCCACATGGGAGACAGCAATGGGTTCAGTCTCCGAACTACGACATATTGAAGTCCTTAAAAATGTCAGTTGTACTTTATCCCTGCTTTACGGTGGCTTGACCGGCTTTCTACCACAATCACCATAAGTTTCCTCACTTCCGACTCATTGAATAAACCCGCTAGCAGTAGGTACATATATTGGGTAACCCTCTAGTTGGCAACACACTGACCATTATTTCATTTGTAAATCGTCTCAAATTGTAAAAGACAAACGATAAACCTAGTGTCTTTATACCGTTTGAAAATTAACTAAATCGAATTAGATGAAAATTTTAACCAACTCCCAGTCGTTAGGGAACCTCTATTTAACTATAATCTAACCAGTCGGACAAATGAAGTAGGTGCCTGCGGCACGGTATGGCATTTCAGCCAGAAAGCACTCCATGTTCGACATCAGATCCAAGCTGCCGCTAGGCCGCAAAAACACCAACATACCACACTCAGCACACATGCATACATTTTATACATGAATGGATTTCCTTAAATGACCTGAGTTGTTAAAAGAACAAAGAATACAAATAAACCAACCAAACCAACCAGGATATGACGCGGATGATTTAAAGTGTAATTATTAATAATAATAATAATAATAATAATAATAATTCGAGGTTCTTATATACCGCTTTATCACAAACTAGTTCGTAGGTCGTCCCAAAGCGGTTCACAAATTATTATCCGTGGTTATAGGGCCTTTGCAACCAGCCAATACCTTTCTCAACTACCTGGGGAGAATACAGCCAGAGCTGCCATTTCGGCGCTAACATCTAGCATTCAACAATTCTAGCACTGCCCAACCACGTACGTATTTACAGCTGAGTAGACTGGAACAAGCGGAGTAAAGTATCTTGCTCAAAGATACAACACCTTGCCGTGCCGTGGTGCGAACACGCAACCCTCCGGTCACGAGCCCGGCGTCCTACCACTGGACTATCACTTGACTACCGTGCCTCTATTCTGTTTTTGACATCCTTAGGACTGTTAGTTTGTTCCTTCACGCATTCAATGTATATCAACTTACATTACTTTTATTTAGTTTGGTACGCAACTCATGACTTTATCGTCTCGGTATTGATGACAAAACTCTGAAATTACGTAAGTGCAAGGGTCATTACAGAAACCTCTGCTTCTGTTTGATATACGGACTGACCTGAGTCACGCTTTCGTATCTGTCTATCTGTTTCTCAATCATGTGCTACATGCAGCAGTCGTTGACTAACGTTGTAACTTTCTCTACAGAAATGCCTTTAATGTACATGAAGCTATCCAGCCCTATTCGTAAGATTATACGTCTCACAAGCCAAGAGAGGTTTTATGGTGGAAAGGAAAATACATACCGAGCTGTTATTACAAATCAACCATAGCCGTCTGTGAGAACTGCCAATTGAATCGTTTAATCCGCCCGCACTCTTGGCAGCAGATTTTTCATTTCAATTCCGATGTCTCTAATTACGAGTTTCCGAAATTTGTTCTTTCAATAAAATGGTATGAATAATCAATTTCATAATTCAACTAACAAAAACGTAAAATCTGAAGAAATGACGTCTTTTGATAAAAAGAATGTTCTTTACTGCTAAAGAAATCAACAAAGGTAGTTTGATTTTCATACCGTGTCTTACATATAGGAACACGATCAAAGTTATCCTCATTTCGTGAGAATAACCTTACTATCACGTTACTAATATTATATAGGCAAACGTGTATTTACCCACCTTCTAGTAACACTATGGCATCACATATCCATTATGGTAAAGGTTAATTGTACATAATCATACATTTAGGGCAAAGAAACTGTGTCAAACAAATTTTTAATAGAATGTAGTTCTCAAAATATTCTCAAAAATATATCAGCTTTTATAATTCAATCACAAAGATTTTCTAATATTGTGCTATAAGTCCTTACCTTGAATTGAAATTAAATTGGTTAAATTTGTCATGTTATGTACATGTCTTCTTTTCCTTCTTGGCAGATATCACTATAAAATACCTTAATTAGCTTAATTTAAGTTAATTTAAACACATATTTTTCCTTCTGTTTCTGCTCTTATGATATAGCTGAAGTATACAAGTGCACATGTACTTTCCCCTGGGCACCACAGATTGGGTATAGCCATACTAGCTACACGAAGTAACTCCTGCTTTAAAAAATGTGCAAACAATCATAATATGTCCTAGAGTTGGTGTGACCCTACCACTAAACTTAATATTTATTTGCTGGAATTGGCTTTTGAACTTCGTTAGTGGATGGCTGATGTGTGACATATGGATTGTGTATGACCTGTTTCTTTTGGGAAAAGAAAGCCAAATCTAACAAATATATATGTTTTGAATATTTCCATAATATATAAGAAAAAAGAGTCGCTATACCTAAGGAAAATATATCTTTTATCAAAACTTGTTTATTACTAGGCCTTAATTATAAGGTTGCTATCTTTACACATCACTAATATATAATCTGCTTTATAGGAGAAACTTCCCCTTTGTGTATCTATAATGTGAATGTTTTTGATATATGTAAACAATGTGTTCACCATCGGATGTAGCTGTAAGGAGAGGACTTATATAGGCAATGCCTAATGTCCAATCCTTTTGACTTCTCCTGTCAATAGTATATGTTGAAATTGAAATTGAATACAATGTAGTTTAGATCGCATTTGTTTCCATAAAATGACAGGAAACTAAACCCCGGTGGGCATGGACAGATTCCGATTGTATTGTTCATGCCAAACAAGCATATATATGCGGTTATACTGATTCGAATCTCAACCGTTTTTAAATTCTGACCCGAAAACTGAAAAAGATTCACAACACTGTCCTACAAACCTTACACAGGTGTCATCCCCCTATACCGAATGACAATGTCGTATGTTTTTATTACGATATCTGACACCCGTGACCTTGAAAGTTGGTTGTAAGTCTATAAAAGGAAAATTTATTATAACACTCCATCCCATGTACCTACTGGCCCAACATCATGACTTTGGGTCTTGAAGAAATTGATGATTTAATTCTTGCCAATAAAGCTCTTGTTAACTTTTGACCCTAGCGTTCAAAATGTCCCTTTGACCTATACATAAGTCATTTTTCAAAAATACTTTCGACCGTTCGAATACGCGGATGATTTTTAAGTGTAATTAATTTTCTGTTTTTGACATCATTGGGACTGTTAGTTTGTTCCTTTATACATTCAATGTAAATCAACTAACATAACTTTTAGTTAGTTTGGTACGCAACGTTGGTATGATGTATGCC
The DNA here is from genome assembly GCF_002113885.1 of Mizuhopecten yessoensis. Taxonomy (NCBI): domain Eukaryota; kingdom Metazoa; phylum Mollusca; class Bivalvia; order Pectinida; family Pectinidae; genus Mizuhopecten; species Mizuhopecten yessoensis. The sequence goes on from NW_018406035.1 coordinate 255,814, forward strand.
TACGCATGACTTTATTGTCTCGGTATATACGACAAAAAACGTCACTGCAAGCTTTTTAATCTGTCTTTCTGTTTCTCAATCATGTGCAACATGCAGCAGTCGTTGACTAACGTTGTAACTTTCTCTACAGAATTGCCTTTAATGTCCATGAAGCTATCCAGCCCTATTCGTGAGATTATACGCCTAACAAGCCAAGAGAGGTTTTATGGTGAAAAGGAAAATACATACCGAAATTTATTCTTTCAATAAAATGGTAAGAATAATCAATTTCATAATTCTACTAACAAAAATACTTCAAATCTGAAGAAATGACGTCTTTTGATAAAAATATGGTTCTTTATTGCTAAAGAAATCAACAAAGGTAGTTTGCCTGTCATACCGTGTCTCACATATAGTTAGTTAGATGTACATCAAAGTAAGATTTCTAGGAAAATATGGATCTGACCGATGTCACTGTACTGCAAAGGCGATAGGTCAGAATCTGTCTGGTGCCGTCTTCAATAAAGGACTTTCATGCTGGAAATTTCCATCAATAGCTGGATGGTGTTTCCGGAGTTGATCCGAATGCATCCGTTGTAAATGGTGATAAAGATATAAAGCATGTTCAATATATCCGGTCATCACATCTCAAATGGAAGACTAATTAAAATGACATTGGTAAAGGTAGAGTTATCCTAGAATCAGATTAACACATTAGAGAGTACGTTATATGTCTTCTTGTGTTCGTATCTAAACAATAAATCATAGATGAATAGCTCGACGAAGCTTGATATAGTACGATTTAGTATAACCGATCAGACAATAATGAATTAGATCCCGACACATGGTGTGTCCTTTGGATTATCTTATAATACTGTAACGGTACCCACCATGGTGTGTCCTTTGGGTTATCCTACAATACTGTAACGGTACCCACCATGGTGTGTCCTTTGGATTATCTTACAATACTGTAACGGTACCCACCATGGTGTGTCCTTTGGATTATCTTACAATACTGTAACGGTACCCACCATGGTGTGTCCTTTGGATTATCTTACAATACTGTAACGGTACCCACCATGGTGTGTCCTTTGGATTATCTTACAATACTGTAACGGTACCCACCATGGTGTGTCCTTTGGATTATCTTACAATACTGTAACGGTACCCACCATGGTGTGTCCTTTGGATTATCTTACAATACTGTAACGGTACCCACCATGGTGTGTCCTTTGGATTATCTTACAATACTGTAACGGTACCCACCATGGTGTGTCCTTTGGATTATCTTACAATACTGTAACGGTACCCACCATGGTGTGTCCTTTGGGTTATCCTACAATACTGTAACGGTACCCACCATGGTGTGTCCTTTGGGTTATCCTACAATACTGTAACGGTACCCACCATGGTGTGTCCTTTGGATTATCTTACAATACTCTAACGGTACCCACCATGGTGTGTCCTTTGGATTATCTTACAATACTGTAACGGTACCCACCATGGTGTGTCCTTTTGATGATCTGACAATATTGACCCAATGACAATGGCTGTTTATCACCCTACAATCCAAAATAAATCACCGTATTATCTATTTTTGACGGAAAATCTTCCATAAAAATAATAATAACTGTCATTTCTTTTTCAAATATCGGGTTTTACAAACTAACAATACTTCTAACGTCGTTAGCTTTAATACTCATTGGGAAATATTGATACAAATCACCTGGTACACAGAAATGTTCCATTATCCAATTCATATTGTATATTATAATGTACAATATTTAGTTTGTTTATCATAATTCTAACTGGCTTAATTAAATGATTAGATTTCAGCATATACTCAGTAAAGCTGGATTCCACCTTAATCGGTTTGATCAATAAATTGATTACAGTATCGAATAGTGATTCTGAGTCAGATTTTTTCCAGTGTTTTTCCCATATCTTGGATTGATTTTAACGTCATGCTTCTGTATACGACACTGTTCTTTCCATGTTAAGTTGTCGATTTTCGATATACTAGCATCATACTACATTTAAATGAGCAACAAAATAAATACGTATTCAAAATTTGAGAAAGATCTGTCATGTACTTTTTGGCAGATTATGATAACAATCTAGAACTTTCAATTTCAAGATGACTGCCTGTCGGCCATCTCTTTTTTTTCTGTCAGCCTCAAAAGGAAACATAGGGCCAACAAAAACTTGCCATTATTTGTTATGCAAATCTTTATCAAATATCTATTTACTGGTAGAATTTGATTTTGAATTTTATGCTGGAACCATTGTAGTTTTGTATCTTTGGTAGTATTGAAGGGTAAAAATAAATTGTATTCCAGTTCAAATATTGGAAGATAGGATTTGTTTTTCCGTTTAATTTCTGATGTATTGACTATGCTATTGTGGTTTTGCTCTGTAAGCGTATCTCCACTGCCTTTTTTACTTTTAAATAGAATATGAGTGTGGAAAGGTTAATAAGGTATAACAATAGTATTGTTATTCAGATATATATATATAAATATTTTAATCACAAATTTAAAGGATGCATACAGACTCTGGTAACTTAAAAACATTTCGATGTTACAGAAAACTTGTCTTTGAATTATTCAATATTTAGAAATGTTCCCCCTCCTTTCATTATGTCCGCTACTGTATTTTCACCTTTTGTATGCCAGTCTTAAAAATATATGTATTAATTCCCTAAAAGTTTAAATTATAACATAAAGGGGAGGTAAGAAGGTTAGTTTTGGTGTTTTTTATATTTAAGTTTTCAAAGAATCTTTCAGCAAATTCTGAAAGACGCTGTATGGCACATATTTCATGTTTAAAAATAGTTTTCCATTCCTTATCACAAGATGCCAATAGTCTTCTTATCAAAGTAGATTTTAAGCTATCGATAAAATTCCCTATATCTAAATGTATCATTTTTAAACCTCCTTTTATATATTGTTTAATTACAGTGCTCCTTTTTACTTTATTAATAGGTCCTTGCCATATAAATGTTTTAATTACAGTTCTGTCTGGATTCGGTATAGTCATAAAGAGGTGAATCATTTTTGAAAGTATTAATGTTTTTAAAACAGTTATTCAACCTATTGGTGTTAGTATTCTCTTTGACCAGTGTAGTAATGATTTATCTAAATTTTGTAAAGCTTTATTATAGTTAAGGCTAGTCATTTCATTTGAGTTGATAGAATAATCTGTTCCGAGTAGGTTAAATTTTGTGATCCCAATTTGATTGTTTACTTACTATTCATATCAATTGTGTTTCGTCACTATTTCAATTTTTTGGGTACCTCATTGCAAGATTTCCTAGAACCATGTAAAATAAGAGATGTGTCGTCTGCAAACTCTGACGAGCTTTTGTTCTTTATTCCCTACTTGGATACCCTTAATTGTTGTATTGTTGGGTTTTTTTACCATAATTTCCAATATTCTGCCTCAAGTAGAAAAAGATATAGTGAAACAGGGTCGCACTGACGACAGTCGCGATCTATAGTGAAAAATTCTAATAACCTACCACTTTATAATATAATGTATTGATCCAATGTCTGATACTCGGTCCAGAAAAAAATAAAAATTGTCTAGAAACTTTTTAAACCAATGACCTGGGAGTGTCATTTTTAGTCACCCCTGGGGGAACCCCATTCGGGAATATCTATTTCGGTTTCAGTGCCAGATTTTGACATCTGTTGCTTTTCGCTAAAAAAGCTTTTGTGTGTTTGTTTCTGTCGGAATAAATCAGGCGCTAATTACAAGCTCTTGGATACATATATCGATTTCCTTTTGTAAACGGGAATAGCATAAAACCTAAAGGCGTTCCAAATTTCACACTGGAATTACAGATAACCTAAAGATGTTCCGAGTAGGAATCAGGTACTTTTGAGGTTCACGAAAAGGGAGGACTGTTATATATAATAAAGAGCTATTGATTGGTTTAGATATTTTATGTCTGACCAACGACGACCGTTGATATTCGCGTATAGTGCGCACTTTTTTTAAAGGAAAAATGAAGTGCCAAGAAAGGGATGAACAAGATACGCAAGAACAATCCAAAACCAGTCTTTGGTCGCGACCATTTGTCGTGAATTTTTCAAGGGTTTTCGGATTTTGTTTTGAAATATGCTCGCAGCAATAAACTGCTAAATTTCGTTGAATAACCCCTGATTGCATATCAAATTGAACTATTACGAAAAGTTGCAGATGTAATATCCATCTTATATAATCAGTACTTTAGTATGTACCCAAGCGGAACACCGGAAGTAACTCTTCACTAATGAAGTGAGTAATGTAATAACCAGCAAGTTTAAGTGATATTGTACGTTGGGCATTGATATGGGGAAACATAACGAAGAATACATCGTAATTAGCACTCTGGGGTAAAAATGCGTTCTTGGGTAAAATCATGTTGAACTATTCAATCTTGACAGTAGGAATGTGGTAAAACGACATGGGGAAAGTGGCGAAGTTTGCAAGTTTGAAGTTTGAAAAATAAATATTAACGGGCTCAAAACAGCCCAATTCATTTATTTTCTTTCTTTTAAGCGTACACACTCTGCCGATATCGGTGTCCTATTCAATCGGATCTGCAGACGATCAGAAAACAACTACTTGGAAAAGTGTATCTTATAACAAAAAAAGAAGATTTATCCGTATATAAGATTGAATCTGTTCTGAAACTGATTGTTGTGAAACCAACATCGTTATATTCCAATTACCTGTTCTGTCCATGCCATGGTGACCTTGTCAGCAGATCTCCCCGTACTCGAGGTGTCAGTCAACACTAACGTTATATTTGCCACATGCTTACTTATTAATTCCATGTGTTGGCATGGCTACCAAGACAGCGTGGATGTATTAACACCTGGCCATTGTTAGACCATTTTGATTGACAGGTGGAAATATATCAATTGTAGCTTAGTCAATGATTAATATGAAAATGATCATAAAGGAGATGGGGTGACTTTCATGTCATTTTGTAATATTTCTAGTTTTCTGTATAATTCATTAGGTCGTATATTAATCAAGTATTCTCTCCAAAAAAGTACCCTATAGAAAACATGTTTGTGTATCTGAAATTATAAAATCTAAAATTGTATTCATTTTGTAGAAATATGATATTACCATCTGATGATCATATGTATATTGATATGTTATTCATTCCTGGTTTCCACTGTATACCAATCCATAACCACTACCCTATTCCCGTAATTGTTCTGTTGTACATACTACTTCATTCTTGTAGCTAGTGTTGAAAAGTCAATTATTAGGCAGGTAACAAATTTACATGAGTGTCACGACACTTGTTTTTGTTTCCTTTTCTGTTCTATAAAACATGTACTTCAATGTATTGTCAAACAAAATTTGAATAAAACAAAGTTTAAACCAAGTTAGTTGTCTATATCAACATCTGCTATACCCGCAGCCAGTTCACTGTAAAGTTTTGTTTTAAATGCTTCTATTTCTTTCAATATTTCATTTTGTTCAGTAATTCCTCTGCTTTTTTCTAGTTGAGGTATTGTTTTGTAAGTAATCTAGACTCCAGACTACAGACGTTTTTGTAGCTTTTTCCCCATACAGTTAACTTTAGACCTAATTAGATGTCCTTTCATTTTTGTTTGTTTGATGGTTTCTAATTCCCTTTTCGTGGTGTAAACTATCAAATTTATTTGCTCAGTTGTCTTCAGATCTTATTTATATTTTACATTTTTTTCTTTTTTTCTTGTAGTGATGCTACTATCAAGATATGGAAAGTTCATGTTTGTTAAGTTGAAATCATTTCGCTTTGAAGTAAGGCGTCTCTATTGGTAATGTTGTAAGTTAAGATCGATGAGAGTGACTAAAGTACATTGTTTGTACTGTTCTTGATTTTAAGCTCTGAAGGGTATATACCATCAATGGGGTGAATTAATTTATTCCTATTCAAAGGCAGCACATGGTTAACTTATCTTAATGTGAAACTGAATAGCTCGGCTAAGATTTTGCGCTTAGCGCTCATCAATAAAGTCAGCTTCGTGTGAAAATATAGCCAATCGTCGAAAAGAGGGTAACAGTTAAATTTGTTCCCAGAAACCTTTATCATCAAACTTAACGAAGACTTGGTTAATCAGGAACTCAATAATCCTCACAATATCATCCTCGGTATACTTTACTTTTGTCTTTGTTGTTATGCTTGCTCCAAAATAATTTACAACCATTTATTGATATTCCCGTTCGCCTGTCTTTGAAAACTAAGCTCTCCTAACAAAACAACGAAGGCGTTAATTTAGTTTGATTGCAGGTATTGTATTTTTAAGGGTCAAAAAGTCATAAGTGTTGATAGAGGAAACATTTTGAGAAGAGGAGGTTTACGATTTATCAAAACATCTTTTGAATTCTACAAAATCCAAATACCATTGATTCCACTTCTTGTGTTTCCAGTGTCACAATACGGCTGCCATTCTGATTCAGTGGTACTGAGAAAGGTAACAAAAATGGAAGTGAGAGGTATTGATAGATACCTGGTATAGACACAAGAAGAGCCAGCGATAAACCGTTGGTTATTTGGACTATTGTAACACTAGCCAACTGGAGTTAACAAGCTTGTGCACTGGATATCTCTTTATCATAATCCGTCTGTTTCGCAACACTAAATACATATCGTGAATAACCTGTAATTCCGTGCTTATATAAAATCAATTTCATTTCAAATACATGAGTGTAAATATATCTAATTAAAGAGCAAGAATTTGTAAACTTATTAGTACATGTATATATATATATCCATTGGTGGTTCAAAATTTAAAATACTCTGTTCTTGTTCTATAGACATACTCATCGATTGTTCATTTATTGATTAACAGTATTCCATGATAATCTATTGAATGGCGGTTTTTAATAAGTTTTAGCATAATAATTAGTAGATGATAGTGTAATAACACGAATTATTTATTAAAGTTCATTTATAGATCAGAATTATTTTGTTATATGTATATTACGTATTAATATACATATGGTTGATCTCTACTTAAGTCTATTGAGAACGATTTGTTATACGTTTGCTCCGGTTAAATGTTACCGGTCTGAACCCTAGTTCTGGAAAACTGTGGCTGGCATGGCCTGAGGGTGTGTGTACTGCATAAAAATTGGGTCCGATGTACAGATCACATAGACACTGAGACCTTATGTCTAGAACATCAACAGTCATACATGTACTTCAATGTTTCTCATTTCGTACCTAGACAGGGGGAGATAGACCCCAGATCAGCGTCCATGGCTAAAAGGGTTTCTGACCCCAAATGCATCCCAGACCCACCAATGATATGTAATCTACACATACAGGTTCACAATTCTAAAAGTGTCCTCGTACGTTCGAACTTACTATTAACGCATACCTGAAAATTAGGATTATTACTATATAGTGTATTTATAGACAATAAACTGTGTTGTACTTTCACTTTTATTAGGAAAGAATGAATGTGATGACAATTTACCTTTTTTCTGTTTAAAACATGAACTCTTTTGCTACAAATATAGTGTGGTTTTCCCCATTGACTTAATTTATAAAGACGTATTGTTTGTGAATCAAATAGAGTCCACTCCAGCAGTTGCAATTTTATCTCTTTTTACGGAAAAATTATGTCGATAAAATAAGGTTATCTTTTTCACTGAACATAAAGTTCAGTGGTACCCCAGACCAGAAACGCTTGACTCGTTTTAGACACCTTTATGATTACCACACACAGAAAGCGCACTCGATTAGCAGACGTATTGTAACAAAGAGGTACACTATATTTCTCACGATATCCGCTTGTGACCTTCATTAATACCAAATAGATTTCTAATATAACAATTTGAAGAACATAAAGGAATCTTTATCATGGCTTTCCTATTGATAATAGAAAAAATAATCATTTCATAAACAATTTGATATTTAGAAGTTTGTTACGTATTAAGGCTACTCATGGATTACATAACTCATAATAGATAGCTTATTTTTTAATAACAGAAAACATCAAAGGAAGAAGTTAAATACCCTCGAAATAAGTGTTGGAAAGTGTTGGATCAGTGTTTCAAAGCTGGATATTAATCTACACCAATAACACACTGTTGTGAAATGAAATTGTGCCTTGGCTGGTATTCACTAACCGATGGATAGCCACAGTATCCGACCTGTGTACAGGTTTAGCCGTATAAAGCTATATCTGATGGACAGACAATGGGTTTCGTTACCTGACATGTGATTAAATGCCTACACAAAAGGAAAACATTGATATGTTATAACCCATTCGAATACCACAGTTAAATGGTCTAACGGTCATCACTGCCTATATTCGAAGGTAGATAGCAGTGGATGGAGACGTTGCACTAGCAACCTTGGATTCTGCCACTGGCATTGTGTTGCATCATTTGTTATTAAAATTAAAAACGATTTGTGTATGACCTATTAGTTCCCAACCATTGAGTTGGTCATAATTAATCAAAGGACAGGTCATTACCGAAGGCCAGCTGTAAACCTGACATTTTGATTATCCTTTAGCTGCTGGTGTTGAAGAAACACGGTAGGGGCATGGTTGATGGGGCTGTTTATTTCCGTATACATAGCAATGAAATTGAAATTCATCTTTCTCTTAGGATATTTGTTTTTAACTAAGAACTCCTCATCAATTTTTGCTTTATCTGTCATCTATATATCCTTACATATAATAGTATTCCGGAATAATATATTTCCTTGGTTTGTTTATATAAATATTTTTGATTTACCAAAACATATACTGTTTTCTCTATGATGGATCTTTTAAATTGGACACGTTGGAAATATTTGGTGGTGAACAAGTGGATGCACTTTAGTCATTGCATTTCAAAACACAAGAAAAGGTGGGGGGGGGGGGTTAAAGTAAGAAAAGTAGGAAACTTTCACAAATGAAATATCACCATGTTACTAATATCTATGCCGATATGCATGCTTATAATAAAATGCCTTTTATGTACAATCAGCGCATAAACATTGGATATACACATAACAATTGATAAAACAATGAAATGGCTTAACTTTAACGATTAAAACAGATACTTTCCTTGAATTAAAATTACCAACAAATCAATCTTCATATATTAAACTATAGTTTTGGAGGAAAATGCCATTTTATTTTGTTAAGTTAACTTTAATAAGCATGAAAACAAATCAGGATCTGGAACTCACTTCATCCAAAGGTGCTGAACACATATTAAATGATATATATAATATACAATATTAACTATAACTATCTCATACTTATAGAATAAAAAAGGTATAGAGAGGTTTCGAAATTGCCAAGTTTGAGATGTGTCCAGAAGCCATAACTCAGTATAAAACAAGTGTGTGTAATGAATATGCATTTTATGTAAGTGTTATCAAATGAGTAAAGTTGTAAACTTCAACTCAAAATATAAAATATAAAGGAAATTATTGAGAACACAAAACTCTTTTCATTTGAAATTTACCGAAAAGAATTCCCTGACTTAATCCTCCATTTTATATTAACAGTCTTCAAGTGACAATTACATTTCTGTCATTTCTCATTCTTTTATTTATGCCTGTTTACCTTATACATGTTTTTAAAAACAGAAATGGTATTATTTTGGTTGTTTTAACTCATTTTAAAATCAGCAAATCATATTTGTGATTTACCCAACCCCTTTTGTCCCCAAAAAACACTTTCGTTCAGACGTTCGCCTTAGTTTTTGCGCATGTAATACAATAGGACATCTTTATACAAATTAAAGAGGTAAAAATACGGATATACCGGGGCCCACAAAAGACCTTATAGACACTCATCCTTTGTACTTCATTCTATTAAACTGGGGTTTACACTGTAGTACACTAGAGTTAACACTATAGTGCACTGGAATGCGTTACAATGTATATCTAGTGCACAAACTTGTTCAGTACGTGTGCACTACAAAGTACACTAGATAACCAATTAAGTTATCTCCCTATTGAAAATGGTTAATGTAAAGCAGGGGATAACGGCTACAATTTGTACGTCACGGCCCACGGACAGAACCCATTGCCATTCCAACCTGGTTGAAAGTTCCCAAACAGGGCAAATGTGAAGTATTGCCATACGAGGAACTAGATAGAACATATCAATATCTCAAATGATGCAATTCTGTAGTTGTATTTTTGTCGCTTTAGTGTCCCCAAATAGAGGCCACAAAGCCAACACCAGTTGCCTCTTACAACACACAGGGGGTACATACCAGCAGGTAGATTCTCAATCCCGGGGAGCATAAGTAATATAGTGTCTTTTTCCTTGAAAGAGCCTAACAAATGGCATACTTTGAATAGTACCTTATGTCAGTGCCCTTTAGTAATCCTTGGCTTCTTGCATCTTCCACTGCTATGGTGAATGCGCTTGCAGTCCGTTGATACGCCAGTCTGGGACGCTCTCTCCCATATCATACCTATATTAACATTATGTCCGTCTGTTTGACTACCGATTAATGTATAAAATAATAATAAATTCCGCATATTTAATTTAATACCTTTCACATTGTAGCAGTTTTTATCACTTTTGTATGTATTTTTTCTCATAATTGTTCTTTAAGCCAATATTCCGTGTACACGGATCCTATAAGTCGAAACCGTGGTAAAATCATTAAACAGTCATGTCAATGATCGCGGTAAACAGCATTAAATAGCTAGCTCATTGTTAATAGCATACTATAGATAGGAGATTATACACAACGTTTTGTTGGGGGTTGAATGTCTGCCTGAAGCACACCTGCGTAATATTATACACAATGACCACGTTAAATAACATAAGATGTTGATCAGATGCTAAATATTATATACCAAACCAATATGGTGATATATGTACATGGTATGATATTTCAATTTGTATTAGCATTACTCCCATCGTTAGTTGAACATAAGGCAAACATTTGATTGCACATATAGATGTTGGTCATGAATTAAGTATGCCAAAAAAGAATTACACTGTAATAATTTTGCCTTTACATAAGATGCAATCGTTTTCAGTAACATTTTGCATCATAAATAAAAATGAGCGAAATTTACATCACATGCATACAGCTGTTGTTGTTACTGATTAACCGTCGTCGTCATTAGCTAGGTCCATCCATCGTAGAGGTTTTCAACCCCTAACCTGGAACTCTCTCCGGATGGTGGGTCAGCAGGGGTGACCAGTCCCTACTCTCCGACGGTTGGCTTCCAGCTACTGTCTCCTCTCCGCATCAACAGCCATCGTGATGCCCGTTCCGCTTCGTTCCCAAACTCTCTCACTGCCGTCTTCCTTACTCCTCCCGTAATACCAAGGGATCCGAGCATCCTCCAGCATGATTGGGCCGGGAATCCTTTGCAGTCTACTTCCACAGGAAAGTTCCATGACTGCCAGCCTTTTCTGCCACACTCCTCTGTCAGCTCCGCATACTTGCTCTTCTTTCGTTCGTGCGCTGATTCACATCTTGTCTCCCACGGCACAGTCAGTTCCACTATCACTAGTTTCTTCTTACTGGGTGATACATGTAACAACACTATGTCTGGTCGTAGTGCTGTCTCCAGGATTGACATTCCTTGCTGTTCCCGATGGTGTCTATCCCTCTCTATGGAACCGAATGAACGTTGGTCCCCTTTGTGTTCCATATGTTTTCTTCCTTTCCCTCTCTTTTTGATTTTGAGCAAGTTGCCCTAACATCTGGTCATGTCTCAAAGTGTATCGGCCCTGTGCTAGCGCTACCTCACAGGAAGAGAGAATATGTTCCAGATTTCCGGGTCTTCCACATTGGTGATATGTGGGAACTTCCACCAAACCCCCAAAACAGCCCTGAGAATGAACTGTAGCTGCTATGGTGTGTATCTCCAGATCTCTGCCAATGTCATCTTCCCCTCTTCCGTCTCCCATTGGGTCCATGCCCCTTGACTCCCCATCTCCATTGCTTTCACCTTCCTTCCATTCTCTTTCTGTTGCCTGATCTCTTCCTACACTTGCTTTCTCTTCTCTGCTGCATTAGCATCTTTCCATTTCGCCGACTGCCCTCTTCCTAATCATTGCCTTCCGCTGCACACTGTCCCCACAATGTCCTTGTGCCGGAGTCTGCTCTCTGCCTCTGTAACTGCCTTGCTGGCTGACTACTTCCTTCCGGTTTTCACCTCAACTCCTGCTTTCCTGACTTTCTCATCCCTGGAGTCTTTTATTGTCATGATCAGTCGTGCCTTTTCAGTCTTGAATTCTTTCACTACAGATGTTAGTGGGAGCTACAGTTTGGATGTCCTACTATACAGTCCAGTTGAAGAGAAGCACTGAGGAACTCAAAGCCATCTTCTCAGATTGTGTTGATTTTCCTTTAGATTCCCTCTACAGTCGTTAGGGTAATCTCGTACAGCATCAGTGGCCAGGACAGTCGTGGCAGTAGACCATGATGGAATATCCATGTCTTGAACTTTCCTGTCAGACATGTCTTGTCGATGTTCCTCAATCCTTCACAAACCTGCTGCTCTAGCTTGTTACTGTTGTTAGTGTCCTTCAATCTGTCATAAACCATTTTCTAAGGCACTTGATTGGGTTACTCACAATAGATGGAATCTTCTCTCACTGGATAAGAAGGCGGAATTGTCTCGTCACACGACCGTTTTTCAGGATGAGACATCTGGATTTAGCTGACGAACTTCATTCTAGACCAGGATACAGTATCCTCCAGTGCTGTCAGTATCCACCTTGCTTCGAATGTGTTGTTGCTGGGATCGTTAGATCATCCATGAATCCTCTGCTCGGTGGCTGCCTGATGTTTGTTCTGGATAGTGGGCCCCTCGTCTCCCTTTTCCCTGCCTCAATGATCATGTTCATTGCCATCACGAAAAGCATTACCGAAATTGTACATCCCGTGACAATTCCCTTTCTCCAAGAAAGCTGGGTCAACGTCCCGAGGCTGGGTACATTGGTGCTCAGTACATATGTGATCATTTCGGGGGTGTGATTGTCGCGCGCTGGGCGTCAACGTAGCAGAAAGCTTTCACAGTAGCTCCAATTTGAGCCAACCTGTTTGCCGTGGGCTGCGTCTCATATTCCAGGGGGAAAAAGATCCTGGTGGTTGAGCAGAGGTCGGAATCACGGATGAACTCTGGATTGGAGGGAGACATGATCCGACTTTCTGCAACATACTACATTGGCTTCGGACTATGGGTAGTCGAGAGGTGGTATGGGCTCTCTATCACCAATCGGCTGGTCACGCCGAGCCCTTGGTTTACATACTTCCAAGAAGGCGGTGGCTTAGGGTCAATCGCGAGGGTATGCTCTTCCGGGTAATATATATACTCGTTATGTATACTTTTACGAGTATACTACTTTGTGTATCCCTGACACTTTGGCGCTGGATATCCGCGCTGATATTAGTGTCCCCTCGTTGGGCTCCGTGGCGGGCGGGGACACAGACAGTGAACTAATTAATAAACATAAATGGGTAATGAAAAAAACACAGAAAAACACCCTACAACTACCACATTCCCACAATTCATCATCATGTCGTCAACCACTAGTGGAAAAACTGCAGCAACATTGTCTCCTCTTCTGTTGAGGAAGGGTATAAAAGGAAAAGCTGGGATCGTAAAGTCCGTCAAACCTTTGGGATCTGGCGATCTCCTAATCGAAGTTTTTCGCAAACAACAGGCGATTAACCTACTGGGTACCACCAGTTTTGGAGGTATCAGTGTTATAGTGAAAGCACATCCATCACTAAGCAGCAGCAAGGGGGTAATCAGATGCCCCGCCCTGCGCAATGACGTTGATGCCGCCATACTGGAATACTTCCTGGAGGAGGAGATCCCAGTCTCTGATGTGCGACGGATTTTGTCCAAGAAGAACAACAAGTTGGTTCCAACAGACACGTTTGTACTGACCTTTGCTACCCCATCACTACCTTCGACCGTAATGATTGGTTACCAAAGGTGCAGTGTCTCCGTCTACATCCCCTTAATCCATTAAGATGCCGTAACTGCCAGAAGCACGGGCATCATGAAAAAAAGATGTAGGCGGAAGACCGTTTGCCAGTACTGTAGTCGTGAAGGTCATGAGGACCAAAGCGACTGTGATATTGCCAACCTGCGTTGTGTCAATTATGACGGAAAAGCATGCTGCGTCGTCTCGAGACTGTCCTGCCTGGAATCGCGAGAGAGAGATATTGCGGGTCAAATATACCCGAAATGTCTCCTTTCCCGAGGCTAGGAGGATAGTGGAGAGCACGGACGTGGCTGCTCCCTCATATGCACAAGTGACGAAAGTCCGGTCGCCGGTTGACAACGTCGCAGTCAAGGATGCTTCGGGTCAAGTATCTGCAGACATACCTGCCTGGGGCTCACAAGTCCCAGACATGACTGGCCAACAGGAATTGAAAATCCTCACGGGAGACCCATCCTGTTTCACGACTATACGAAAACCAACCAAAAACAACAAACAGTCAAAAGTAGCATCACCATCAAAAACAGCATCTTCATCAAAACCAGCATCTTCATCAAAACCTGCACCAAAATCAAAACCAGCACCACCATCAAAACCAGCAACACCATCAAAAACACCTTCCTCTTCAGGAGAAAACCCTCCAAAGGTTGGCCCATCTAGGGCACATGTGCGTGCGCAGCGATCTCGCTCACTCACATCTGTTCTTCGATCCCAACTGAGGCCAGAGGCAACATCACCAACCAACAGACATAAGAAAAAAATTAAAATAGCGAGGGGCAAATCTGATGGACCCGATCTGAATGTCACCTTTGGCAAAGGATCAGAGAACCCGACAAACCGGTTCAATGTCCTACTAGGTTTCGATGATGAGATGGAGACGAATGCCTCAGCGCTTCGTGCTTCGACTCCATCGAAATTCAGCCAAAACAGCAAAAAATAAGACTCACTTCTATTGCCCAAAAGACAATTCCAAAATCCGCTCCAAAACCTACGAAGTTCCTTTTATCTGAAGAATCTTTTAAAACACGCAGTAATCGGGCAACTGCTCTAAGACGCTACTTTAATTGCCCAACTGCTTCAAACTACAGTGAATTTAAAGTTTGGCGGGCAAAGGCTCGGCGATCAATTAAAATTGCTGGAGAGAATATGTATCCAAGATATCATCAAACACGTCCTCAAAAAACGTATGGGATATGATTCGGAAAATAAGTGGGAAAAAGAAAAAGGCAACATCCTCCAACCTCATTAATAAAAACAAAAAAAAATCTTCTATGACTATAATTGCTGAAGCATTTCCAAAAAACATAGCTAAAAACTCATCCCCTTTAAACCACTCCCGAAAATTCCAGTTTTTAAAAAAAAAGAGAGAGAAAAGAAATGGCTCAATTTCAAATCATCAAACAAAGAAAGTTATACTGAACAATTTACCCTACCAGAACTTGTTGATTCACTTAGAAAATCACAGGACACTCCTTCAGGTCCTGATGATATTCCATATCAATTTCTAAAGCACTTACCGGACTCGTCACTAACATGCCTTCTTTACATATTCAATCAAGTTTACGCTTCCGGAAAGATTCCCGATTCGTGGAAGAACTCCACAATTATACCTATCCCAAAACCGGGAAATGATGCTATTGACCCAAACAACTATCGTCCTATCTCTGACCAATTGTGTATGTAAAACTTTAGAACGAATGATATACACTAGACTGGTTTGGTTTCTTGAGGCCAACGATATAATATCCCCTCTTCAAACAGGTTTTAGAAATAGAAGAGGGACAAATGACCATCTCATCAGATTAGAGACGTTCATTCGAGAGGCTTTCGCCAAGAAAGAACACCTTGTCGCTGTGTTCTTCGATCTTGAGAAGGCCTATGATACTACATGGCAGTATGGCATCATGAAAGATCTTCACGACCTTGGCGTACGTGGAAACCTTCCCAATTTTATATCTAATTACCTATCAGATAGACACTTCAAAGTCCGTGTTGGTTCAACTTTTTCTGAAACGTCTAAACAGGAAATGGGAGTCCCACAGGGTGGAATCCTATCAGTCACACTGTTTGGTCTTAAAATCAATGATATAGTCAAATGTCTTGGTCAATCAACAGAAGGGTCGTTATTTGTGGATGACTTCTTGATCTGTTACAGATCTAAGAACATGCACACGATAGAACGACAACTTCAACAGAGTTTAAACAAACTACAAAATTGGGCAGACGAAAACGGCTTCAAATTCTCTAAATCCAAAACTGTGTGCATGCATTTCTGTCAAAAACGAAAAGCACACAATGACCCAAATCTAACACTCGATGGCACTAGAATTCCTGTTGTTGAACAGACTAAATTTCTCGGCCTCATTTTTGATTCGAAACTCTCTTTCATACCACATATAAAGTATCTGAAGGATAAGTGTTCCAAGGCGTTAAACATTATACGAGTCCTTTCTCATACTGATTGGGGAGCTGACCGTGAAATGCTGTTGCGGCTATACAGATCACTTATTCGAACAAAACTTGATTATGGTTCTATGGTATACGGGTCGGCGCGCAGTTCGTACCTTCAGATGCTAGACCCAATCCATAACCAGGGGCTACGTCTAGCCCTTGGAGCTTTTCGAACAACACCTGTAAAAAGCCTGTACGTGGAAGCAAATGAACCACCCTTTATGACAGAAGAAAAAAACTTTCATTACAATTTGCAGCTCAATTAAAATTAACCCTAAAAATCCTGCTTTCGACCAAGTATTTAACCCAAAATACCAAAACATATTTACGCAAAACCAAAAACTTCTGCCAACATCTGGTATCCGAATTTCGAGTTTCCTGCAAGATCTCAACATAAAGTTGACGGACATAGCTGAATTTAACATATCTGATGTTCCTCCGTGGACCATTCAAACCCCTGATTTTAACTTTACATTACATGAGCGAGGGAAATCAAGTGTTATGCCCGAAGAACACAAATCCTCCTTTCGGGAATGCATTTCGAATTACCCTTCTCATACACAACTTTACACCGATGGTTCCAAAGAAGGTGAGAAAGTGGCAACAGCCTGCTGTACTGCTAATACTTGCACTTCAGTCCGACTACCAGACGGCGCGTCCATCCTTTCTGCTGAAGCATGCGCCATTGGTTTGGCACTCGACCATATTGATGAACACCGCATTAAAAAGGCAATTATTTGTTCAGATTCTCTATCTGTCCTACAGAGTTTACAGTTACGAGATCCTAAAAACAGACTAGTACAAAACCTTGCTCTTCGAATATCTCGTATCTTAAAAAAGTCTAAAATAACTTTACTATGGATTCCGAGCCATGTCGGAATTAAAGGCAACGCATTTGCTCACAGGGAAGCAAAAAAAGCATTGAATCTCGAACAAACAAATATCAAACTACCATACACAGATTTTAAACCTGCTATTCGTACAGCCATTCAAAATGAATGGCAGAAACGCTGGTCTCTGGAGACCAACAACAAACTTTTTAAGATACAACTGAAACTTAAAACATCTATTCCCAGTCGGAAAGATCGTAGAGAGGAAGTTGTCCTCGCTCGGCTCCGTACTGGGCACACATATCCTACCCATTCGTACCTTTTAAAACGAGAAGATATACCTTCATGCCACGCATGTGACACTCCATATACGTGGAACATTTTTTAATAGAATGTTCCGATTTTAAACACATTCGTGATAACTACTTCCGAGTCCCGGATATGAAAACACTTTTCAGTTCCGTGGATTCGAAGGCATTATTTAACTATTTGAAAGACATCGGTCTATTTTATAGACTCTGATGTCTTTTAACCCACCTTACCCTTTTTGACGTTATGTATATATCACATATTCTATATCATCTATTCGTCATCTCTTTTATTATTTTAACTCCCTTTTATTATTTTTTATTATCTACACATACAATGCGAATACTTTTAAAAATGAACCATTTTATCTGATTTTATCTTCGCTATTCACATGTTTGTTAAAAAAGTAAAATAAATAAATAAATCACCATGGCCCTAAATGACCACAGCCGTCGATGGGCCGTTAAACATAAACAAACAAACAAATCTTGGGAGTGTGTTTTCTTGTTTGCAGTGTTGTCGTATATATTCAGAAAGAATAACTATACAATGACGCTTCAGCGACTCGTCATAGGTTCGCTGCGGCCATTGTTTGGAAAAAATGCTGCTACTGGATGGCAGCTACTAGATGATACATAAGCTTTTCTCTGCAGAATCCCATGCCATCTGTCTTATCCTTGGACACATTAAAATGATGTACCACACTCAATTACCTATTCTAACTTCAAGTGTGTTCTACAGTGTTCGCGAGAGAAAATTGAATATTATATCGTAATATTGGCGAAATTCAACACTAACACTAAAGCCAAATGTTAAATATTGAAAAAATAGTTAGAAGTAGAGAGAAAATATAAGGATCCGAAATGGTGCAATGTGTGAAGCAGATTGGTTTTGGTTGCTGTTGTGTTCTCCTGTAGAGGGCATAACATGATATACTCTATTCCGCAGGGGGCGGGGGGGGGGGGGGGCATATTATTTGATTATTTGAACATGCAGTTCTGAACGATCGTTGCTAAACTTCAGCATTAAATGTAATCGCAACAACTTGTTAAGCCGTTGTCAGTATAATGTGACAGGGTAAATTACTGTGCTACACTGTAATTGCCTCCTGCAAAGTATTCCAGTGAGGTAGCAGTGTAAAAGTCGGTATCAGATCCACGCTAACGTAACAAGGCAAAAACACTAACAAACCGATTCCATTACATGTACAAACGTATATATTACTCACATGGAGGAACGTCCTTAAATGAGCTTTACTGCTGATGGGACGTTAGAAACTATACACCCAAACTAAAGCAAAACATTACACACGAGGCACGAATGCAAATGACCTTCGATGTGTAATGACGCTAAACCGAAGGAACCAAATCATGCTGTAACGAACGGCTCATGTAGGTAACTCCCAAAGAAAATCATATTTGCTTTTAATTCTTTCTTTCCTCTACTTGGAGACATAAGAGCGACCAAACTAAATATGATGCGGCCAATACATCAATAGGGATGTTATTAACTATCTCTTTACTGTGACTACATTTCCATCTCCTCGTTTGACATCGGCGTTAAGCAATCGCAAAAACGATACCCCTGCTTGCTCGAGAGAAGAATTGGCTTGTTGTACCCGAATTCATATGTTGTGAATAAGAGGCGACTAATGAGGGGTCTCGCAGTTCTGGAGGAGGGGGTGGGGGTAAAATAACGCATGATGCAACAATCTATGTGTTCTTTTCTTGCTTCCCTTTTTTTGTTTTAGTGAGTCTAGTATTAATATGGTCCTAGCTATTGCAAGGACGATGAAACTCAAACGGAAAGAAAAAAAAAACAGATGATGGCTGTTCTTTGTTTAGATGTTTTCTCAATTGTTCTTTTTATAATTTTGTATTCACTTTGAGTTTGATTTTTGTCCTAGTGTATCGACTTAATACACGCATACCCATTCTTATTTATTGAAAAGCGAAGACCAGCCCTGAAACAAAACATGCCACAAACCATTTACAGTATAACATTTGTTTTTATAACTTCAGCCAACAAGAGACTTCTTTTTTATGATAATATTACAGATCTCAAATATCTCTACAATTCTAACATACGTAAAACTGTTGATCTGTTCAAAAAGATATTAATGTCGGCGTTTGTTTTCAACCGTTTTGTTCGTTTGGTGTCATTTCTTGTTACATCTACGTTTAATTCGCACTAACGGCTTCCTTTTTGTGAAGGATGTACACCTTTTGAGAAGTAAAAAAAAATAAAAAAAGTTATTTGTCGGTGTGTTCGTTTTTGTGCTACGATCGGTCAAACATAACAATTTAACATGAAATGCGATTGTAGGTGATTTTTTGTTTTTGACCATTTGCGAAACAAATTCATACTATATCTTCCAAGTATGTTATCAGATACATGTATGTGAATTTGTTTGCAGAATTGCTGAAAACATTTTTTTCTCTGTTAAATTAGGGAAGTAAGATATCTTAGTCTGATGCTTTTAACTATGGAAAGCGATTTAAGTTTCCCTACCCCTTAGTTTTTAATGAAAAAAAACCCCATATTATTTCACAATTTTTGCAGATTTAACACTTGATATAAAAAAAATCTGCTATTAAACGTGTGGTTTTTTTAATGTTTATTGAATCCAAAGAAAATGTGTTTCTCTTTCTAAAACAGGTACCAAAATGAGATATGATGTCCGTGTGCTTCTTTTCTCCCATTAATATTTGTGTTATTTTCCACCATATCGGAGTCAAAAATCAAAAGTGATTCAGGTACAATGAACATGTAAAAATGCATACGAAAAATGTATAATTTTCCACTTAGAAAGTTGTGAAGTTGTAAAGCAAAACTGAAGTTGCTACATGTGGAAACAATGACAATTTAAGTGATCAATCTAGTGTCAAAACAAATGAAACTTTGGCCTTTCGTGAAGCACAAGAAACACACATTTTTAACATGTCCGCCGAATTGGTCATTTTATAAAAATCTTGTAAAAACAGTTTTTCAAACAAGAGGCATCTCGTTTAGAGACATTGAAATAGCAAAATGTGATTTACTGCCCTCATTTACAATTCTTAGGACCTGTCTTTTCTTTTCTCACTAATTTACTCAGACAGTAAACCCCATACAAACAAGCAAACCTCAAACTGATTATTATAATGCTACATGTATAGAACATATTTTCAATTGTTGGTAAATTATTTATATTCTCCCAAATGTTAATAGTTTCATCAACGATATTGAAAGATGTTTTCATGAAACACAAGGGAATCTCTGGTTTATTGTCTCCAAACGGGATATACATGTTTTTACGTAATTTTCAGTCAAAGTATTCAAATTGCCGCAAAGTCATTCCAAGAGGGTATCGTTCAGCACGCAAAATAACACAATACTTTTGTCTCGTGTGTTGAAATTATGTCGGCTATGAACGAAACGCGAGTATTGCTTGACATTTGCTAAATCTAAAATATGTTCCGGTGACCTATTAACAGCGCTGGTGATCTGAATAAGTACAATTTAAGTAATGTACGAAATCATAAAAAACCAGAATACGCAACCGATCATTTTACTGGGTGTCATGTTTTGTATCGTTAAGCGTTTCTTTATAATGTTATTGATTTTGGTATTGATATTTGGTTTTGTGTTGTCTTTATAAACAATGTTGATTTACCCTTATTTACTTAAAAGATGATTTACCTATAACTTTGCTGTATCTAAATTGGCTATAAGTGGTAAAAATAAATAAAAGTGAAACGGAAATATTTTATTTTAAAAGGATAGGAAACATACTTCATTTGAAGATAATATCAAGATTGTCGTTATCCAGAATGTTCTTAATATTTGACAAATAATGAGTCGATGGTATTGTAATTATATTTTTCTTTGAATGAGCATACAATTATATAATGATGAATACAAAATGAGGATGTACCTTATGTCGGTGTCAATTAGTAAACCTTGACTTCTGGCGTCTTCCACCGCTATGGTAAAGGCACTTGCGGTCCGTTGATACGACATGACATATGTCGACCTTGCTTTCATCCATATCATTCCAATGGTGACAGTAAGTCCATCTGTTTGACAACCGAGAAATACATAAAGCAGAAATATATTCATCAAATTTGATTTGATAACTTTCATGTTTTAGAAATATTTATCACTTCCGCACGTAATATTGTTCTTTATCATAAATTCAACGCACGTATGCACACTTCTGCTATGAAAGGAACATGATCAGGGAAAGCCAGGTAAAGGTAGTGGTTAACGGTATTGAATAGCTGCTAGGAGACAGAAGAAATTAATGGATAGATGTTGGATACTCTTTACAGTATTGATTGAGGGAGTGGTCAATGTATACACCAATCATATCACAGTGTTGTTGCATATCCTCACGGTGGAATATATTGACTAAATTGTTAAAATTAAATTGAGGATTTTGTGTTTATTTTCTCGAACTATATTTTTTGCTGGGAACGGTCGCATGTACTCGTGACGTCACAAGAACAGGTCCCATTAACAGACAGCGCTCACTTTGACTTTGAAATGCGATAACAGGTTGGAAATATAAGAACAATTTCAATTAAAAACGGAAAATAAGTATTTAGCTGCCTTCTTTGTATAGTTATTGTCCTATAATTCTCACAATATTGCAGACAAATTAATCATAATGTGCTAACGCGTGCAAATCATAGGACAATAACTTTCCAAAGAAGGCAGTTTAATGCTTAAATAGATAACAGAAAACCCTTAGTTTTAGTCACACAGTTACATTCACACTCCGAAGTGAGCTTATGTCAAGGTGCTGCGTCCGTCGTCTGTCCGTCCGTACGACGTCAACGATTTTGTCTCAATAACCAAAAGGCATAGGATGATTCAATTGGCCAGAAGCAATCTGGAATAAAGCGCTACCAAAATTGTTCAAATGAATGACCATGACCAACTTTAAAGGTCATTAGGTTAAAATATTTTAACATATTAACTTATTCTGAAAAGCAAAAGGCCAAGAATAATGATATTTGGCCAGTAGCATGCTGGGATGAAGGCCTTCAAATCTTGTTGAAATCATTGACCTTCATCCACTTTCAAGAATCTGTTACTTAAATAAACATTTATATTTACAATGAAGCTAGCTTATATTTCGTTAAAGTACTCTTTTAAAACATTCAATTATGTGTATCCATGTTTATAGTACATATCATTGGTGAATCTCGGTGGGGTGGGGTGGGGGCATCTGACACGACATACACCCATTGTGCACTAATGTTAACTTCAGTCTACAGTGCAAAAGCTTATGAACTCCGGTACACTGTAATTATTTCTTGTTTACTGCAGTGCACTAGGCTAAAACTTAAGGAATATATTTTGCAATTGCCAGACGATAGGTTAGGTGCTTAACATTTATCCTGAATCAATGGATTGTCCAGTTTAAGCGTTGCAGTACCATTTTGACTTTAAAGTGGATGTCTCTGAATATAAACAGTCGTGAATTATGTAAATCACGGGTATATAACTGGATAGATATAATCGTTTTAATAGTTAACTATTCAGATGTTAATCACGGGTATATAACTGGAAAGATATAATCGTTTTAATAAGAGCGTAGCTATCGGGCGCCGAAGGCGAAGCTCTTTAATGGTAACACATGCGTGCGTATACAGAGTTGCTTCCCCTTTCTACAATTTGCATTTATTTGTTTTGGTCCGGAAGTAGACGTCCAGTGGGGAAACAGGAAGTGTATCCTTGAAGCAAAGACAATTGTGTTTCAACCCATACATGAATATCTTCATATAGTGAAAGCAATCATTATGTTTTATTACTTGTTTATTTAGATAAAAAAAGTCATATACATTCTGAGTGAAAAAAGTTTACCACATAAAATGTGATACTAACAGGCATGAAACTTCGTTCAGAGGTTATCATACTATGACGTCACATGCATGTCACAATCCTTCGGCCTTCATCGGTTATTTCCGGAAGGATGAAAAATAACCGGAAAATTCTGGAACTGATGTCCGTTACATCTCTTTGTCGGTGCTACAAGCCTTTTTTTATTTCAGTTTTTTCCACAGGCACAAAAAGTAAAAATGCGGATATTTTCTGAAGACCTTTTTTGTCATCAACCCGGTTCTGTTGTTTTTTCTACCGGGAAATATCTTCAAAAAAAAAGATCATTTAAAATGTCATCAGCTTTTGATTTCCATTTGTTGAGAATATGAACGAAATAATTGGCATTTTTGAACGTCTGGAATTATTCCTTACATTATTTATGCATCACCACCCATAAAAGAAGCAATGGAAAATGCATTTATGACGAAATTAACAATAATTTTCCAGACAACCAACCCAAGTGCAACGCCCTTTTTCAGCAACGTATTACTTATTCACAGCGGGTGCCGATTTATAACTAGTTACAGACAAAAACCGTAATTTTATTTGGCATCATTACCTGTCAAACCTCGATGACAGTTACAAAATTTTAAATTAAATCCGGTGTTTCAGGATGGAACAGTAATTGAGACTACATATCCATATCGAGACAATTTCAGTTACATCAAAGTATTACAATGTTTTCTTTCTTCAATTTCATTTTTTAACTAACATCTCTATACATTTACTAATCGTCAAATATGTAATATGCACTTTTTTCTATAGTAATTACCAAACAGTTTTCCCCCAGCTTATCTCAATCATTCTTTTTGTGCCCTGACGGAATGGTGTAATTCTTAATATGAGAGGAAGCTGGAGTATCCGTAGAAAATCGCGTGGTCGGGCAGGTGACCGGGATTGAATCCGGCCACCTTGGTGAAGACGAGCACGCTATTCACTGCGCCACCGACCCACCATATACGTTACGCACAAGAACAAATATCTGCTTTAGCTTTGACTGGAAGAAAATGGCGTCATTGATGCAAAAATTATATTGTGAATATATTTTTACCAATCATCAATGATATAAAAAATCTACATACGGGAGACCGGGGCAAGTTCGGTCATCCCTGATATTTTTTGTTTTTGAGCTAATATTTACAAGTTTAAGGATCTTAGCAGTTTAGTTGGTTGGGCATTCAACGACGAAAAAATGGCGAGGAAAACTCTAATAAAGGATTGGTTGTCATATTTTTGACGTTTATTGGCGTGTAAACTACATCGGGCTTGCGATATATTGAATGGTGCGCGTTAGCGCACCATGTTAAATATATCGCAAGCCCGATGTAGTTTACACGCCAATAAACGTCAAAAATATGACAACCAATCCTTTATTAGAGTTTTCCTCGCCATTTTTT
The DNA here is from genome assembly GCF_002113885.1 of Mizuhopecten yessoensis. Taxonomy (NCBI): domain Eukaryota; kingdom Metazoa; phylum Mollusca; class Bivalvia; order Pectinida; family Pectinidae; genus Mizuhopecten; species Mizuhopecten yessoensis. The sequence continues at coordinate 280,585 of NW_018406035.1, forward strand.
CGTCGTTGAATGCCCAACCAACTAAACTGCTAAGATCCTTAAACTTGTAAATATTAGCTCAAAAACAAAAAATATCAGGGATGACCGAACTTGCCCCGGTCTCCCGTATGTAGATTTTTTATATCATTGATGATTGGTAAAAATATATTCACAATATAATTTTTGCATCAATGACGCCATTTTCTTCCAGTCAAAGCTAAAGCAGATATTTGTTCTTGTGCGTAACGTATATGGTGGGTCGGTGGCGCAGTNGCCACTTGGCGGTAATTAGGTCAGAGATCAGCTGGCGGAGGCGGCCATTATTGAAAGTTTTGAGGCGGCTGACACAAGTTTTCACTGTTTACCGAAGGTAAATGAACATCCATGAAAGGTAGAATTACTCAAGAAACCTGACGTGAATGAAGACGAATTAGACTGATATGCAGAAGATGGAGTAGACAAGTGTGATGCTGTGCTTTCTGTTAAAACTGTGGTGGGCATGACTGTGTTTTCCGTTGAAGCTGTGGTACACGTGTTGGTCACGGCCGGAACGATAGAAAGTGGGCCATTTTCGGAGACCGGAGACCATTGTTTCTTACCATTTCATAACATTCTATTTCTATTTTCTACTGTTTTTGTATTTTTCCTTTTTATTTATAGTGTACGTTTTAAAATTCTCACTGAAACGCGAGTCATTTCGCCCATAAAAGTAGTTCTGGCAAACAAATTATGTATCACTACACTGACCTAATCCCCGTTGTAGTTAATTGGAAAATATGTTACAATGGGACCAGTACAGTTATCTAGGCACTATGCAGTGCAAATGTAAATATTGTAAAATGACTTAACAGGAGAAAAATTACCTTGAGAGGGTGAAATGAAAATCATGATCTCGCTTCTAGTTATGCGAACTTTTTGAAACGGAATTGCTACTTTTTTACAGTCAAACGTGTAAGACACTGACAGCTTCAAATGATAATACATAAAAGCCAAGTCAATCATTCACTACCATATTGCTGAACGATAAGAATTTATTATCAATTTGTGCCCGGACAGTTTCGGCCAATGATACCGTCGCAAGTTCGGCCCATGTAACACATAAACATTCGTAGAATTTGCGGTAAAATCTGACGTTGCATGCTTTATGACGTCATAATTAAGCTGATTCCAATGGGGGCCGAATTTATGGCCATCCGATCTTCCGACAGGATAGTTAAATAATATTCAAAAACGGACGTGCTGCCATACTTACTAGAACAGACTTAAATAACAAAAAAGACCGAACTTGCCCATGTCTCCCTTTTGTTATATCGGTCTTAATCTCATTAGAGCTTGTGTTTTATTGTTATTCCTCGACTACCCGACTTTAAATAAAGTTTATCTTATCTCATTCTGAAAGTTGTATTCTTAATCAGTAAATATCAGAGATCAACAAAAGCTTCGCTCTTTTAAGACTTTGCCTTTTCATATTAGGTAACTATTCAGATGTTAATCACGGGTATATAACTGGATAGGTATAATCGTTTTAATAGGTAACTATTCATATGTTAATCATGGGTATATAACTGGATAGGATAATCGTTTAATAGATTAACTATTCAGATGTTAATTAAGCGCCCATCAATCGGAGTCACCATTCTGAAATCTGCACGCCATTGGTTTGTCCCATTAACCCCGACTTGACATGACAAGTGCGTGTTAAATATTGTCAATTATCACTTAGTAAAATCGCTAGTGTCAACTGAAGTAAGGAAGCTGATCTTCCCTGTAAAGATGTATTGTTTGATGCGCCGTTGATGGCACCAACATATTTGCTTCCGTAATAAGTCAGTATATTTCTATTAGTCATCGCTATTCCTCTCCTACAACAGTCATGCAATATAAGAAAAAGCATGTTTTCGAAGACAAAACACTCTTGTAAGCTCTTTAAAATGATAATAAAGACATAATGCTAGGAAGTTGTATTCCAAATCGCATAAGACTAATAGGGGAATCTCAACCCGAGGGGGTATTCTTAAGTTGCCAAACACAAGGCTTCACCCATTGTGTTTTAAACAATAATGTTATGTTAACGTTACAGGCTATATTCAGGGTTGACGTGCCGTTGATGGATTGTTGACGTGACGTCATACCATTGTAATACATAGGGGAATAACACATACATTACACACATGGATATACGTCCTTAAAGGATGAATGTAACACAAACACACACACACACACACACACACACACATACATACACTAACACATACATAGGTGATGGCCCCTTCAAAATGTAGTATTCGATACAGTGTACCAAAAATAAATAACACTTCACCATACAGCTGTTTCGTCATGCTAGGAGTCATCGGTGATGATATAAACCGGGATAATTTGAAAATCCAAACAAGTCTTAACTACTGTAGAAACAGAAGGAGAGGTGCAAAAATTAAAATCAAAAGAACAAAGGCTACTGATAAACTTATAAATTAATTATTTAAGAGTGTATATAATGAACCACGCCACTCCTAAACAGAGACTACTGTGGCCATCAAGGTTACGACAAACCTCGGAGAATCGTAAATCCACCAGCAGTCTACCACTTTGTGCATGTATCTTGAAAGATGAATGTAACTAACACACAAACAGGTGATTTCACCTTTAAAATTGAGTAATCGATACAGTATGCCAAAAATCAATAACACTGCATCAAATAACATCAACTGTTAACGGGACAATAAACCGTATTAAACGACTAGTTTAGGAAAACAGACACTGAAGGGAAAAAGGGAAAACATCGTGTCGACTGGGAGCCTATGTGTGAAAACGAAAAGAATGAAAAGAAACTGATCCAGGTTTATATGAAGCAGATAACGGAGTCTTGCGTGTCCAGTATAAATATCGGATGAAAATGCTTTGTATAACAATGTTCAAGTTTTATATAGATGCTTGTTACTTTGACATTTGTAACAGCTCCGTACGCTGTCACGGATACATCTATACCTGTACATGTATTACAGTGCTGTTTGGAGTTTGGAAGTTGTGTATTGAACGCATGCTTTATTTTTTTTCCAAAACCCGGAATCTGATGTCCGGGGAAAACAAGAAATAAGAAGTAAGAAACAAGGAAAACATCCTAGTCAATACTTAAATACCTAGCCAAGTCCTTTAATTTTACATTAAGATATTTCGACGATATGCTGTCTTTATCTGAATAACAAGAAATGTATAGACCATATAGATGGTACATACCCTCAAGAGCTTGAACTTAAGGACACGAAAGACTCTTGAACTTTAACCGCTTTCCTCGGTCTTTAATAACAACATTGACATCAGGGACGGCTCGCTCGCTACTAAGCTGTACGATAGCCTTCCTCTATCTACGGTTATGAATGTCGCAGTTGATTCGGTACTCATGAACTTGCTCCGAATATCATGACGTTCCTGATAGCTGTCGACAGTTGACGGACACAATTACGACACAGGGTTGATGAAGACTATTAATAAGTTGTATGGTCGTCATAAGGATCGCTCAGAGAAATATACTATTATTCTTTGATTGGAAGGTCGATTTTGTTTTTAATACTCACAAGGGTGCTCTTATTACAAAATGTATAGTACATTGTTTTGTTGAGAAATTACGGGCCCACATTTACTAAATTATAAATGCACAAAAACGCTTCATTCTTTTAAAAACAAACAATTTGAGTAGGGTTTGGTTCTCTTTCGGTAAAAACGTAAAAGCGCTGCTACTTAACTTATTTCCAGTAATAACAAAAAATACGTTTTAAGTTTCATGAATTACAATATTTTAAACCCGTGCCAATATAACTATCTGTAAACATCAGTAAAGAAGTAGCTTTCGTTATTCAAAAGCTTTTCCTTAGTGATGTTATACAATGTAGGTAGGTATTTTTTAATGTGAGTCCGGCACCAAAGAAAAAGCAGGAAACGATAAAAGATGGTTTCCGACCCTTTGGTGCTCGCTTAACAAGATTGAATTGTTCAGTATGTTTTTGCTCCCTGTCATAATTCGATGAGCTTACAAATGTTTTAGAACAAAGCAAAAATATGATATAACAATGGCGAGGAAATATTCCAGACATAAACAAAATCGGAAACATTTGGGTCACAAAAAAATGATAATGAGAAGCATGTCGTTAAAAATGGTTGGCCTTTGAAATGCTTGGTAAAGGAATTGGTACTCACCAGTAGATAAATCGTTCTGAAAACAACTTAATCCTAACAGGCCTAACAGAGGTGTAGCAGTGATCAAAACTAGGGAATTCTATATAGAACAGTAGTTTAGGGATAGTCGAAGGTATAACTAGGATTGAGGAAACCTTATACTAATCGAACAATTTCACTATTTCTGTTACTCTGACTGATGATTTAGCTGTTAATAAAATGTGCCCTTATTTTCTTAACCAAATAATGGGCTTTCAAATTCTAATCATGACTGTATAATGGTTTTTAGTGAAGTAATTACTTTCTACACCAACGCTACATTGGAATATGACATGTGCTTATTCAGTTTATTACATTGTGAAGTTATGTTCCTGGTCAAAAGCATGCGGCCTATTCAGAGAATATGGTGTCTAATGAGAAACTTCTTTAAAGAAAAACTGGAGATAAAATCCATTTAAATGTTTTGACTCACAAACTTTGTTTGGCAGTTCTTTAAATATACTTTTGTATTTGATATACAACCTATACACCTTCATGATAGAGAAAACCGGAAGTCGCGAGGGAAGTACATGAAATCCATCCCTTTGAGTTTAGACACTTCGCGGCAGACAAGCTAAGGTTATACATGATCAAAACAGTGTACGGCGAACGAATTATAACTAATTTCAGATATGATATACCAAAGGTAAATCTAATCATAGATTAAGTATAATTACTAACGTGTTGCCACAGAAGCATCACATTTTATGTTTGATCATTCGATCTTTTCATGCAATATTACACTTACATCCCGGTCTGAAATATTGATTGTCTCCGTGCATTGGTGTATATTATACATTGTGTTATCATAACACAGCGTTGTTCTTTGATCAATGTAACGTCGTTCGAGATTAAGGATCTCCATAGGCCTCTAATTGACGTATCATTTTTACAAAAATCAATGAAACTTGACGTAAATAAAGTAGTGCGATCTTAAATACGACATCCTTGCCTCCCATCCTGCATTTCAAATCAATAAGGCTACAGCTGCCAGTGTCCATGGGTTCACAGCAGTATAATGATAATTTTATCTTCTTAAACGCAAATGTAAATTTCATTTGAGAGTGCACGAGTGAAAAAGAAATATGAACCAATGATGTCGGTAGTTGGTCTTTGTTTCACAAAGTGGATGTTTACTATTCGGAATAGGATTCATCAGTTTGGTAGGAATAATAAAGGCTAATTTCATTTCAGTAATAATTACCATAACTTTAGTATGCATATACAATACCTACACCCATCTTTGTAGCCCAAAAAACAAAAGATTCAAATATCCCTACCTCCCTACCGTGACGTAACCCATATCTCGATGACAGAGCCACGGAGTGATCTCCCTTCCTCTTCCTTGTATGGCGCCTGCTGCCTGCTGGTGCCCGGAGCTTGCTCCATTTCAAATCTTTGTTTTGTCGGTTTGGTTCGAGTGTCAACTCAATTTTTTGCGCAGTTTGAGTGCCTTATACCCATCTGCCCTTGTTTATATAATTAATTATTGTTGAAAATTATTTTTGTGCCTTTTACGGCCGGTTATTTTACTCCACGTGCGCCGGTGGTGTGCCACGGTCCGCCATTATCGTGGGTTAATTTCCGACCTCTGTTTATTTCGGTGACGGTTGTTTGTTTCGGCAAACGTTATTTATTTTAACCGTTTTCTGATTTATATTACGGGTGAAATTCTTTCTACGTTGCGTACTTTGTACTATCGTATTTTATTATTTTTTCCCGTGTTATCTGCTTGTAAATTTTTGTTTACTTTCGCTTTGGAGGGTATGTCTCGGTCGGGACAGCGACGAGGTAGAGCTCATGGGTGTTCCCATTTCTTTGTGGAACGGGACCCTCATGATGCCTGTCCCAGGTGTCGTCCTTGCAGTGAGGTTTCGCCTTGTGAACTTTGTTCACAGTCAAAATCTCAGGGCAAGGACTTCATTGTTCCAAAGCTACCCTCAACTTACCGTAAGACAGATTCGTCTGTTTCTTCCGGTAAGCGAGGGAAGCAGAGAGGTAGGGGTCGTGCCACCAGCTCTCTGGGGTCTGGTGGTACTGTCTCTGTTCCTGTCTCGGGGGGTCTTGCTTCGGCAAGTCCCTCTCGTGAGCAGGGGGTGGCCCTTCCTGTCCAGGAACTCCCTGGAGTAGGGGAGGGGCAGCCTGACCCTGGCTTGGCACAGCCAAGGGTCGAATTGGCCGGGAACGCCCGTAAGCTTTCGCGCTTGCCTTCGGGTAGGGACTACCGGCCGCCGGTCACTGACTCTGTCAGTGATCCCGGCATTCCAGGTGGTGCTGTCGTTGAGGACAATCTTGGTGCCGGGCCTGTTCTTTCGGGTTCAGGTCCTGGTGTGACTTTCTTTCGGGATTGTCTGTGTCTACCGGGATTAGTGAAGCGCAGCTCACTAATCCCGGCACCAATGCTGGTCAGGCGTACCCTCCCGGTCAGTTACCCGGGCCCGGTCCTATTAGGTCCGGTCCTGAGTTTCATTCTTCCGGGAACCTGGGGGGGAACCCCCCAGGTGTTGGGTTTGCTGGACAGGGGGCCGGTTTCCGGCCTCCGTTTTCCCCTGGCTTAGGGTATACGGGTGCCTGCGGGCAACCATCCTTGGGTCGCCCTTACCAGCTTGCGGATGGTTTTGGGTAACTTTATGGAGTCCCACCCTGTATTCCTCCCCTTGCCTCCTCATTCCGGCTGCCTTTAGGCTCCATAAAAGGGGGTTTGAGGAAGGGAGATCACTCCGTGGCTCTGTCATCGAGATATGGGTTACGTCACGGTAGGGAGGTAGGGATATTTGAATCTTTTGTTTTTGGGCTACAAAGATGGGTGTAGGTATTGTATATCCATACTAAAGTTATGGTTAGTATTACATCATGAAAATTGGTTTTACTTCAAAAACCTCAAATTTGTTTTGAACACGAACAGGAAATGTTCAATTCCTGTTTGTGTTCAGAACAAATTTAGCTTTTATAGACGTTTACTAACAATTAATATTTTACACAATGATTGTCCTACAAATATCATATAAGCCTCAATTTCACAGTCGCTGTAAGTCGAAAGGAATACACAAGTAAAAATCACGCATAGTGTCAATTCAAAAGAGCAGTACCGGACTTCAGACAGCATGATGAGAAAAAATCGATTAATGACAAGTGTGTCTTCACGTGGTCACATTATTACGATTGTGTGTTCATCCTGGAAAGAAAAAGAGAAACATACGTGGTATGGATCCGGGGAAAAACCAAAGCCTATGCTCAGAGCTCATGTACGAATAATCGCCCTGACTCATTATGTTCTTAATGCTTCTTTTAGTCAAGATGATTGCTTAAAAGGTATGGTTGATAGACTATAAATATTGACCAATAATTCCTTAAGAGAGGTTGTGAAACATTCAGTGATGTTCCCGATCACCTTTGGTTTTATAATAGCTTAGCTAAATGGATAAAGACGTAAATATTAGTGCATTATATATTATCTCAGAACGATTTGTAACTATGGAAATATATTGGATTAAATATTTCATATTTATCCCAGTAAAGGTACCAGAAAGCATGCAGAAACGCTCTGATTCATTCATTATACCTCACTGACTAGTAATTCGGCACATAAGAAATTATCCAGTTGAACGTTGACATCAACACAAATATGTCTAGTAATTAATGACGTACGTTCTATCTCCCTAGGTCAAGAAAGAGATTGCATGGCGACGCGTGTACGTCATCTCTGAAACGAATCTCCAATTAGCAATCCTAATGAGGTTGGGGAAAAATAATTAAATTCCTATATCAAACAGCAGTAAACAAGTTCTGTAATTTAGTTTTTACTGACTCACCACATTGTAAACGAACACAGAATTCGAATCATAAACAAGTATCGCTCCTTTTATCGTGGTTTCTGTAACAATCTTGATTTGCGCGATATCTGTTTCACTTTTTGTTTACGTTTGTTATCTACTGAGCTGATATATTGTAATGAAATAAATCATTTCTTCAGAACTTTATTCCGGAACAGATGTTGACAACCGAAATAGAGAATGATATCACCACATATACATAATTAGTAATTCCAAACTGCTGTATGTGTTACTCTTTTGATATCGCGCTGGTCCCATTTGTTCGGTCATGGCGGAATTAGTCGGAATGAGAAAGTAGAAGGGGCTCTTAGCAGCCATTAGTCTACAACCAGAAGAAAGGATACTTCTCATTCTGATTTTAAGCTTCCATAGTAAATGTTATTAAAACGATTTGTTAACATAAATGGTCTGATACATAAATCGCTTACTTGCAATTCTGTCTGATATTAGTATTCATGTGTATAGCAGACTGCAGAGAGAAATTTCTTCTCTAGTGACTGCACATGGACAGTTATAAAAGTGTGTTTGATGTAGTTTCTAATTATACTCTTTGACTGTTTACGCTCAATTGAACTTGACAATAACATATGGTATGTTAAATAAACCCTTCGTTGGCTATTGGTGTAGTTTCCTATTTTACATTTTTCACACCTCTTAACTTTGTTCAGTTAGATATATTCCTTTTCGATGTATGTCTATATTAAAGTGTAATTTGGCCCTTTATTTTATATAGTTTCTGTGTAATCAATTCAGATTTTATACGCTAAATTGATCTTTATAACAAATCAAGATGTATTTCACAACCACTTCGTGCACTGTTGATGTATTTTACATTGGTACACCTTTTAACCTTTTTTATTTCTAGTTTGATGTATTCATTTTTGTGAACATCTATTTTTACAGTGTTGTTTGGCCCTAAATGACTCGCATTGTGGATGGGCAGTGAAACAATAAAAAGGCAGAAACAAAAAATCTAAAAGTCTTAAAATGTCGGAGGAACAAACAACAGTACAAAAACAAAGCAAAGACAATCTGAAGCGAGATGGGTCAAAGGTCAGTTTGTAGTTGATGTTTTGATGCTTTCATTACTACCCATCTCGACTGGATTTCTAGACTCCAACTTTGGTTAATATTGATATCATGACGGGAATAAAACAATACTATCTTGGTAAAATGAAGGCCGTGGCCTTTTTCAATTACAGGAGCAGAGGGTCAATGTTCTTAACAGGGCCATCAAAAGGACTACCTGTTTCGACATGTGTACACTTTGTTTATCAAACGAGAACTGTGCTAAGTATAGTGCCAAAGTTTTAGCAGCTATCCTTAAACGTCGTAATAGTTTGATATATCGTTGATTATTGTACATTGAAGTTTGCAATTTCAATATAATTTAATGGCATGTATTAGCTTCTCTCTCTTATAGCCTTTTAAAGTAATTGCCTTTTAAAGTGGAGTGCTTTTACATGAATTGAAACTTATTTTTAGTCTCTCGTAACTCTTTAAGAGTGACTTTCGTCATATGTTTTATGTATATTTTATATTGTATACGGAAGACGAGACTCGAATAAACTGTCTGTATCTGTATCTGTTTACAAGGTTTAGCCTAGATTTAACACCCAAAGCTAATTAAGGGCGTCCCTCTACATCCTTATGACAGTATGTAGTTATTGACTCATGAAATCAAATATTTCAGATCATTCTCTGTTATGTCACTTCCATTGACACTGACTTTCGTTCCCATAAATGTTTTCCATTTTGTCGCCGTAACGTGGTCGATAATTTAGCAGTGACTATATATTCATAGCGACTGAACTGTATCTGTTTTCAAGGACAGTGTATATATTAATCTCAATACGACTGTTTCCTTAGGGGTGGCCTGGTTCTGTTGTATTCGTTCATTTACCTTGTCTATATTGTCCTACTGCATCGATTACCAAATGCATGTGCCTCATATGTGTGTGTGTTACGTTAATCTCATAGGAGAGTTTGGCCACACATACGACGTCTGTGGAACTATCTTAAACCGATTTCGTTCAGTGTTAAATTGTTTGGGGTTCCATAGCTCTTAAATGGTTTCCATCAGTTTTATTATGTATAAACACGTTTAACACAGGCAAAAAAATAACGAAACGGAAATCAAATTAGATTAACGTGGGTTTTTTTTAAATAATTTGATGCAGTGTTCAACATTTCACAGCTGCCTATAGAATGTTATGGTAAAAGTAGATGGAGCGCTGTGAATGTATCTAATAAACAATACCGTCTTTCTTCCCTAACACCATCCACATGAACAGATTTAGGCGGTTAACAATAAAAACGAAATGGTAAACTGATCTGGTAATTTCAACGAGCATAAGGACAAGATATTCGCGTTATCTATATAATTTCCCCATGCATTACAATTATTTACCTACGATAACGATCCGTGACAGTGACATTTAATACATTAGATAGCCTGCATGTAATACGCGCAGCTATTTCCATCTATGTCGATCATATCATTATATCAATGTATTATTTACTCAAATCAAAATATTTGAATTGTATAGTATACATCCTTGTAGAAGATTTCATTTCAGAACTTTAACTTGCAGTTGGTTGTGACAGTACTGATGGTGTCGTCTTTTATACACGAAAATCATTACGTTATCTCTTGTTACTAAACAATGCATCTAAATGCGTATATCGATGAAACTATATAGGCTGTAGAACGAGTTTGGGGCATGTTAGTTTTGTAAAACCCAACACAATTTAAAAACATATATATATATATATATATATATATATATATGCATATTTATGCTTCATACGTTATGCAAATTACTGACTGGCGTTACAAGGGAGGTAAACCTTGTAAATACATTGCACGGGTTGTATTGCGTAATATGACAGTGTTGATATGTAGGACAAACCTGATACACATTGTACTGTCTCATTGGCTTTAGGATAGAACGATTAGCTTGGTTTTGTATTATTGTATCTTAGAAAAACGACAGTTGTTTGACAGTTTAATTAAATAAGTTTCCAAGCGAAATTTGGCAAATATTCTCAACAATGGATGGATTTCTTCATAACCGCAACGAAAATTTAAATTCAGGTTATTGATTTAACAAGACTTTACGTAGTTAAATTGTTGGCATGCGCAAAGCCGCTGCATTCCATATTGACTACGTGTTCAAGTTGAAGCAGGACGGTGATATTCAGAGTGAAATCATGTGTAGTGGATTCGACACCTCATTGTTAAAGTAGTGGTAAGTAGTCGTGTTAGAAGATAAACTGTTTACATGAAGGTATGGAACACAAATGTTCACAACCTCTACTTTCACGATTATGGTTATATCTACTGTAATGGCGTCCGGAAATAATAACATTTCGAAAGAGCATACAGTTTCAAATCGGTTCCTGCCCCAGCTACGTAAATACTATTTAAAGAATAATTCCCTAATCGTGACATGATCAAGCACCTTATTGAATATTGTAAATCTTTAATGGTGAATGAGTTAAGTGTAGTGTTAACTTTTGTTTTATATCAGTGTCTTTATTGTTACACCCGGAAGGATTTTCCATGTATGTAATGTATTGAACTACGTTTATACATATTCATGTACGAGGAACACATATTTCTGATATGATCACGATTACTATACAATTACTTCACATTCACTGACTTCATCAGTAGCTGCATATTTAAGATAACACATTCGAACAGTTCTTAGGCTTTATGAAATGTGGTTTGTTTTCGGACAATACCATTTTAAGACTTTAGTCTGTCAAGGGAAACAATCAATTTTCTTGTGATAATTTTAGCGAACGTGAAATTGCATAGGTGTATTTTATGCCTTTTTTCTACGTGTCAATACCTTCAATTTGAACATAACGTCCGACTTTATACAACGCACATTTAACAGACTGTAACGCAACAGAGCGCTCATTCAATGTCCACCCGGTATGATCACCTACAGACAATAAAACTACAGAGTAATGCAATATACACGCTCTAAACTGTACAGGTAAGACGCAATATTTATTGTTATAACATATGAAATGCTTTTAAGATAACACGTGATAAGTTTTGTATCGTATCTTTAATCTCTGTGTTTTAAAGCATAAGCGTACCGTGGTCTTTGATGATAATTGTTAACAGTGTATAACTATAGCCCCTGTACTATTATCTGCCTACATATCAATGCATTGAGGTAACCCTTGCATGTCGAGGATCAAGAACATAATATAACTCATGTAACTCTTTCAATATTTTTCAGATATAATTTGCAAGGCGATCTATTGCGTGCGTCTTATTAGTGTGTAAGCTTAAGTTCAAGGTTCATGGAGACACGTCCTTACAGGACCTTAACTGTTGTTTGGCGGAAATGTCTCGCTTTCTGTTTGAGGGAACTGATTTGGAACCCCTACGGAATCGGGGTTTTTATTCATTGACTTTTGATTAGGGGGCAATATGTTGTGATAAATGCAAACATTTCTTTTCCTACTGCCTTACACTTTGTCTTTGGTGGAGTCACCATATAAGCTTGGTTGTCGCGAGGACGTTAAATTCTACACAAACCAGCATTTTAAATTGGCAGTGAGGTAGCTTTGAACCGGGAAATGAAATATTACATTAAGGAAGAGTGATTAACCAGTTTAAACTATAAGACTGGCCCCGACAATCGGGAAATATTTGTACGGTAATTTATTACTGCATTTGTTTCATTTCAGTGCAGCTTCTGACGGCACTACCTCAGGTATGGAACAAAGTAAAGGCACTGAGAAAATGGAAACGGAAGACGTTGAAATGGAAGAACGCGTCGATTTAATAACAGAAGATTGGGCATTTAATGTTACCCTTTCCAACATAGCATCAGAAATAACACCAGAGGAATTGAAGAGGATGAAACACCTTACAAAAGGTTGTTTCAATTACTAAACTTTCTTACTTATCACTGGAGATTTTATACATACCCCGTTATTAATTATTTCTTAAACACAGCGGAATAATAGTATTTTCGAAAGATAAAATATAATCATAGTTTAAACATTGTTAACATCCTTTAAGGTGTCCATTAGACCAAAGTGCCCTGGAGATCTTCAAGATCATGTGTATAGTGTTATTTAGATTTATTTAGAACGAAAGGTTATGTAATGATAATACGCCAATTAAGTACTTGCCACTTTTGTCGGTCGGGCACAACAAACAACAATTTCAAACAGTTTCTGATAGTTTAGCATGAGTTCTGGTTCGGCTGCTCCGACTGAAGGAGTATCATTCTACCGTGGTAACGTAATGTCGTGTCAATAACATGACACTTAAAAGCGGCCACACCATTTGTGGACACCGTCTTCATATAATCTTACTTGTTGCAAAGATGTTAAACTCGAAACAAATTAGGATGATTTTATTGGTAGTTGTTGTGTCATAGGCCATGGATTGAGAAAACGCTTTAATTTGTTTAAATTATTTTATAGGAACAAATGGACTTGGAAAAGCTGTTCTAGAAAAGATAAAGGATGCTACCGATCTCTTTGACATAATGCGGGACAGAGCTTGTTTAGACCCAAATAATTGGCTTCATCTCCAAGCATTGCTGTGGACGATTGGACGAAAGGATTTGTGTGGTACTCTAGCAAACTTTGCAAGAAATGACCGGAAACAACCGCTTTATTTCTTTCCACCTAAAGAGCAGCCAGGTAATATAATCCTGTATATAAAAATCGATAATAAATTATTAGTTAAAACAGTATCATCCCACATGAGCTTACCGCAAAATCATACCTAAGAAATCGAGCTCAATATCAAAACTAAACAAAGTCAATCAAGAAAGAAACCATAAGAAAAAACGACCTATATTTTATATATATATTTAATACTCCTAAACATGCATCTGCATCTTGAAATTGATGAGAAGAACCTATAATGTGCCTTGGTTTGAATGTCTGCCAAAGCGAAGACGGTGATGGGGACTTTTTCCTTACAGAAACAAACCAGTCTTTAACCTTGATACTTGTTGTTCACTGTTTGATGTGTAACTTTCATTGCAAACAGATAAGCTCTTTCAGCTTCGGGCTAGGGGACACAGTAGAAAACTCGATGTGCTCTCTAAAGCGATACTTTAAACATGTATTTTTTATTCCTTTCGGTAGAGCTTCCTTAGACACTCGCGCTCACCTTCATATGTCCTTGGAATGGAGTTCGATTGTTGCTTTCAGCATGGTATTTCAGTGAGCTAAAGTCGGCATTAGATCCGCACTGTTCCATTGAGGCTTATACATTCATAAACACATGGACACTCATCCTTAAAAGACACTATGCGGTAAAAGGAAGCTGAACTCAATGATTGGATTTAGCTTCCTATTAACAATTAAGGCCATGAAGTACCTCCATATATGTATGCGTGCTAGAGACGGTATGTTTGATGCATTGGCCGATTTCCGATAGCCCAGATATGATGCCAATTCTCACCCCTGCAGGTCGGTGATCGAGAAAATGAATACACCTGCTGCTACCCACTGTATGTATCGTTAGAGGCGACTAATGCGAGAACCCCTTGCAGAATTGGGTATTTACTTTTGTGCCCTCTACTTTGGGACACAAAAGCGACCAATATAAATCTGCTGCACCCATTGCTATATTTGGGATCTTTATATGTCATTCTATTTCTAACTTCCTAGTAATACCTCACTTTTGGCTTTAATGATGAGCGTTCAGGTGAAGAAGGCCATGGATTCTGTCATCAAGCCAAGACACACTTAAGTCCATTAACATGGTAGTTTTTAGACCAGGATTAACTTTCAGTATTAAGGGTTATGACAACCACTGGTTCACATGTTGTCAGTATAAAGTGATCGGGGGAATGCTGTGCTGAGTGCCTATTGCATGGTATTTCATGGAGGCACGTCCTTAAATGACCTTCGCTGTTAATAGGACGTAAAACTAAACTAACCTTTAGAGTTCTACTGCACCTAAATATCATGGTAAAGGTGCCCGGCACGTTAGATCATTCTTTCACATTATACTGGCAACAGGTAAAACAATTGTTGCCAATTCCCTTAATGCTGAAGGTTTAGCAATGAATAACAACAACCATTTGTGAAGACTTTGATGTGTCTTGGTCTAGGGACAGACTCCATCGCCTTCCCCTTTTTGGCAAAGGTTCAACGCTAAGGCCGAACGTGACATATTGTAAACTACGGCGCTAAGAAATAAAAAGGTTGTTTGGAATGCATTCTTGTCTCTCTTTTTTAGAAAATGGATATACATTCCTAAAATTTCACATTGCTGGTACAAACACCAGTAAGCAGGATGTAAGGAATCTCCGCAACCTCGTGGCAGAATTGTTACTGACCCCTGTGGAGTATGTATACTTTGTTGGCTATGAACCATCGAGCAGCATCATCGTGACGTTTATGGTTCCCACTGATAACACGCGTGAATTGAAGGCTTTATCAGAGGAAGACAGAAGCCTTTTAAAATCGATGCATGTTGACTATATCTTCATTGGTGAAGAGGAGGTTTCCATCATAGGTAGGTTTAATGCACAATTATATATGCAACAAATATATTGCTAAATACTTAGTGACACATAAAATGTTTTTGATATTAAAATAACCGTGTTGAGACCAACTCACTTACCTCGGATCTGTGCACTATAGAGAAAGCTTTGTGAATCATCGCACAATTGAAATCTGTGTGGATATAACCGACAACGGGGACTATGAGCCACTGATGTTGCAAAATCTCTAAATAAAGTCAGCTTAACCCTTGTAGTTACATTGTTGCTTTTAATACGGAAGAGCAGAAATATTGATATGACTGCTGGGAATGGATTATCTTCGATTAAGAATAAGAAAATGTTACGCAAAACACTCCTTCATTATTTTTTATTTTAGCATTTTCTCATCCGTTATTTTGATATGTACTACAACAGAGATATATACTACAACTGATGTAACCGAGTTTATATAACCCCTGACCTTAAAGAAATGAATTAGTGAAAACAAACTTTTGAACGTGTCATAATTGGCACGTATTGCCTTAGTCTTCTCTATTACAGACAATCATCCACAAAGTAGTTCCATTATTTATGCTTGCAAGTGTTTAGGTAAATAAACACACATAATTTACAATAATATATTCTATTTGGCTATACAGCTGTAAATTTAAATGATTGGATTTGGTAAAAATAAAGTATATAAAGATATGGCATATTCATTATCTGGAACTTTTAATTAGTTTGAGTTGTATATTGAAATCTATTTGCGGTATTTTTAAAACCTCCAGCAAACACATTATAAGGATGTACTCCTTTAGAGGTGAAATTATTTCAGTATTAGATTTTTTCCTGATATCTATTTTTGGAAACAATGACATAGTAGGAAACAAAGATATTCTGTTTGTTCCTATTTTTTCGCTGTGATTGGTAAAAAAATACCAACGTAACATAGTATGTGATATTTGGTAAGTATGCAGAAAATATCCATCCAATATATTCTATGTGGGTTAAAAGAAATCTATGAGTGTATGCACCATTGATAAAATAGCATTTCTTCTAAATAACGGAAGTGAAATTCCTTAAACTTATACTAAAATTTCAGAAAAACAAATTAAGATTACCACTACCACAAATTTTAAAATAAAAGAAAATCTCATTTTCTCACCATTTTTTGCCGATTTAACGAATAAAATAAAAACGTTCTGCAATTAATTAACTCTTTTATATTGATAATAGATCAAACAAAAACCTGTTTTTCTTCCTAAAACAGCCAAATAAAATAGATACCAGTGTGCTTCTGATATTTTAGTATATTTTTTTGTGATATTTTTCATGTTATGTAAAACGAAATTATTAATAAGATATCACATTTCTACTATTATGTTAGTTTCATAATATTTAACATTAATAACTGCATTTAATAAAAATCAACTTGCTACAGTTAAAACTGGCGGGATACACTAGACCAAAACGAGATTTGAACGAGATTTAAACCTCAGTGCGTGCTTCCTTAAGACATATGTAGAGGTTTTGAATTACAATATTGTTCTGTTGCTATATTACAGGCGAACGATACAAACCTCCAGTCACATTATCGAGCATCAAAGAAATCACGAAGTTTATGAGGGAGAAGAAGAGGTTAGAGAGAGAATTACAAGATTCACTGGCTCTTTCTTTGCAACGACATAAGGCTCTTAAACAAGAGCAACAAAGAATACTGGGTTTAGAACTAACAATCAATCGCCAGGCCATCGCTCTTTCTTACTGCATGTCTGAAATAATACCAAAACAACTTCCAGTAGATTCGATGGATCAATGTAGCGTCCTGACTTACTTTAGACAGACTCTGGAAAAATTCTTTGAAAAATTCCCCGAGAAACGGGAAGATGTGTATGTTTTGCTTGAAGCAAAAGAACTGATTACCCGCAAACTTGAAAGACATAAATGGAGAGCATTTTCAACAGCACAACATTTGTCTAATTTGTCCTCTCAAACAGCATTGGCGGTAAACTATGCAACACGTACAGAACAGTTGCATACAACAACGTCCGGAAAGCTACCAGCAACACTTGTAGAGGAACCATATCCATGGCAGAATTTAAACATTCACCAGACTGTCTTACAAATGCCCGTAGTCTCTTGGGGGGTACCGCAGCCTCCACCGCAACAGCCGCCAACACCTCAAAATCCATACCAGCTTTCAACAACCCAGATACCACAAACCCCCTACTTTGGATTCAAAGGAGACGTGCCTTCAGCATCATCCTATCCAAACCAATTTCGCTTTGGAGGTGAAAAGGTGACCACGCCGGTGTTTGGTACGGGCTTTATGAAGGGATATCAAAATACTAAACAACCAATATTGACAACTGTAGGGTCCACAGCAAGACCAAACGGATCTTCTGCAAGTCACAGCCAACAGCATGACCAAAGACCTTCATATATCAAAGATGCAAGTAATTCAGGTTTGTACATTGTGGGATACAAAATAGTTTTTTATTAATTTGAAGACGCAAGAGTGCGTGAGCCTGTCTCAGTTAAATGATATATATATAATATATTGCCGTTGTTTACACACAGAGTGTCATTGGTCGAAGATGCGATCATTGTAAATTCTGCCTTCGTCTTTCGCTAGCCAAAGGGCTTTTTAGGTTAAAGCATGTAATGTGAGAGTTCTGTGTTTTTCTGCGTTTGACAACCTCATATTGCCTATATATAGTACCTAGAACCCACGTACAATATACATAATAAACCATAGTTCACGATTGATTATATTGTTGTAGATACAACTCGCATTTCCATTTTAGAATGTCTTAGGAAGTTTATGAGGGATGCATCACTAAAACTCAATGAAGCTCAACGAAAAAGCTTAATCAATCAAACCGAACTGAATAGTGATCGCCGAGAGGAGGCACAGAAACATCCGGAGAATTTGTTCCAAGTGCTGTATGAAGACGAGCAATCCACCTCATCAGAAGAAGTGGATATAAGTGAGTGTACATTGTTATAATTTTGCATCTTCTTAGATATGCTCCGTCTAATTGGTTGTGTTAGTGGATAGGGGCAATGAGGTTTATTTATTTAATAGTGTCCACATGGTTATTTTGTATAAAGAGTACAGAAAACTATGATATGTTTAAAGAACAATGTTTTGAATAATTTGTCACTAATATATTTTCAATGAAACTTTCAAGATTACAATAAAGAAACATGTTTTTATTTAACTATGATACTGCTTGCATGAAAACAGATCTTATTACATTATTCAAATATGTTTCTTTGTATTCAGTTAAATTCGTTCTGGAAAAGGCATCATCTCTGAGCGAACCTGAGTTATTGAAAGAAATTGACATGTTATTCAGAGAGGTTTATCAAGAACAGGGAATGAGACAACAGATTTCCATTTCGAGCAGCCAGTATGTAATCATGCCTACTAATAAAGCTTAGAGTATTTTTTCACAAGAATGGACTGCACCAGCATGAGATAAATGGAATGTTTAGCGGACAAAGTCACCTTCAAGAACTGAATTTATAGTTTCGTACTCATTTTAACATTTCTGACATTTTGGACATTATGTATTTGTTTTGTGAGCGGAATTAGAAGAAGGATGGTAGCCAAACAAAAGATTTACAAACAAATGTTATCAATTGAATGGTTGAAACTGCTTCCGTAGTCGACGTAAAATGAAATTGTATAGTTGTACAGTAACATCGTAGTGCACTCCAGTTCCCTTCAGCGTGAACTCCAGTTTTAACTCCAATGCATTACGGTGTTTACCCTTGTTTAAAAACTGAGGTACAAATTTGAATTATGTATTTATAATGAATGGGTTCTTTCATGATATGAAAATTAAATGATGAAGGAATATTCTTTTAACAGAGTATTACATTATGTACATATCTATTATGATGTCTACTGGGTATATGTAAACAAGACAAACTGAACAATGTTTTTGTCGATTAGGAAAATGCATAGACACCTGTATGATTCAAAGGGAAATGTTTATTATAGTACAGTTTCAAATAGCTTAATTGCATGTGGTATCACATTTCGTATTAATGTTGTAGCAATATATTTGCTATAGTAATATTATGGTCATTCTACTTAACTGAAATGTGGATGTGAACATCGATTTTGTTTTAAAACTGGATGTGTTTGATCAAAAAATATCCTAAGAGTCAGTTTAATTTTAATTACTTTGCCATATACATGGATATAAACAACCCTCCTCTAATGGGCCTACTGTGAATTCCCCACACCAGCAGCTTCGGGGTAATTTAAATAACAGATATACAGCTGGTCATGTGGTGATGACCTTTACTTCATTAAAAGTGAAAAAGTTGAATGAGTGATTAACTAATTATGACATATTGTATACTATTATTAAAAGATAAATTAAAGTATGAATGTTTTTTAAACACAGGAAACCCCAAATTTCAATTAAACGGTTACAACATGATTTAAGTGGGAGATATAAATGTTGTAAGTGCAACATGACCACCCGCTGACAGATATTTTTTCAATTTGATATCTATACCTGCAAATTAAGACAGTGATAACTCATAGGCGTTCACCTGTTGTCGTATTGGATTCTGATGGACGTTACCTGATTAAGCTCACCTTGTGTGAGTTACAGGCAATTAATTTCGTGCCAATTAATCAGGTTCATTGTTTAATGTACAGCTGTATACAGGTAAATCAGGACACAGTAAAACCCTGCAGGTAAGATACTGTGGCTGTCCCTTGATCAGATAATGACAGCCCCAGGCAAAATTTCACAGCAGTGTCTTTACTAAGGTAAATTAATATTTTGCTTAGATTTACTCATTCAAGTGAAAAAATGTAATCAGTTCCCTCAATTAAAATATTTCAATTCTCATTTAGATTTTTTTTAAATTATAATTTGTTATGTTATCAATGAAAAAGCCATTCCGAACCAAATTCTCCCCGTTTGTCATTATATACAATAAGACAGCCCAAGCAGCGAGCCATAAGGTAAGAGAAAGTGTGGGCAGCACAGCTCTCCATTCACGATCATCCCTTAATTTTGAAGGGTTCCTTAACTTGAAACTTTCCAAAGTAAAACATTGCTGAATTTGAGGGAAAAAAACAGTATTTTCCCTTAAAACTAATAATGTTTTCATATGGAACTAGAGAACTGTGAGCAATCCTACAACAAAAGTTATGAATAAGTGATTAAAGCATCTATTGAATATAACAAAATTAATTCCTATCCCCCTACCCCGACCCTGTAGAAAAGTCAGTATGGATACCTACATTTCTATGATCGATAAGGAAAACCTACTTTCTTGGTAATACTAAAGATGCCTATTATGAATGAAAACTCGCACCTATTTAGTACATATGACTTTTTCTCATTCGTGATATTTACCTACAAGCACGAACATGCCTTTCAAACTGAAAAAGAATAGTATAACTGATTAATTCTATATCTTAAAGCTATTTTTAATGTGTTCTCTTTTGTAGCAGATTCTTTTATTTTATTGTAAAAAAAAAATGGACAACAATCCTGGCATCCTTACTATTTCATAAAATAAACAAAAATCAATGTGAAAACAACATTTCAAAACATGTTCTCTGAATTAAACATTTTGATCTCTTTATGTCATATTTCATCTGTTCGTGGTATCTGGGCGATGGTCACGCCAAAGCTGTTCATAGAGTGTCTCCCATTGATACAATAAAAAGTTGATATGGTAAGGATTTATTAGGCTTGATATAAATAGGACGTTAAACGTAATTAAACCAAGCGATATCAACTGTATATTTATTATTTCAACATGTTTATTTTTTTAACTATTTTGGTTTGTTTTAGTATTAGTTTGATGTACTCCTTTTAGTGGACGTCTATTCTAAGTGTTATAATATACAGAAGATCACACTGTCCCATTTATATAATATCCAACCATCAGTATGGGGCCCGTTGTGGGTGTATCTATGTATTATGTATGAGTTTTTAAGTAAGGTAAATCAGTGATTTACTAGACAAGTAGTGCTTTCACTGGTTTATCCAACACCAAGTCGGGATTTTTCTATCAATAATTGGTCTGTCATTGTTCTGTGTTACGTCCGATTTTCCCGATATTAAATGTTTATTTTTTATCGACTATGTCACGTTTTTGACTTTTGACTATTTTTATATCTTCATTTTTTATCAATATTTTGAATATATATAAAAATTATATTGAATATAGCAATTATTAATTTTGGAGTTTTTGCTCATCGAAGAGGTGATTTCTTTATCTACAGATCAGCCAATCCAGTAAAGATGATGATGATGTTTATTTTTTTTCAATATACTGGGATGGTAAGATGATAATTCATAATGATGATGATGACGGCATTAAAATAATGACGTTGGTATGATTTCATGATTTTTGCTAACCGAAGAGGTGATAGCTTTATCTACAGATCAGTATTTTTAGATATTTGTAAATAGTTTTATGACTAAGTGGGGATTTATCTATTAATAATTGGTCTGTCAATGTTCTGTGTTTCATCCGATTTTCCTGAGATTAAATGTTTATTTTGTTATCGACTATGTCACGTAGTTCACTTTTGACTTTTTTGATATCTTCATTTTTTATCAATATTTTGAATTTATATATATTGAATATAGCAATTGTTAATTTTGGATTTTTTTGCTAACCGAAGAGGTGATAGCTTTATCTACAGATCAGCCAATCGAGTAAAGATGATGACGATGTTTGTTGTTTTCAATGTACTGGGATAGTAGGATGATGATGTAATAATGATGATGACGGCATTACAATAATGACGTTGATATGATTTCATTTCATGATTTTTGCTAATTGAAGAGGTGATAGCTTTATCTACAGATCAGCCAATCCAGTAAAAATGATGATGAGGTGGGTTTTTTTCAATGTACTGGGATGGTAAGATGATGTTGTAATAATGATGATGGCGGCATTATAATAATGACGTTGGTATGATTTCATGAATTTTGCTAACCTAAGAGGTGATAGCTTCATCTACAGATCAGTATTTTTAGATATTTGTAAATAGTTTTATGACCAAGTGGGGATTTATCTATTAATAATTGGTCTCTCAATGGTCTGTGTTTCATCCGATTTTCCTGAGATTAAATGCTTATTTTGTCATCGACTATGTCACGTAGTTCACTTTTGACTATTTTGATATCTTCATTTTTTATCAATATTTTGAATTTATATATATTGAATATAGCAATTGTTAATTTTGGATTTTTTTGCTAATCGAAGAGGTGATAGCTTTATCTACAGATTAGCCAATCCAGTAAAGATGATGACGATGTTTATTTTTTCAATGTACTGGGTTGGTAGGATGATGATGTTATAATGATGATGACGGCATTATAAAAATGACGTTGGTATGATTTCATGATTTCATGATTTTTGCTAACCGAAGAGGTGATAGCTTCATCTACAGATCAGTATTTATATATATTTGTAAATAGTTTTATGACAAATGAGGAAAAACGTAAAATGTGGGTACATATGCCTGTTGATTTATGATAATTTCAAACATCAATTATGTACATTTTATAATGAATAAAATGTCTTTACCTTAAGCATGAATAAGTGTAACTGTGTTTATTAACTGTGTTAAAAAGTTATGAGTCAAAGATGAAAAGGTTCAAGGATAGGCTTTTCGGCACTTGATACCCTATATGACTTTAGCTATCGATGAGCCGTACCTCAATACAAGGATAAAGTACGAATGATATAACACAAGGTATTATGAAGCAATACCGTTGCTTTTTAAACGCTTTCAAGTTTGATTCCAAAGTGATGAGAGAACTCCAGTGGCTTATTGTTTCTTTGTGCGTATAGGGCGTATCTACAAAAATCTGATTCTCCGCTTAAACCTCGCGTCGACGTACATGTTTTATTCTTCACCCGAACTTACATGAGTAAGAATTGCTACTACGGTAGTTCTAAGCTTAAAACAGTCTAGCATTCTAGATGGCATGCACGGGAGGACAGGAAGCTACACTTCGCCCACATACAGTAGTTAACGGAAGGAAAACACCAGAAAGATTATTAACACTCATTGATAACTATTCGATAAGTCGAGACCAATCGTAACTACGTATACAGTACCATACTACTTTGATACCATGGCCACTGCATGTTGTGAGAGACCACCAATGGTGGACCTCCACTAGAATACGGGACTTGCCTTTATGTCCTGCGGACCTTCCAGATTTACTTAAAGCTTTGCACTTCTGACCTTAGTGTTGAGCATAGGTGCTAGCGTCGTCTGTCACTACAACTATTATAGCTACTGTTCAGCGTTCGCCGAAGTGGGTAGGTAATGGCCATGGGTTATAGCTGCCCAATGCCAGATCACACCAAAGTTTTTATTGGTAGTTTTTATTCCCTGCTAAACTTTCAGTATCAAGGGTAATCGCTACAAATGGTAACCTGTTGTCAGAATTATGTTACCAAGTGGAATACTGTGCTAGGTGATTTCAGCATGGTATTCATATTATAAACCTAGTTGAACGAAATTAGTAAATACATAAACTTCGACCAATCAGAAGCTAGTCTGTGGCGGCCATTTTGCGGAAGATGTTGATTTTCCCCGTCTTGAAGAACACCATAAATACACCAACTTTATTGCAATCCACAAAATAGAACAGAGGTCATCTAACCCTATATACATGTATGGTTCAGCTAATCGGAGATCACGGTGGCCAAGAACAAAATATTAAAGCAAGTTTATTGAATAAACTAACCATGTTGGAAATGTATAAATAATCTTAAATAAACTACAATCGCCCAAAACGAAAATCAGTCATATTATAAAGCAAATCATTGAACTTTGTTCTGTTGATATCTATAACAGACATTTTTGCTGAGTCTATATTATTATCATTACTATCATCAATCCGGATTTAATTTGTTTTATCTGGTTATCGAATATTCCGTGTGATACGAATGATGTGTAGTGCGAAAGTTAATTTACACCCCTTAATTTTTGTATATTTAGACAATATGGTGAACAAAGTGTCAAATTAATTAACACTTTAATTTGTTGCGGATAATTTGACCCGTACGGTCGATATAGAGTTACACAATGTACATGTGTACTTCACCTGTAGGGTCGATATAAAGTTATCTCCTTTACACAGTATACTGTCACTCATACGGTCCATATAGAGTTGGCTCCTTTACACAGTATACTTTCCCATGTATGGTCGATATAAAGGTAGCTATTTCAGTGGCGGATCGAGAGAAATTTTTGGGCTTCCAGAAACCTTATTTCTAAGATTTTAAATGCTATAGCTACATATATATATAGGTGCTGCAGGTGGGGGACAATTTGCTTGCACAGGTTTATTTTTTTTATTATTATTCGTACTATTAGAGGCAAAGAGTACAAAAAATACGTGTTCAAATGTCAGTTTTCAAACGAAATCAGGAATATTCCAAAACCAAATTGCTTCCAAAGTTCTATATATTTTTAGGAAATGTGATGAGCCCACAACAAAATCTCTATACTGATAAAATGCCTTACGTCTTTGAATAAGTTAATTTCAGCAAAGTCACTTTACTTTATGAATCTTGAAAACCCGTAATACATATATATATTTGATTTCCGGAATATCATTTCATTTATTATTATTTACCCCGGAAAATCTACGTCAGTATAACGCTTTAAATTGGTTTCATTTTGACATTTTGACAGTAAATATGAAGGGGTGCAGTTCGCGGTGTTTAAAATATATACATCTTTTACACAATTCATAGTGGTGAAAGACACGAATCCACACTTCTGTAAGGTATTCTCCAACTATGAATGACTGTCATGTTTGCAAAATGTGTTTATGTCGTGATCACATTGATTAAAAATACACCGTCCTTTTTGTGCATCACTGGCCCGCTGTACATACAGACATTATATAGGCCTACCGCAAATTTGTTGATTTAGTGAAAGTAAAAAAAATGATGTCTGGCAGGATGTTGGAAAAATTAGGTGAAAACAAGTAGTTTCACACTATTTTACTCGCATAACCAGCAGAAAAGTAGCTGTTTTACTGTAACATTATGTACCTTTGTATTAGATAATTTATAGACTGAAAATGTCACTTTTTTATTATTTATATTTTATATGCCACAAAACATCATACTCTACTTAAAACAATTATGTCGTCTGGTCCGTCTGGCTATACCATGTACAGGCTATATCAAAAGGTTGTTCTTGTATGTTGTATACTGATCCATATCGTGCAAATAGCGTTCAAATACATTTCTACAATTTTGAGAGATTAAATAGATTATGCGCTATCAACAGATGGGCATAGAAACTGGAAACATATATAGCGACATGGTTCATTGAGTGCATGACAAATTAAAGATAAGACATAGTTTATAAAAAGTGTGAAGTATGTTGCATTTTAATTTGGCTCTATTACTTCTTCATTTGTTAATTTTGCCATAAGGGCTCAGAAAGTGGTCACTAGATGCTATATACATGTACATATACAATTGAAGTAAGTTTTACAATTTCATAAACGTTGTCCGAGAATTCTAATGTAGTGATAGTCTAAGTCAAATCAAACACTTCATTGTGTGCTTGTTTTTCTAGGCTCTTCATCAGCTGTGTTGTCATGTCTGACCAGGACATGGATGAAATTATCAGGCGGGAGCTCGGCCTACTGGACCTTAAGAACATGGGAGCTGAAGGAGGGGGTTGTATCAACCAAGGTGTGGTGTACAAGACTGGGCAGGGCACTAAAATCTACGTTAAAACAAACACTGCTTCTGAGGTTCGCTACTTAAAGTACAGATCATCCCTATTATTTAAGTTACTATTGAATCAATTTCAGCAAAAAGACAAAATGAAAATTGATTCATAGAATCTTACCCTTCTTAGAGGGTATAACAGAGAAATCTCCGACCCGATGGGTGTTTTATTTGGTTGTTTAACCCGAGGCTCTGCCAAGAATTACCAGTCTGATAATCAACCCGAGGGTTGGAGGTATCCTTGTTATACCCTCAAGGCAGGGGATGATTATTTTTCTCCCATTATTCCAATACTTTGTTTGAAAACACTTGTTTTTGTAGTCTGTTTTTCTCCTCATTTGCACATGACCTCTCCCATCGAGAGGGTAATTGTGAGGTCATGTCAGATTTTCCCCCTGACTTCATACTGTTGTTCCTTTTGATGACCTATCTTTATTATGTACCTTAAGGGTGACAGAGAAATCCTACCACAGGGGGTGACAAAAGAATTCTGAATAGGCGAAATGGGAGATAATTCTGTGAATGATTGGAGAAAACGTAATGAATTGAGTGTAACATGTTTTTCTAAAATTAGTATTCAGGTGTATCATATAAGTCATGTAACACTTGCATGTATATTGATGTTATCTGTTTTGTTAACGATTTCTGATCCAGGCTCGCCTGATGTTCGATGGAGAATACGCCAGTCTACAGGCCATGCATGCTACAGGTGTTGTCAGAGTCCCTAAACCTATGAAGGTATAGTGTTACACACCCCAAACATTCTGAAGCTGCAATCAACAAGGCTCCCAGGGTTCAATACTTTGGCTAGAGTGAGGATATTTTTAAAGGTGGTAGTTTCTTCTGTTCACCATAATACAATGTATTGAAGGTAATTCTTCTGACATATCGTATTCCGTCTTTGCGTATTGCAGAGTTATCTTCTCTTGAGAGCAGGTATTGATTGTTACGTCATTGGTTCGTGTGAGAAAATTACGTCGTTTTCTCAAAAATTGATGACGTTACTCTCACAAACAAATGACGTAACAATCAATACCTGCTCTCAAGAGAAGATAACTCTGCAATACGCAAAGACGGAATGGCAGGACTCCCATCACAGAACTCTGACTCAAAGTCAGAAACAGATAGTCTGCTATTATATAACTCTGACACAGAAGTCTGCTATTATATACTCTGACACAGAAGTCTGCTATTATATAACTCTGACACAGAAGTCTGCTATTATATAACTCTGACACAGAACTATTCTTCTATCCTTTGACTTGGGGAACAGATACATATGGAGAAAACAGTAGTTTCCTATCATAGAACATAGAGTGATAGACACAGATAGAACTGGTCTCCTATCATAGAATGTTGACACAGATGGAATAAGTCTCCCTTCTAGAACTCTAATGCATATATAACACTCGTCTCCTAGAATTTGGGCTCATAAATCTTAACACATCTAGCACTTTTCTTCTATCGTAGAGCTCTTGACACATGCATTTGTACAGGAAAAATGATACATTTAATATCTGGTTGGATGTGATGTTGACCTGGAATTGGGAATTAACTGTCTTTTTGGAAACAGGTGATAGACAATCCAAAGGGTGGAGCCATGTTGGCAATGGAGTATTTGGACATCAAACATCTATCTCGTCATGCTGGCAGTTTAGGAGAGGCAATGGCTAGGTAATGAGTATAGATTATCTCCCTTTGACCATATCACATTGTGTACATCTTCCATAATTTGAATTAGCCTTGAGCACATTTTCATGCATAACAAACCATAATGTAAATGTAAAATGCAAGGTATTTCATCATTCCGTGACATAGTTTTGAGGTTAGTTTAGGTTTTTTGAACTTGTGTTTACCATAAACACTTTACTTTCCACAGCAACATCAATATTTGTTCATGTGGAGTAAACTTTTGAAAGGTTTCACTATTACAATTACCTTTAAGTGGAAGAGTAAAGATTTGTCATGATGTACAATATTCACATTGTCAATGGTTCTGGTGGCTGTTATAGATTTTTCATATTGTGTGTCAGCATGGTTAATGTATGCACATGTTCTGACTGAAATAATAAACACAACATTTGGCACCATGAGATTTTCCACTATTACATTAGCTAGTGGGGCCTTGGAATTTTATGTAGAAATGCTTTTATCATTGACTATCACTGGGTACATATATGTACATATGAAACATTTGACTAATGCAACCCCCGAAATTGCATACTGAACTATTCAAACCATTTAATTTGAGGAGTTCAAATGTGTCTTCAGCGTTGAACGAGTTAACGAAGCTGAGGATTTGATTTCAGATTGCATCTGTCTAACTCTGAGGCAGAGAGGAGGGTTGTGAAGGTCGAGGGATATGTAGGAAGGTCAGAGGAGGGCCAGTATGTGTCTGGGTTTGGGTTTGATGTGGTGACCTGTTGTGGATACCTCCCCCAGGACAACACGTGGGACAAGTCATGGCAAGTGAGTACCTCAGTGAGGTTTGTTACGGGTTTGATGTCTTTTTAATGCAACATACAACTTCATTGTTTTAAATACATCTTCAAAGTGGTAGTAAATGCTGTTTTCTTTTAATAACTTGATAATAATCATCTGTGAATTTATTTTACTTTTTAGTCATTTTACGCCAACAAACTAGATTTCCAATTAAAGAAGATAGAGAAGGAGGTAAGTTGGAGAGTATTATAAATAACAAGATGAATAACATTTACGTTGGGTGATATTTGTTATATACCGGTAGTTATCAGAAAGATGACCACATACGGCCATGAATTATCAAGTATTGGTACATTTGTGTACATGTACATTGTAAACGGTTATTTGAATGACCATAGCTGTTAATAGGATGTAAAACACAAAACAAACAAACAATTTGAATGATTTTATTTTTTAATCTATATCTGCACAACAAAACTAGTCACAACATTATTGTAGCTATGCTTTTAACTGAAAGTTTTTGCTTCGATAAATAGTATTGCTTTTTCTCAACAGATAGAAATGGATACTTTATAATGTATTTTGTATCTATTTTGTCAGTACAATGATAAAGAAGCTAGAGAACTTTGGTCAAAACTTCAGCTACAGTTACCCAAATTCTTTGAGGGACTTGTTATAAAACCAGCTTTAATGCATGGAGACCTTTGGGGTGGAAATGCAGGTGAATTGGATGATTGTCCAGGTAGGTAGTTTGTTTGAATTATGTTTCTATGTTGAACTACATACTTATGATTGAACGTGACGCTAAATGTATTTTGACGTGATATAACACATTTATCATTTTCATCATTTTGCATATCCCCATTATGTATAATTGGTATGATTTAATGTTGAAGTTTACACTGTACCTCACATGATGTGCCTGTGAGCTTATGCAATGGTGCAGTGTTAGTCATCTGTTGTTCGTCTTGCATTTATGAAAAATGCCTTGGGTCTTTAACGTGAAGAGTTAAAGCGCTAGTATATGCATGGTAACAGGTGTTAAATATCTTATAGGGCAAGTATATGATGAAATAGGAAATAACAAACCAGGTGTGTGATGTAGGCCATATGAGCCATACTTTTCTGTGGCCCCCACACCCACACTTGATCCCCTCTAGATCTGTCCTTAACACATATTCTGACAATATTTAAAACCTCATATCCCATACATTCTTATTGAAAATGTCTTAATCCCAGTACCAGGTAAATCCCAGTACCAGCTAAATCCCAGTACCAGGTAAATCGCAGTACCAGGTAAATCCCAGTACCAGGTAAATCGCAGTACCAGGTAAATCCCAGTACCAGGTAAATCGCAGTACCAGGTAAATCGCAGTCCCAACTAAACATATCTGGAATAGACCATAAAAACAAACTAGAATTTTTAAAACTGATTTGTTTGAGGTAAGGGGAAAAGGATGGCGAATATGTAACCTACACTTTTGCTTTAGCTTATAACAGTGGCGTGGTCATGATTTGGTTTATTTCAGTTGTGTTTGACCCTGCTAGTTTCTATGGACATTCAGAATATGATCTTGCCATTGCTCAGATGTTTGGTGGATTCAGTGAGCGTTTTTTCAACTCCTATTTCAAATTATTACCCAAACAGCCGGGTTACTCTGACCGACTAGAGCTCTACAAACTGTTCCACTATCTGAACCACTGGTATGTATAAATCACCTGACACTGTTCTAACTGTCAGTTTGATGTAGTAAAAGAGGAATGCTAGTCGTTTCAGTAACAGGTCATTTCGGTAACAAGTCGTTTCGGACGTCCCAGAGACGTTTCGGGACATAACACAGGAATGTCAGGACTTAATCAAGTCGTTTCGGGACATATAACATTTTCACTTCTAAATAATACCCAATCCAGTCAAATTTATTTGTCAATAAAATATGTTTAAGAAAAAGACAATGGTTTTTACAGAAAAATTAAATGAAAAATTCCGAAACGACTTTTGACATGGCCCGAAACGACCCGAAAAAGGTCGCGAAACAACCTGACACCGCAATAGAGTATTTAATTAAAGTGTCCAAAGGTGTCCATTAACTGAAAGAATTACCATCAAATTAATAAATATTATTTGTACCGCAACTTTCTGTAGATGTACTGAAAATAAAATGCGTCGTGTAATGCATTTTAGAGATTTTTAGTTAGCAATTTTAAGTAAAAGAAGTTCTAGTGTTAAGCCTGGGACATATACTATACTAGTCCTACACTAAATGTTAGTGCGCAGCAGCGTAAAGAACATAATACCCTGCTAAGAAAGGGATCCTTTCTTTACACAAGTATAATGTCATTTTATGTGAAAGCCTTGTATCGTGTCTCACATTATTTACATGTGCATTGTAAGAGGTTCTCATGTTTAAATTGCACTATTTCACTGTTGATTGCAGGAATCACTTTGGGAGTGGTTACAGAGGATCTAGCATTTCCATCATGAAGAAGCTCGTTAAGTGATAAATAATAATAAACTAGTAACTTTTGCCTGATGCAGTATTCAGATGAAAAAAGGTATTCGGTAATTGGTGATTTGCAGGACTTTCATGTATCGAGTGAACATCTCAATGACTCGTGCTATTGGCGAAAAAAATAATCCAAGAATATACACAAAAAGTACAGTGCCAGAACGATCTCTTGAAAAAATAATTAGGAATGTGCAAGAACGTCAGCCAACAAGGGTAAAAAACATCTTAAAACATGAGTTAAAGTAACAAAACATACATTTTGAGTTAAAATAAACATAAAACCATTGCGTCAATAAACAAAGACAAATTAGTAGACATGGACAAAATCGGCGCTTAAGTGGACAGTTAGGGACAGCAACAGAACCTGTTTTCTTACATAGAGTGGATTATATAGATAGTGTAACACGGAGGTACAGTATAAAGAAGCGTGCGTCGTGTACATTTTGTGTTATAGAATTGGCAATGGGCTTCCTTCTCATCTGGGAGCAAGTCTTAATGAGGCAATATATGTTTAATTGTTTGAAATGGATTGAAACTTGTATATATCCATTTCGTTTTTAAATTTGCATTTGTCTAAAAAACACAATTTATGCAATGTGGTATTGCATTTTTGTTGGCATAATGTATGTAGCCTTATGTTACCGTATATTTACGTTGAGGTTGATGCCTTTTAATGATGTAAAAACGCAATAGTATTTGGATAATGTATCTCCCAACCAAAAAAAGACACTCTATACAGCCAAGTTTGTGTAACAAACTCTATCCCAGTTCATGTTGTCTGCCTCCAAAAGATTAATTTCTGGTTGTTATTTGATGTTGTTTTGCATTTTGTAAGAGGTTCACCTTCAGCCGAATATTTAAGAATTCAGTCAACAAAAGCCTTAATATGTATTTATAATATATCGCGCATTATAATGTACACATTGCAAGTTGAAAGTTTTCCAAGCATTGTCGTTTTAGGCAAAGTGTGACAAATGCTTCATATTTCTATGTCCCTTGTTTGCGTTCATGAGGGGAAATTACATAGAGTGTATACCATCAATTTATTCGCTGCATCAACGTCATTGGGTACTGGCAGCTAACAGTGGACGACTATGTGGCTTGTAAACTCTGTAATTGTTTCTAAAGTACCAAAATCATTATGCAGTGTACAATGCTGTCCGGCTGATAATTATTTCCCTGAATATCCTGTGTCTATTCAGCATTAGCACAACCAGAGACGTTTATATTAAGATATAGACGTCTCTGGCACAACTAAATGACGGAATGTCACAAAAATGTGTTTTGTTAAATGATGTTATTGACCTTTTTCAACTTACGTTATGCAATTATATATTTTTAGTTTTAAGTAGCATTCATCGGACTTATGTAAGTAATAGTGATTTTTATTGAAATACGCATTTAACGAAATCATGTGTTCAACCTAAATTATATGTATGATGTGTACATTTTTTATACATTTCATATTCGGTTCATTTCTAGTTTTTCAGACTGATTTATAATATAAACCAGTGTTATAAAAGAAATAAATGTATGTTTTTTGTACATGTCCACAGCGTCTTGTAAGTTTACTGTACACCTGAATATGAAATATATTGGGTCATATTTTTATCATGACGTTTACTTACAATATGTCAATATTGATCACTTTAATTAAATATTTGATTAAAATAAGATCAAATTTCCTTTTCCTATTAATCACATTAGAGCTTGGCAGTAATATACAGGCATTATATTTGACCAGAGATGTATGCCTAGACCTGATTGGACTTTTGATGTGATTAAGAGTATCTTAGAAACAACTTATATATATTAAATGGTTCCCGAAGTGAATCAACCCCCATCCTCGGTATCCAGGGGTTACGCTGACTTTCGCTCTCTAAACCCCTGGAATATATGTCATAGCAAAATTGAAGACACAGTGTGCGCCACCTTGTGAATGAGACGAGGAGACTAGTTCGATCATTTGATTTACATCAAAAGAATTTCGCGGTCAAAAACGGTAAAAATTGACAGACTTTGAAGTCATGCGTCTCTCCTTTGTAATCTTCAAAGGACAGGTATCAGCCTAGCGATTGGTCAGGTTTTTTTCCCGAGACCAATCAAACAGCTATCTTCGTGCCTTCAATTTTGCTATGACAATTCCAGGGGTGTAGAGAGCGAAAGTGAGCGTTACCCCTGGTTATCGAGGATGCTACACAAGAAGGACATCAGAGGCATCGGAAGGAAATCTGCTGGTGTCTGGCACAGCTTGGTTGTTCGCAAAATTAACAAGATAGAGAATGATAATCTGTATAGATAAAGGTAATCCTGACTCACACAGGGGATTGCAACTTTACAATGTGATAATTGATAACAATATGCCCAAAATGTCGTACATCGCATCATACAGCTGTGTCGTCCCTCTACGACTCGTCTGTGTTGCTAGGTGCCGAAAACGAATCCAAATTGTTCCAAGCTACTTAAACAACAGTGGAGTGTGCTTATAGTATTTCATTTAATGATATTAAAAAAAAATATCAGAGAAGACCTGGATAATTTTAAATTAAATGATAAATAGTGTGTTTATTACGAACCGTCCCACCACTCGAAAGAGATAGCTGCAGCCTTCAAGGAATCCACTTGTATCTTTAAAGATGAACGCAGGACAAACAGATAACTGCACCTTTAAACCTGTTTGAAACTAGTTGTATGGTGGTTTGTTCCATATGGTGCACAATACAGAGCTTACAATGACAAAGATTTATATTGCGTCTAGTATGTGTTTTTAGTTTCATCTTTACTTTTTCCTTCTGGGCTAATATTTGCATCATCACCATCATCATCATCATAATTACTTTGATGACCATATTCTGCAGTACATTGTAAGGTTTGTAAAATTTATTTTATGCTTTTTTGACAATAAGGCAATTTTCCTTTCTGAACTTAGCAGTTTTTGTAGATTGGTGTCGTTCAAGATAAACTCGTTTTGGGAGTACTTTGAGTTTTCATTGTATTTAATGGTAAATTATGCCAATGGTTACTTCATAGAAATAGCTACAGGATTTAAATGACATATAAATTTGTTACATATACTGAACAAAAAAAAGACACGCACATTTAAATTATGCAATCAATAGCCTATGATATTTTGGGAAATTTGTACCAAATTTTATATCAATATGACGGGACAAGTCTACTCTTTACAATACTGTAGAAAAAAGTCTGTGTGACGTCACTCGTGTCATCAGTAGTTACTCAAAGTGGGATACCGCGAAAAACAAAATGACACTTCAGTACCTGGCGTGGGCACCTTTTGCACGAATCCCTGCACGGTTTCTCTTATGCATTGAATTCATGAGAACATTTATTCGCCTTAAGGGAATGTTGTTTCATTCTTGTGTTAATGCTGCGATCAACTGGGCGCGGTTAGTTGGGGGGGTTTTGACGTTTCCTAATACGCCTGTCCAGCTCATCCCACAGCTGCTCAATGGGAGACATGTCGGGGCTATATGGGAGCCATTCCAGAGGCTGAACGTTGTTTGCCGTGAGAAAATCACGACATACTCTGGCAACATGCGGTCGAGCATTGTCTTGCTGGAAAATTAGGTTATGACGTCTAAGAAGTGGAAGGACATGTAGTTGGAGGATCTGGTCTCTGTATCGAACGACATTGACGTTTTGATCCATGACCACTAAGGGGGATTTTACTCCATGGGAGATGCCTCCTCAAACCATTACAAAAGCCCCACCGAATCTATCGCGTTCAACCACGCATGCGTCGACGAAACGCTCACCGCATCCGCGATATACCCTTTTTCTTCCGTCTGAGCGATACAGACAGAGTCTGGACTCGTCGGTGAACATCACACGTCTCCATCGACGCATCCCAAACCTATTTGGGCCATGTCTACGCATCCAGTCAAGACGCACTTGCCGCCTCCGTGGTGTCAGAGGTGGCCCGACATAAGGTCGGCGCGCAATGATTCTCTCGGCACGCAAGAGGTTCCTGGCAGTTTGAGGGCTAATGGGTCTGCCATGAGTACCTAAGGTATGCGACGCAGACTCTACAGCAGTCTTAAATCTGTTGCGCAAGTGTGACAATCGAATCGCCCTGTCTTGTCGTGCGGTCGTTACACGCGGACGCCCGCTCCTGGGACGATCGGAAACTAACCCAGTAGCACGGAATCGTGTACAGAGACGGTTAATTGTACACGGGCCAACACCAAACTGCCGTGCGACAGGAGTTTGGCTATGGCCATCCATGAACATCGCAATTGCTCTACCCCTCTGAATTTGCGTTAAGCGTGGCATCTCAGTCAATGACGAAATTAAAATGCCAACGTGGAAAATTAATGTGGCTGAACGTAGAGTATCCGTTGAGATTATAAAACTCCGGCTTGGCTTGATCACGCACCGTGATTTGGACTAAAGAAGCTCACAAAGTCACACAATGGCATCGTCACGTTTGGCTAATTTTCTTTTTTTGTTCAGTATATATGTATGGCTTATTAATTATGACAAAGGCGTTACACGTATATTGCTTGGTGTGCTCCAAAACTGTGTATTAGGACGATATACTGTATGTTAAGGTCAAGACATCAAAATGCTATATATTTTAACAATAAGCAGTTACGTGAACATCACAAATCGTCAGGTAATAATAATAATAATAATAATAATAATAATAATATACAACATTTGATATAGCGCCCTATATAGCTAACATAGGCCTATGGCAAGCCAAGTTGTCATTTATGCATGGAGCAATGTTGATCCAGTACTTGACCAAATTATATAAGATATCTTATTTAATTATATAAGATATCTTATATACTTTATGAGATATCTTATATACTTTATAAGATATCTTATATAATAAATGAGATATCTTATATATTTTATAAGATATCTTATATACCTTTCTTTATAAGATATCTCATAAAAGATATAAGATATCTTATATATTATATAAGATATCTCATAAAAGATATAAGATATCTTATAAAGAAAATTAAATGAGATATCTTATATCTTTTAGAAGATATCTTATATAATATATAAGATATCTTATAAACAAAATTAAATGAGATATCTTATATAATTCGGTTATAAGATATCTTATAAAGAACGAGATTTGAATTTGAGATAATAAACCCTCCTCCACAGCGCTCGGTAAAGCATTAAATCGAAAGCCTTAGTTTCGTACGTATCTCTTAACCGGAAATGAAGTATGTGAAAGTGAAAGTAGGAGTTTAATGCCACCAAATAGGTCTGGTTATAGCGGTATTAACATTATTTTAAAAGGTTAAGCTTTATAAAGTAGATGGGGGGTAAGTGGTGGAGAAATGGATGTTCCTATGTATTTCATAACTGAAGGAAAACGATCCTACTGCATGTATTACTTACAATTTATTCATTAAAATGTTTTATCTTGATTTTCTTCACGGATTTCCTCTAAATGTTTTTAAAGAAATTTGATAAAATTGTAATATTACCCGTAC
Organism: Mizuhopecten yessoensis; assembly: GCF_002113885.1. Lineage (NCBI taxonomy): Eukaryota > Metazoa > Mollusca > Bivalvia > Pectinida > Pectinidae > Mizuhopecten > Mizuhopecten yessoensis. The sequence continues at coordinate 317,298 of NW_018406035.1, forward strand.
AAATTCACAGACAGGTAATTGACATTAAACATATTAGGAACATTTATTAATTGTTTCGGCTGCTTATCACAGACCGCATTAAAGCCATTTTGGTCTCTGTGGAGTATAACATATAGATAGACATGGGGACATTTTTTTTTATTTACTGTTTCAGACTGGTCATACACCTGTATTTATTATCACAGACAGGCTATGTATCTTTAATTATATTGTTTCAGATAAAATTGTTTTAACTATCACAGACATTAAAGAACATACTTATGTATTTGTAATTCTATGTTCTATCAATATACTGTAATGTAAGGAACATTAATTCATTGTTTCAAACTGGTTATAAACTTGTATTTACTTATACTATTACAGACAAGAAGTAATATTTCATTATTTGATACATATGTATACAGATAAGTGATATTTCATCATCAGGTGCATGTTCTTTAAAGTCTTTGAGATATTGATCACTTATAAGATATATTTTGTAGAGATACAATTGTATTTTGTGACCTAAAAGGCATTTCACACAAGCCAGATACATGGTAACACTTACAGCATGTCTGTAGTAGTAATTACATGTGTAATACCTGTCTGTGATAGTATATACATGTGTAATACCTGTCTGTGATAATATATGCATGTGTAATAACTGTCTATAGTAGTAATTACATGTGTATTACCTGTCTGTGATAGTATATACATGTGTAATACCTGTCTGTGATAGTAAATGCATGTGTATGATCTGTCTGTGGTAGTAAATACATGTGCAATACCTGTCTGTGATAGTATATTCATGTGTAATACATGTATGTAGTAGTACATGTTTAATACCTGTCTGTAGTAGTATTTATGTGTAATACCTATCTGTGATAGTATATGCATGTGTAGTACCTGTCTGTAGTTGTAATTACATGTGTAATACCTATCTGTGATAATATATACATGTGTAATACCTGTCTGTAGTAGTAACTACATGTGTAATACCTATCTGTGATAATATATACATGTGTAATACCTGTCAGTAGTAGTAACTACATGTGTTATACCTGGATGTAGTAATATATATATATATAATATATTGCTGAGCATCAAAACTTGGATACACTTTTGTTAGAAAGACTTGTCCTAACTCAGTGCCTCTTGTTTATTATAAAACACAACAAAGATATCTTTATAAAGAAATATTGAGAAGGTTATATAATGATTTGTATACAGATTATACAAACTAGTAAACAGGGTAAATAAGAAGTGGTTTACAGAGTATATAAAGAATGGTATATAGAGAGTGGTATACAGGGTACATAAAAAGTCCTTATTTATTTAGTAAGGGTATCCTCTATAATACAGCCTCATTGCATAAGGTACCTGTATTTATCATCTCTATTATATATAGTGTATTGACTCATTTTCCAGAAGATACAATGTACATGATACAAAGTATATACATGGTATATTTCCGGTAAAGAGGAAAATAAGACATTTCATCTTCAAAAACCTGTAATTGTAGCATATCTCAGGTCTGAAAAAAACAGAGGCAAATCAGTCACTGGGCCAGAGCATTTGGGTGCCAATAGAGGAAGTTTGGGTGTAAAGATAATTAAGATCCCCCACCATGTAACCATCTGAATACATCCATGCTTACATGATTGGCGCCAGGGTCCTGCCCTGCCACAAGGGGCTTATAGTCCCCAAATTTTACATGAAATCAGTAAAGATCCCATCCAAATGCTGCTGGGCATGCAGAGGAAAAACACTCATGATACCAAGATAGTCCCTAATGGAGCCCACCCCATCCCTGAGGACTTACTCCTTCAGTCATAACATGGAAATTGTTGAGATCCCCAAGCTGATATTTCCTGTATGGTAAGAGGTAATCAACAACTTTTAATGAAAAATATTATTCCAGGTGAGCTATTAATAATGTGCCTGTGCTTCTTGTTCTTGAGAGGCCACAATAAGGGAACATAAATGGGAAACTCCAGCACAAGCAAACATGTTATATTTCCTGTGCATGCAATCAATATGAACCAATATCAGACAACTATTATAAAGATGAGGTACCTTACCTACAGAGAATATGGACCTTACATATACCTCATGTATATGTGCATGCATACAAGATGTACTTGATGTATAGGTGTAATCTGATGTATAGAAGGTATATATATACCTGATGCATGGAAGGTGTATATATATACCTGACCTATAGGAGGTGTATACCTGATGTATAGAAGGTATATATACCTGATGCATGGAAGGTGTATACCTGACCTATAGGAGGTGTATACATGATGTATAGAAGGTATATATACCTGATGCATGGAAGGTGTATACCTGACCTATAGGAGGTGTATACATGATGTATAGAAGGTATATACCTGATGTTTAGAAGGTGTATATCTGATGTATATGAGGTGTATATCTTAAGGTTTTTTTTTTCAATTGTCGCCCTTTTACTCTTGGGGAGGGGATACATTTACATGATGTGATCATGTGGACGCTAAGGGCCTGAGGGGCGGAGCCAAAAGGGGCCAAAATAGCTCAAACAATAATTGTCTACTTCCAGATCCAGATATGTTAAAAAACCTTCTCATGGATGGAAATATCCTGATGTGCTTAATCAAAATGTGAATTTCACAACCCCTTGGGTACTAATTCCTCCCTGGTGAGGGGCAAAATTCCCTGCTATACATATATATATATGTAATTTTTATTTTTGACATATCACAACAACAAATAACAATTGCATTACAACTCAGGTGACCTGTTAGGCCCATGGGGCTCTTGTTTTAAAGTACTGTATTAGTTGGATGTGTTGATATTGGCTTCCACTAATAATCCCACTACTTACCTATAATTAGATGTGGGTTACAGGGACATGTCACATGCTTATTAAGTGTGCTGCAAAATATATATATATACTGTGATGCCCATTCATTATATATAATATCTTCCATTGTATATATAAACGAGTACCTGGTAGTATTTGACATGTCCCTATAGACTTAAGGTTATGGAATTATGCACTATAGAAATATTCAAATTTCAAATATTTCATATCAATATGGATTGAGTGTCGGTGCTATATATTTAAAAAAAAAACTGTTCAAAACAGTTGATTCTCAAACAGAATTTGTTCTGTATCAAAAAAAAAAATGTTTTTGGGCTGAAATATCTATCCTAGATGTTATTATTAAAAAGAGTTATACAATACTTATCCACAAGTTTTTGAGTCTTGAACCCAAATGTTAAGCACATGTATCAGTAAACTGAATATTTCTCTTGGAATCTGCTTCAAACTTTGGGGGAAAAGTCCTATTTGTACCATATGCTCCCCTGAGTGATAAAATTAATTTGGAAAAGGAACTGAAATACAAGACATTCTTCATTTTTGAAATTATATCTAAGTTCCCTAAGTTTATGATCTAGTGCCAGTCACTTTTCATAAATAAAGATGATGAGATTAATTTAATATAATAAAATAACCTTGCTATAGTGATATGTACACATATATAGTATAAATATATTTTATTATGAATTTTTTCTTGGACTTAAAATTAACCTAGAGAGGTCAAGTTAGATCAAATGTAAAAATAAGCAGTTAATGTCCTGGGTATAATAAATTGTATTTCATTATAAATATTCTTCGTGTATTTTAGATTTGCTTATATCTGGTAGATTGCAAGATTCTATACCACCAGGTCTAAATTAACATATAGGACAGTCTTTGAAAAATGGGACAAAATCTAAACAAGCTACTTGGGGTGGGCGACTCACTGAGGGTAGGTTAACTAATTTGATTGGTTTGGAAGAACACTGAACAGATGTACATGTCCTTTACCTGTTAACTCACAAAATACATGAACACAAACTTTAAACCATGAATTTATAACACAGGAAAATCAGCAGAAATCAATAAATTTTGCTTACAACAAAGAAGACAAGTGATGTGAATGATAAATGTTGAATCAACTAACTCAGCTTAGCTTTCTGACATCAACTATAAGACAAGACCTCATTAATAATATAAACCAAACCCCTCCCCCCTCCCCAAATCAAACCAAACTAGAATTCTTCAACGAGGCTGTGTACGAAAAATAACATAAATCAAGATGAATTTTAAAATCTCACTTTATATTTGAGTATGTGGTGACTGATTATGACAATATTTCTGCGCTCTTACCGAGTTTGGCATCATTACACCTTCACAATATAAATCCTCAGCAAACTACTTTCATTTGTCTCATTCTGGTTGAAAATGACGTACAACAGATTAATAAATGACAGTGATTCTCACTAATAAGAACTATATCTAAACCTTTGGATTTTAGGCCAACGAAACTAAATTGTCATTTGAATAAATAAACATGTAGCAACTTCACAGACATTTTCTAAGTTCTCAATGGCTCTTTAGAACACTCGAGTTTCTTTCGGAAAAGTTTATAACTCTGGATTATTCCAGCCATTTTAGAATATATTAATGTGTGATTCCTAACACTAATATTTTAAAATGTATGCGTAAATATAATAATTAATATTTGAATATATCAACTAAAATTCTATATTGGTGTTAGTTATACTTCCTGTTGAAAAATAAGCTAGTTTTACACAGCTCCCGTTTATCGGACTCGTGATCTAAGTACAACGGGAGCAGTCATTTTCAAACATTTCTTCTTTGTCGGTCTCGCGAGAGTCTCGTTCTTTATAAGATATCTCATAAACTTTTCTTTATAAGATATCTTATATCTTTTATGAGATATCTTATATAATATATAAGATATCTTATAAAGAAAATTAATTGAGATATCTTATAAAAGATATAAGATATCTTATATATTATATAAGATATCTTATAAAAGATATAAGATATCTCATAAACTTAAAATAAGATATCTTATATGTTTATAAGATATCTTATATGTTTATAAGATATCTTATATGTTTATAAGATATCTCATATGTTTATAAGATATCTTATATAATATATAAGATATCTTATATAATATATGAGATATCTTATATAATTTGGTTAAGTACTGGATCAACATTGCTCCATGAATAAATGACAACTTGGCTTGCCATATAGGCCACTCTAAAGCGCTTTACAGTACATAAATATACAATTAATACAATTAGCATATACATATATCAGTACAATTTTGAGGAATTCGCAGGAGCTGCTTTATCAGGCGCTAACTACTAGTCCTATGCCACCTGGCTAATTTCTCCCTATGTGTGTATTCCTGCGTATGTGCTGGAGATGAAATGTGTTCCGTTTGTAGTGGAACCAGGCTTCCAACGACTTCATTTATAGTTTCACCTCACTTGAATACTACAGCACAGGTACCGCAACATCCACCCCAGACCAATGTATTCTCCACCTGGGTTGTTGGAGTTGTGTGGGCGGAAGAAAAACACTTTCTCTGCATATCCGGGTGATGTACTTTGTAGCTAATATTCAATATGGCATCTCAGATATGGTGATTAAATACTTGTACGGTTTTAGTCCGTTATTATAAACCATAGAGTTTTATAGCAACTACCAGCAATCGGTAATGCGTATTCGGAATCTACGATTTGATATTGGATACCGAATTTCTTTATGTTTTAGATTGTTTATAACAAAGCTGTTTTTGTGTCGGAAATTCTGACAAAATCAAGCTACACGGCTGTCCACATACATCTGTAAGTGGTCCACCCAACATAATCACACCTTCCAATACATTCTGTAGAATTATACTGAGTAGCTATTATAAATTTGAGTTTTTAACAAAATTTGGACTTCAAATTATGCACTTAACGATTGCTGCTACAGCGTATATCCAGGACGTACGTACGTATGTATGTATGTATGTGTGTGTCTGGGTGGGTGGGTGGGTGGGTGGATGCATGCATGCATGTATAGTATCAATATGGGCGATAAATACATTGAATAAGGAAATACATTGTAACTCTAACCCAGAAAATAACTTTTGTGTGTATGTATCTTCTGTACATAGGTAACCTGGTAAGGAGGAATACTCCCAAGTCACAAAAGCCATCAGAGGAGGAAATCTTTTCTGGTAAAGTGGTATCCTTTGCCAATCTAATTAAAATAATATCTCTAACGTAGCGTAATGAGAGATCTGATTTTAATTGATTGATCCTTTACCTGCCTTAACGTATTGCTATATTCTAAACCAAACTTAGATTCGTGTGCAAGGAGGCTTCCGGTTTATTGATTTGATCCATGTGTATATACTTAAAACAATCAATACGACATTGTAAGCCTTATGTGTGATTACGTCATATCGTAGCAATGGATGCCTACTGTGCTGCACACATTCTGTCGCGATGAATACCTGGATTACTATATGTACATTCACCGGTCTTGTGAATGTTTTGAAAATTCGTATACCTGGTGTGAACGATGTAAACAAGTTTATCATAAATTTCGTTCCTCTCACGATGTAAGCTAATGGGTTTCATATTTTAAAGTATACATTAGGAATACATGAGCACACGAATAGCCTGACCTTTCACCCAGAAAACATCTTTTGAACAGCCGAAGCTACAGGTAATCAATAAGTCATCGAAGCATTGGTGCATGCCGTGCGTATGGGGAAAAGATCGAAGATATGCTAGGCAAACGTATTATAGACAACAAATCTATATCTACAAGTAAATACATGTATGCGTTATTTATAGCTTGCAGGATCGAAACCGATACTAACAGAATTTAATTCAAAGAAATTCAACAGTTCTGGTATATGTTAAGCATGTGCATTTGTAGACAGAAAAATGGAGGATAAGGAACTGGTAGATCTATTAGAAAATAGACTCGATTTAAACAGCATGACATTTATTGAGAATCGAAATGGATACATTAACGAAGGGAAAGTGTTTCAAACAGATGGCGAAAACAGAATATTTGTGAAAGTAAACAGAAAACCAGGGGTAGGTAAACATGCAATACTATCTCACAGTCACCTGATCTGCACTAGGGCGTAGCCTTTGATTTCAGCGCTGTGTGTCATGGTCCAGGTTACAAGGTCCAAATTCATTAAAACATATTCTTCATTAATTAAACGAATATTTTAACAATCAACATAACTGTCTATAAAGTCGTTTTTAACATGGAAACAAACGCCTGATTCTCAAGACACGCATCGCCTAACTCATTCACCCCTGACACTTCATAGTGAAGTATTCCAACCTTTGAATTGAAAGATTTCAAATGTGTGTTCATGGGTGAATGAGTTGACCTTATTTGCTTTTATTATATTTGAGTTAACCTACATTTGCTAATAGTGTTTGTCTAGTTTGATAGGTCTAGTATCTTTTACAGGTGTATATTGCATCCAAACTTCAGATACAGCAGCAAGGCTTGTCTGAAGGTTTGATCAAGTGTTGTTTAGGCACTGTAGAAAGCACAACATCACGTTGAATTTCTCTTTAATAGTTAGGTGAATACTGTTGAAACAATATATTGACACATTTACTGCTGTTACATTTGGTTCAGAAATATACAATTCTAAGACAACTGATTCCTATGACAACTGATTCATATGACAACTGAATACTACATAAGGCAGTTGACTAGTGAGATGAACTGCTATGATATCGCCGCCGATTTCCCATTATGTCGATGTTTGTTTGGTTCTGTTATAGTTGTATAAGGTAACTAATTAATTAATTAAGACATGGCATATTTTCAAATCTGAATTCGTGTGCGAGGAGGCTTGCTTTTTGTTGTTTTAGTCCATGTGTATACACTTGAAAACATCGCAATATAAAATTCATCGATACAACCTGTAAATACTACTATAATAGATAAATCTCTGTGATTAGACAAAACCGTATCGATGCATGCATACTATGTTGCGCATGTGTATTATCGCTCTAATATGAATAGTAATTTTATTGTTTAAACCCGTTACAACTCCTTTGTATTTTTTGTTATCACAGGCACGGCTCATGTTTGAGGGAGAAGTTGCAAGTTTGAAAGCATTGAAACAAACAAATGAAGTCAGGGTACCAGATCCAATAAAGGTAGTTTATACATTAAAACAAACAAACGAAGTCAGAGTACCAGATCCGATAACGGTAGTTTATAGCATTAAAACAAACAAACGAAGTCAGAGTACCAGATCCAATAAAGGTAGTTGATAGCATTAATACAAACAAACGAAGTCAGAGTACCAGATCCGATAACGGTAGTTTATTAAGGCTTAATTAAAACTGAACTAAACCTGTTTTTGACAATATTCCGTTAACTTTGTAAGTCACACAGTTTTCGACTAAACGATAACGATGTTATTACGGAATCGTACACAATAATATTATGACAGGAAAGAGCTTTTCTAAGACATGTCGGTCCATACATCAGTATGTCTTTACTTTGAAACATAAAAGGCAGAATATCCTTTTCGTCAATGTGTGAAGGCGGTCATAGCTGTATCATAAGCTAAAGTGCACGCACCTAGGCATATATATAATATAGATTATTATCCTTTGTACGCGTATTAATTAAATGTCAGTAGCTGGACGCTGGATATTAAAGATGTGACGCACCATTTGATTCATATACATTTAAATGTGACAATAACTAAGAACCACCAAGAACAATTATATATATATGCATTTCTTTGTGGTTTAGTCATTTCTCCCAATGTTGTTTTAACCATTTAACTGCGAATCATGCAATCGCTCCCTCCTTTAGAGAAAAAAACCCAAATATATCGATTTGTGAAAAATGATGGTCATTTGTATCCACATCCTCTAGTCTGTCTTTCTCGAACACCATTTTTTCTCTGAAACTTGAAGATTAAACTTAAGTATGTACTCACGAGATAAAATATAACTCATACTCAATCATATTTTGTCATGATTAATGTATAACATGCAGATTTATTTTTTAATATTTAAATATAATAACCTGTGTTTGGTATCAGATAGTAGACATTCCGACTGGTGGTGCAGTTCTGGCTATGGAGTTCCTGGATATTGTGGAGCTTTCGAGTCAGCAGGCGGTTCTGGGCGAGAAACTAGCACGGTAGGCTCCCTTTGTATGACAAGTACGATATAAAATCATATAGTGCCAATAACATTAACGGAATCATCGTCTCTGCTGTAAACGACCACTGTATGAAATAGTAACACCGTATTTTTAGCTCACCTGGCACGAAGTGCCAAGTGAGCTTATGCCGTGGTGCGGCGGCCGTCGTCCGTCCGTCGTCCGTCCGGCCGTCCGGCCGTCGTCCGGCGTCAATATTTTACTTTAAACGACTTCTTCTTAATAACCGAAAGGCCTAGGGTGATAATATTTGGCCAGAAGCAAACTGGGATGAAGGGCTACCAAGTTTGTTCAAATAAATGACCTTCATCTATTTTCAAGGTCACAGGGGTCAAATATGTTAAAAACTTTAAAACAACTTCTTTTCAATCACCAAAATGCACAGGGTGATGATATTGGGCCAGTAGCATACTAAGATGAAGGGCTACAAAATTTGTTCAAATGAATGACCTTCTCCCATATTCAAGGTCACAGGGGTCAAATATGTTAAAAACTTTAAACAACTTCTTCTGAATAACCAAAATGCCCTGGGTGATGATATTTAGTCAGTAGCATACTAGGATCAAGGGCTACCGAGTTTGTTTAAATGTATGACCTTGAATCATATTCAAGGTCACAAGGAGCAAATATGTTTAAAATATTTCAACAATTTGTTCTGAATAACCAAAAGGCTGAGGATGTTGCTATTTAGTTAGTAGCATATGCTGGGATCCAGGACTACTATGTTTGTTAAAGTGAATGACTTTGACTTATATTCAAGGTCACAGGGGTCAAATTTGTTTAAAATCTTTAAACAACCTCTTATGAATAACCATGGGTCCCAGGATGTTTATACTTTGCAAGTTGCATCCTGAGATGAAAGGCTATACAATGTGTTCAACATAATGACTTTGTTCGACTTTCAATCACAGGGGTGAAATGTTTAAAAAAATAATAACAGGGTCTTTTGAACGAATTTTAATCATTAATACTGATATTTTGCCTGTAGCTTTATTTTAGATCACTTTTAAGGTTAGAAGTGTGAGTTTTATACCAGGTGAGCGATGCAGGCCCATTGGGCCTCTTGTTTATGTTTTGTGGTGGTTGTGACAGGTTTTATGAAATAACTTGCCTAACTTACAAAAGATCTTATAAAAAAGAGATGATTAGGATATATATTTGGGTGTCATATATCACAATTACATTGATACATTTTGAAAGGGCTGTTTAGTCAAATGCATGTAATTGTATTCGAATAAAACGAAAATTTCATTCTCTCCTCGAGTGGACAGAGAGGTTTTTGTTATAGTTAGAAATTCACTGACAGCTGCCTCTAAAACGTACGGTTGTACAGTTAAGGATTTTTCATTACAGATTAAAAACGCCAGGACAACATTGTCTCGTGTCAATTTCCCGACATGAATTGTTCATAAGGACTAATCAAACTTTATTATCATGAACATTAACATGAAGATTATACAAAAAAATACTTTACTAAATTGTCCCTTTAAAACATATCAAGCTACATGACAAAAGCATAAATGGCATAGCATAAATATACAGTAATAATTTAATCTTGCTTGTAACAAGCATTTCCATTGGCTTAAAAATGTATGTTATCATCCCTTAACGTAAAAACGCCATTTGTAACGTCGCTTTTGATTGGTTGATACAGCGGCCCAATAATTTCTAAGAGAAAAGAGTCCATCAATAAAAGTGTATTTCGACAGGGATTATGTATAGTAGATTAAATTATAAGGATTAACTTGAATATATTTTTCGTGTTATGGAGCTATAACACAAAAAAAACCGGAGGGTACTCTCATCATAAACCGCTTCGCGGTTTATTTAGAGTACACCTCTTTTTTTTGTGTTATATCTCCATAACATGAAAAATATATTCAAGTTAATCCTTAATTAAATGTTCTATGTAAAATATTTTCTAAAGTTATTTACAGTTGTGTGACCGCACAACGCACCAAAAATAGCGTGCGCACACCGTGCATACATCGTTCACACACCGTCCACACATTGTGCGCACAACTGTGCGATTTAACAATCGTTCGCCCCGTTGTGCGCTTCTCTCAGCACAACTGTGCGATTGGGTACAATTTGTAGATCAATATTACGGAATGAAAATAATACGGAAAGCTCGTATGCAATAATGAAAACTGTATTATTGTAATTTCTCATCACAGTAATGAAGATTATGTACAGTTTAACAATGCGTGTAACACAGCATTACAGTGACCGTTAGACTGTCAAGAATGGGTTTCGCGCCAAGGTAACAGAAATTTGATGAGTTACCGGGGTTTGACCTGGCCTGTACCTGACACATAGAGCTGATATGCGATAACGTATGACCGTAATGAAAACACAGCTGGACGTTTATTATTTGTTATATGCATTCGGTTTGCCTGGGGTCTTCCCCGAATACCAACTCTGCTTAAAATCACATGTTTACATAGGTGGTCAGTTGTGATGATAGTGAGTTATAGTCTATTACAGTAAAGTGTACAGGTATTCGGGGAATGAGCCGTTTGCCTATAGCTCCCCTTCACCTGTGTTTTCACACCCCTGGCCCTACCCGACAAAATACGTAAGCGCCCCGGGCGGGGGAAAACTACCGTCCAGGTACATGTAGACGGCTAGTGGCTATATATGTTTACCTGTATACGGGACTGTGTTGTGATTTCAATGGTGTTGATAAAGGTCGTTTAAAAAATACCGAAAACACAATTTCTAAATTTAAGAAAGTATAGATATAAAGATAAGTTTATAGGTGTAGGTAGAATATAGAAACATACGTAAAAATCAAGGTTTATATGTTTAAACACGAAACCGTATATATTGTTTAGGCATTCCTCAATCACGATTTTTATCGCACAACGTTCCTCCATCGTGCACACAAGTGTGCGCAAGAAATGATAGCCCAAATTTGTATCGTTCGCACATCGTTCACACACCGTGCACACATCGTGCGCACACCACACATCGTGTAACGTTGTGCGATCCCACAACTGTATGTAACATATATTAGGTTGTATGTAAGATATATGATAGGATAACCTATAAAATATATAATAAATCGAATATAATTGAAAACAGCATTAACACGATTTTTTGTTCTTTATTGACAAATGGTAGCACGGAAACGTGACCGGTGCAGCATATTTACCATTTTGCAAGAGTTATTTTACAACACAACACGTAGTAATTGGAGTAACAGTAAGGTCATAAATAGAACATTTGATTTGTTCTTTTTGAATACCATCTTGTGTATTATATTCGGCGACATATATGGTATTAAGCAGACAACCATTCAATATACTCCTATTGATATGTTAGGTACATTGTTAATTGACAGCTTGGTTACAATCAAATTTCACTATTTTGTAGGTTACATTTGCATAATGACGGATTACGTCGACGAGCTAAGAAGGCCGAATGTACAATAGGTGCATACGAACAAAGTCCAACAGCCGTGGATCAATTTGGTTTCGAGGTGACTACCTGTGTCGGCTTTGTGCCGCAACATGTCTCCTGGTCGGACGACTGGACGGTAAATAAAAAGCTTTACGTATAAGAAATTCTATGACAGATTTGATGATACTCGCATTAAGACGTTTACCCACTACAACATGGATTGAAATACTTATTGCTTAAGATATCAAGTTGTTTATGTACGTCTTATCAGCGTTAGTTGACCTTCCTCTTAGACCGTTCATTAATCATATACTTAATAATAATTTAATAACTGTACCATACCGGAATTGTTGGGAGATGGCTAGGCTTTGCCTGATGCGAAATCCATTTGCTTCTTTTAGCAATAAAGTTTGTTGAAATAAATCTTGGTTTTTGGTTTTGTAAGTACGTAAAATATACTTCTGATGTGTCAGTTCGGACCCCATGCATCTGTCCATCGTATGTAAAACAGTCCATACTTTAAAATTCTTTGAAAAAAACTTGTTGTTACGAAAGTTTGTCATGTGTTTATCAGACTTTGAGAGTGTAAGAGGAAATCAATACTATAGCCAGAGTTTCCTCTCGTGACATCTATCTCTCAAATGATCCAAGTCTGGTGTCAGGGCCAGAGTAAACTCGGGCTGTCAATATTATAGCACATTTGACTACTGCTACCACTTCTGTTGCCATCTCAAAGCAATAATGAATGGACCATATGAGGCATGAGTAGCTATGTGTTAGCAATGGGGCACATACCAATAACCGATGTACACATTGGTTTCCAGCCTATCCCTCATTACACTAACGAATACATAGACTCATTCCGGATTATTAAATATATATGCGTATTGGTCGAATCTCAAGTCATCATTTTTTGATTTTTTAAAAATGAACCTTTTAAACAAAAGATAATAAGCGTGGACGATAAAAATTGCGCAAAATAGGACGCGCTATGACCACACCTTCAAAAATGATCTAACACTGTGTGACATTTACTCCACTTTGTAATGTTTATCTATGACATCGGAAATTGCCAACGCCATTTTGGATGTTCTGAAGACGGGTAGCTACTTCCGTTGATTGGTCGGATTATTGTATCAATCAAAACAATTGTGACGTTGAAATACTGGAACTACAAAGAAAACACAGAGTGGCAACCTCCGAAACCAATCTTTGTTAAACGAGCCCATAATATTTATTTGTGTCCAATTTTGATAGGACATGCCAAACAGATAAATAAACCTCAGTGTAACAGATAGCATTAGAGAACCGAATTTATAAAACATGTCGCTTTTCTCCTTTACCACGGTCTGCCACTCTCTGACGTACCGTCGGAACTATTTGAAGTTCAGGGAGTCGGGGGACAAAAAAGTTACCAACCGAATAGTTTGCTTAAAGGAAACCTGTGTATGCTTAAATAATGCCATCTCGCTGAAATGTCATAATTGGAAAAATGAACAAATAAAAAGGTCGATGAGGATAAATTAACTAAGCTGGCAGGACGATATAGTAAATGATATTAGAATGCAATACAAAATGATGTTTTTTAAAGAAAATGTGTCATCTTCCTGTATTTTCCTTTTTCTATAATAAACATTTTATATAGCCATTGTAATGTACTGCATCTGTTTCAGACATACTACTCCAGTTTATTGGAATATCGGATCGGTTTGGTTGAAACGCAAGCTTCTTCAGCGGTTGATATGGTATATGCCCATTTAGTTTTCAATACATTGACAGGAATATATTGTTATAAACAAGGATAGGAAAGTTCGTACATATCTAACGCTAAAGTATTGATATAACGTCACCATCATATTGCATTACTCAGTTTAATCTCTATCAATGAATTTGTATGGAGTTCGCCATACAGATGTCAAACAATTGATATGACCATAGTAGACATTAGTTGTCTTATATGAGGAAAAATGTACCGAGTATTTCTACTAACTGTCGCTTGGGGAAACACAAATTCCACACTGGGCGATATTTATCGTTATATCAGCTTCGTTGATTGTTCTATGTCAGGGTTGGGGGATTTATGCCACCACATGAATATAAGGGGACCCCTTTGAAACGATTGATTTATTTCATTCCATCTTTGGACACTGAAACGTCATTTAATTTAATTCTTGCACTTTTGTATTTCTACTTTCTTTATCACTTCTAATAAACATGCAAAGTAAATAATAGACTATTCCTTTAAAAAGAATTATCACAGTATTCAGTATACTCGATTATTACGTGGGGTGACGGCAACACCTTAACACTTATATTTATATACATCTCAGTTTTGCTTGCCGTCCATGAAGTCTTAACTATACTTACTTTACTGTTACTAGGAACTTGCCCGAAAAGTGCGCGAGCTATGGACACAAGTATTACGACTTTTGCCAAGCCTATTTAGGAACCTGGACATCAAACCATCTTTATTGCATGGCGATCTCCACAGCTTCAATTCGGGAGAAACTATAAAAGGTGGACCAGGTAAGTATGGCACAAAATATCAAAAACAGCATACAGTCAACACATAGACACACAGATATCACTTTGGTTTGGATCCCAATGCTCTTTGTGCAGAGCAGAAAACATAATTCAGTTATGAACACAACCGTCCATATGGAACAGGGAAAATGTATTGCTTGAAGGAATAAAACGTTACGACCATCTTTTCTCTTTGCATGAATTACTATAGTATTTCATTTCAACATATTTTATGCAGATGGTATATGAATGGGATTGAACGACAGGCTACGCCTATATCATTTCTCTCCTGGTTTACTATGGTATACTGTTTACACTGTTACTGACTGAAACCTTATTATTAAAACTCTCTAATACGTATTGAATTATAAAATCTGTATGTAAATTTATCATATTTTTCCAGTAATATTTGATCCAGCCTCCTTCTACGGACATTCCGAATGTGACCTCGCCGTGGGATTTGCGTTCAGTGGCTTCAACGATCAGTTCTATGATGCGTATTTTAGAAAAATTCCAAAAGCCCCTGGATTTGAAGGAAGACTAGATCTATATATGCTAAATCAGATCTTAAATTATTGGTATGTGACAGTTTGATACAAAACTTTAGAATAATAAATAAATAAGATATCATTTGTAAATCACGCTAGGTTTGCGTTAACTTATGACGTGATAATAATTAAATCTAAAGTTCACTGCATCTGTACCATTAAAGTTCCGAACAGTGTCTGTTACATCGTTCACATACGTTATGTGTTGTAATTATGTCAGTTCATTTGCCCATACCAATGTAGTTTTAATATTTCCGGGGGTTATATATACACTAATACACTAATTAACATCAGGAAAACTTAATACACACATTATGCCCATGCTAGACCTATTTCTTGTATATTCTTCAGCGTTTGTGTTCCATCCTGTTACTTCCTTTGTCGTGCATCTGATGCTCCGCCGAACAAAGTGTTCGATTTATTTCCTTATTTCATAATAGCAGACGTTATAACATGGACAAAATCAGATCACCTCAAAAATTAATTTTTAATATTGCAATAAGCATGAAATTCAACACCTGTATTTATATATACAATGTATATAGATTGTTTTATATTTTGTAGGAATCATTTCGGTCCAAAGCAGCAACAACGAACCATTGATTTAATGAAGAAAATCGTGTCGACAACCCCACAATGATAATACTTTGAGCGGGGTTTGCCTTTAGCCGGAATAACGATTTTCTAATTCCGAAAATGAAAGCTAAGCGTATGAAAATTAAAACTTATAAAACTTGACTATTATTGATTTCTTTTATTAATTAATGAACTACTGGATACACATTCATGTAACATATGTAATTGATAGTTAAAGCATGGACTTCCGTTGGGTATTTCTGAATATGATATTTTAGTAGATACATATACAGCCATGATCGCTATGATGTACGTGATAACACACGCAAAACATCCCGAATGGTTACATTTAAGCTTGCAATTGATAAACAAAATGCATCGTCTACCTAAATATATGTAGCTAGATATCGAACATGTACACATCAACAATTTTTAGTTGAAAATAAATTCATTTTCTAAATCTTACCAAGCCATCAACTTACTTGTGCACCATTCATAGCAAATCCTTTTCTTTTTACATAAACAAAATGAAAAGATAGACAGCGTCTGCAATTTTGAAAGGACTCTTGTGTAGGGTATTAAAGTAAGGTAATGAGATACTTTCCCGAGCACAATCAATTACTAGTGTATATGTTTGTGATTTAATAAACATAAGTATAACGAGAATAACATGTATCGCATTTATTACACAGATGTTTAAATTAAACATGCCTCAAACTCCTCTTGTTCAGCCTCACATTTTTGTATTAACTTACAACAAGATCTAACCTATCACAAACGTGGAGCTTGTTCCCACGTTAACTTTTGTTACTTCTGTAGTAGCAGTCCAACTTTCTCTGCTATATGAGATCACATGTGACGCTTGATTCACTACTTCAAGCCCATTATAAGTAGCAGGATATCCTAGATAAATGCGCCCTGTTGACCAATAAACTACAAAGCTGGGTTTCTTCTATGAATTGTGTATCATTATGTATTTATACAGGGTAATACATTTAGATATCAAACAAATGTTCAATATGGCCCTGTGAAGAAAAGACACTACATACATGTACATGACATGGACAATACACACGTTACAATATAACAATACATTGGAATATACATAATGGTATAACTGTATAATATTTAAAAAATGTTTTAAATGAAGAAACAAAAACTAGGCCTTATATAAGAAGCATACATCGTGATGTCTCCCGTTTAATCCAGAACCCATGTTTACGAATGTTCCTTTTTCGTGTAAGTTTTCCAAAATAAAACATCATTATTTCATTATTTCCTCCTATTTGAAGATTAACAAGAATATATATACAAGTTAATCAATGGTCAATTCATAATTAAATATACTTATGTACAACAATAACATGAACCAAAGAAACACATTGTTCGTCTATGATCAAATGTTAAGCACAATGTGATTAGTGTAAGACATTCTCAGATATACGTGCGGTTAATTATGATCTTGGCGATGATACAATTTCATCGTTTTATCAACAAAAATGTCACAAAGCAATACATTGTTTTCATAATCTAATTCACATAACTTGTAATTGAGCATTCCTCCAACGGGGTATGTGAATTATATTATAATCTGACAAAGAGTTGAAGTAAACAACTAGTTATTTATCAAACTCAGTAGTGATAAGGCACCAAAGATCGTTACTAAGTTTCTCAGCTTTTTGTACAATGGAGGCAAATGCGTGTGGAAATGTCAGTGTGTAAAATACCACAAAAGTGATACAACTCATGGATATTGGTAGGCCTTACTACATTATTTATCCTACTTTTAAAATTGCTCAGGGAACTTAAAAGCTGATTTCCATAACAAATATTTGGACACATTTTATCTTGTATAATCAAACATCTTCTATCATACATCATCAGTTCTGCCTAGCTGTACACGGCTTTATACACAAGTGATTTCGACAATAGTGTGCTATAACGACATTGTCAGAATTATGACAATTACTGTTAGAAGTGAAAGATCTCACCCGATAACTCTTAATCTATTACCTGTAGCCAAAATAATTAGGACAAAAATATTTTTCCGTTTGCTTTATACGGGTTTTTATTATGGCAACTGTCTAAACCAGAAATTTTCATGGATGATTTGTCGGGCTCTTCATCATTATGACTGACCTTATAAGAGGCATGGTACTACTCTTAATTTTCTACAAGCTGAGTTTGTTCTCTTTGATGAACAGACGGTATAATTCAACATAACACCAGCATGAGTAATATTTTCCATATGAATCAGCCATGGTTATATACAATGTACCAATTGTCTATCGTCTTCTACACTTAACGCTGTGAACACGTTTATAATTATTGTATTTATTTTTATATTTTTGTAGTCAACCGTATTTTATGAATTGAAAAATGGCTGCTTTTGTGTTTTTGCTTTAAAATATCGCTTAAATTACAGAAATAAACTGATGATCCTATCAGTGAGCCAAACAAAGCACATTATACATAAAACTAGGTTTCGCACCATATAATGTAGGCATTATGTCCTTTTAGGATTAATCAGTGGTACTTAAAGTCAACAGAATGGAACCTCCGTGTCTAAAGTGTTCCGGAACCTATGTAGAATACAGCGTAAAAGAAAGGGTATCTATAAATCTCCTTATAACGTTCCACATTTACAACTTCAGGAAACAAAAGTCATATTCCTATAAATCGCCCCAGACAAAATTCCAGTAACACGGTTACTTCTAATATGGAGGAGATTGATAGACAATATAGTATTTCTAGTAATTAGTCTTTTTGTATTACACATGTTAATGATATCTATTTTTGTTTTGAATAACCCTGTTATTCCTTTCTTGTCGCTGTCTTTTGTTCGTGTGTGATGATACTACGATATTTATGTTTGTTTTTAGCAAAATATATTTTGTATGAAATGGTCCTTCTACACGGACAATGCAAGGCAAAGTGTGAATGTTTATTATTTTTCTTTTGTGAATATATCATTGCATACATTTCAAATAGAAAATAAATTGGACAACATTCCAATAAAATCTATGGTAGCATTCATCTTACAATAAGTCACATGACACATGTTTTGGAGAGATATTAATGATATAGACATTTCATATGTCATAGTATTATAGTTATATTTGGACACTGACCACCAATTATCACACATGCTATACTTCTTAGTGTATGTAAATGTTTGATTTTTTCTAATAAACATATCATGATTGTGCATAATAACTCTGGCCTAGTATATCTTGCATACACAAGATTACCACATGCAATTACTATTAACGTGATAACACTGATCTCCTTCACACGTTAGCATGCAAAAGCCTTGTGAAGAATTCCGCCTAGTTTTATTTAAATATAACCACTTTATAATATCAAGTAATTGATTTCACTTGTGTACCAACTCGTTGCCGATTGAACTGATATGAGGCTAAAAATGACAATGTTAAAGCCTACTATACTGTACGAGACCACAACTAACTACCCTTATATATGAGTTGATTATTAGCTCACCTGGTCCGAAGGACCAAGGTGAGCTTATGCGATACCGTGGCGTCCGTCGTCCGTCCGTCGTCCGTCGTCTGTACGTCAACAATTTCTTTGAACGACTTCTTCTTCTTAACCACTGATTGGAATTTGACTAAATTTGACTGGAAGCATCCCTAGTTGGCGGGGATTCAAAATTGTACAAATGGTAGGGCTGACCCCCCAGGGGGCTGAGGGGCAGG
Organism: Mizuhopecten yessoensis; assembly: GCF_002113885.1. Taxonomy (NCBI): domain Eukaryota; kingdom Metazoa; phylum Mollusca; class Bivalvia; order Pectinida; family Pectinidae; genus Mizuhopecten; species Mizuhopecten yessoensis. The sequence goes on from NW_018406035.1 coordinate 337,115, forward strand.
GCAAAAAGGGGGCAATTTGGCTATGTTGCTTTAAGCGACTTCTTCTCTGGAACTAAGGGATGGATATCAACCATATTTGACTGGAAGCATCCCTATGTGGTGGGGATTCACCATTTTACAAATGGTAGGGCTGACCCCCCCAGGGGGCTGAGGGGCGTGGCCAAAAGGGGGCAATTTGGCTATATTGCTCTAAGTGACTTCTTCTCTGGAACTAAGCGATTGATATCAACCATATTTGACTAGAAGCATCCCTAGGTGGTGGGATTCAAAATTGTACAAATGGTGGAGCTGACCCCCCAGGGGGCTGAGGGGCGTGGCCAAAAGGGGGCAATTTGCCTATATTGCTACATGTATAAACGACTTCTTCTGTAGAACTGTGCCATGGATATCGACCATATTTGGTCGGAAGCATCCATGGGAGGTAGGGATTTAAAATTGTACAAATTTTGTGGCTGATCCCCGGGGCTAAGGGGTGGGCCCAAAAAAAGTTTATTACTTGGAAATGGTTGAGATCCCCACCGTATAACCATATATACAATTGCTGAGTATAAAGAGAAGAATGCACAGTTGCTTCCAGGATGGCCCTAGGGTCTGGCCCCACCCTTGGAGACATAGTCCCTTGGTCATAACTTTGAAACGATTGAGATCCTCTCTCCAAAACTATACATTTTTTTGTATATACAAATGCTGGGCATAAAGAGACGAATGCAGTCATGATATTAGAATAGACCCTCGGGTCTGACCGAACCCCTAGGGACCTAGTTTCTTAGTCACAGCTTGGAAACAGTTGAGATCCCCACCCAAAAACCATATATACAACTGCTGAGTATAAAGAAATGAATGCACATATGCTTCCAGGATGGGCTTGGGGTCTGCCCCAGCCTTGGAGACTTAACCCCTGGGTCATAACTTCAAAATGGGTTAAGATCCCCACCCAAAAACTATATCTACAATTGTTGGGCATAAAGAGACTAATGCAGTCATGATATTAGAATGGATCCCAGGGTCTACCCCACCTTTGCAGACTTAACCCCTGGGTCATAACTTTGAAACGGTTGAGATCCCCACCCCAAAACTAGAAATACAAATGCTGGGCAAAAAAAGACGAATACAGTCATGATATTAGAATTGATCCTGGGGTCTTGCCACAACCTATGGACCTAGTTTCTGAGTCAGAGCTTGGAAACAGTTGAGATTCCCACCTCATAACCATACATAAAATTGCTGGGCATGAAAAAATTAATACAGATATGCTACAAGGATTGGCCTTGGGGTCTGGCATATTCCCTTGGATTTCATTTGGAGAATATTTTGCCATGATTGCTTAGATATCCAGGTAAGCGATACAGGCCCTCTGGGCCTCTTGTATATAGTATGGGTTGGTTTACATCCGCCTTTTTACCTGTTAATCCGTTACTGATACAGTATATCGAAATCCATATACAAATGTTATTAGAACCGATACCTCCATTGTGTCAGGCGTATAATAGACATTTCATCGCAAATGACTAAACATCATTTATTTATTTCATATCGACGCGACAGGCCATACAACGTTTATAAACGTTAAGTATACCTGGTAAAAATCAATACAAGCATTACGTGTGTCAATACCTTACTCATTCCCCATGATAGTTACCTTTAATAAGTCAATGATTGTAACGCATGTAAATATCCATGTAATACAATATTTACCTGTATATAGTAAAAGGTGGTGGTGCTCCCAACATGACACAAGTTTTCATGCCGGGATCAGTTGCCCACGCGCGGCATATCCAATCAGTTTACCTTAAGATGCACTTTATCGCCGTTTCCGGGGTTTAGTGCACATCAATCATATTTCACAATATTCGGAATTGGTGAAAGAGAAACAATGACTTGTGTATATATGTTCACAGATTGTGTGACTTTGAACAATTGATGTTTGTATGGAGTGGCTCCACAAGTGGTATTTGACTTGTGTGTTAGGATAACAAAACATTGATGGTGTCTGCCTGTGGGGACACTCACAACTTCAAATATTATTAAACATAAAATATTTCAACTACAGCCGTGGCCACAAAATATGCCATAATTAAATAAATTTCAGAAAATGTATGTGACGTGTATGTTATTTTTTCTGTAATAAACAACAGATATTGTTCACGTAGTGAATAGGATGATAGGATTCAAATGTATTTGGACATGTAGCATACCGTTACCGTCCAGATCTAAGGTTTAACTTTATTATCTTATGATTTCCTGATGAAATGCTATATTGATGTACGAGTGCAACTGGCGCAAGCGAATGTTACACTTCTTCAGTAATATTTTCCAATGGAGTGAACATAACCTGGGTCAGGGAGTGTACATGTATTAGTCATCTTCTACCTTCTACGCTGTTTACAGGTCTTGTACATTGGTTAGTTTAGAATTGGTGTAATTTGCCGTTAAATATTGAGTTTGATGAATTATTTTTTGCATTGATTCTTTCTACATCTAGAGAGGATTAAAATTAAGTTTCGGTCATTGATTTAGCAATTCGCTGCTATTTTATTTCTTGTTATAGAGTCTGTAGAGGCCGAAAGCCAATTACAATAAACAGTTTACTGTATCATATTCCTGTAGTCCTCACGTCCATTTTTTACTCATCGGTGGTCAACAGAATGATGAACCCGTGCCTGAAATATTCCGAAACATGTGTAGAATATAATAAATGAGAAATTACCTATACAACTCCATATACCATTACACCTTTATAACTTTGGGATAACAAGTAATTTATACTAAGACTAGTATTCCATGTTCACCTAGCCGGACTAAATTACTGTAACATGACCAAGGCAAAACCTCGGAGACAAAATGGTGGGTATTATTTAGATAGGGTGTTGTTGGTTATGTAGTTAATATTATAGTATAGTCTTTACATTTCTAGTAATTATTCTATCATTGATTATGATTCCAAGTGTTAATAATATCTTTACTTTTGTTTTGATAACTTCTCCATTTCCGTCGCTGTCTGTTTGGATCGACTTTGTGTTTCAATCTAGTCAGTGTGTGATACACTACGGTAATCATGATTTTCTAATTTTACGTTATTTGGTATGACTTTTACATCCGTTCTGTGCAGACAATGAACGGCAAAGTATGGCAAGCCAACTTAACATTTATTCAAGGAGCAATGTCGATCCTGTATTTCAAAAAAAAATTAAGATATCTTATATAGCATATGAGATATCTTATATACTATATAAGATATCTTATATCGTATATAAGATATCTCATTTAATTTTCTATATAAGATATCTTATATGATATATAAGATATATCATATATACTATATAAGATATCTTATATAATTAAAGTCTCGTTACTAAAATAAGATATCTTATATAGGAACGAGATTTTAACAAAATGTCGAAAATGAAGTCTCCCCGTCCGGAATATCTCGAGGATCTACGTAGGGACAGTAGGCTTGTTGTAACAACACGTGTTCCTGTCGCCGCCATTATGTCTGAGCCCACTTCAAGAGTGCGGGAAATGGCAGCCTCTGCTTTGTAAGTATATCTTATATATTATATAAGATATATCATATAGTATATAAGATATCGTATATCCTATATGAGATATCTCATATAGAAATTAAATGAGATATCTTATATAAGTATATAAGATATCATATATACTATATAAGATATCTTATATCGCATATAAGATATCTCATTTATTTTTCTATATAAGATATTTCATATAATATATAAGATATCTCATATAGCTATATAAGATATCTTATATAATTAAAATATCGTTGCTATATAAGATATCTGATATAGAATGAAATTAAAAACCAGAAACTAATTTCTTCCTCGAGAATCATTCGGAGCACATTCAGGATTGCATTGGGCGCAATGGCGGAGAGGGATGGTACGGATGCTGTATTTTCCCTAGGCCTAGCTCGCCTTGTCTCTTTTATAGCGGCCAAAGCAGAGGCTGCCATTTCCCGCACTCTTGAAGTTGGGCTCAGACATAATGGCGGCGACAGGAACACGTGTTGTTACAACAAGCCTACTGTCCCTACGTAGATCCTCGAGATATTCCGGACGGGGAGACTTCATTTTCGACATTTTGTTAAAATCTCGTTCCTATATAAGATATCTTATTTAGTAACGAGACTTTAATTATATAAGATATCTTATATAGCTAATTGAGATATCTTATATATTATATAAGATATCTTATATAGAAAATTAAATGAGATATCTTATATATCATATAAGATATCTTATATAGCATTTCATTTAATTTCTATATAAGATATCTCATATAGTATATAAGATATCTTATATATTATATAAGATACCTCATATACTATATGAGATATCTTATATACGATATAAGATATTTTATATAGTATATAAGATATCTCATATGCTATATAAGATATCTTATATAATTCGATGAAATACAGGATCGACATTGCTCCTTGAATAAATGTTAAGTTGGCTTGCCATAGCAAAGTGTTGATGTTTGACTGACTGAATGATTGTGCTTATTTTTCATGTATATTATTGTACATATCTGTAATACATGTACAACATAAGTACTAATTTATAAGTGACAAATCCGATGAAGGTAGTCTTCTTACAACACTACATGGAACAGTACGTGATTTTGTAGAGGTATCCATGATACTGTTATTTCTGAATGACATTATTAGCGCTGTTTTTGGCAATGTGACCACCAATCGTCTGAATAAATGTTTTTATCTTCCTTGTTCCTGCTATAACGAGCTCAGGACAGTGTGTATAGATATTCTCAGAGTATGTTTGAATTTCCATGTTTCTTTTACACGCCATGTAAAAATAACGTGTGAAGAATTCAACCAAGTTTCATGTACAATATAATCGCACTGTATAATGTCAGATATTGTTTTTTGTACATATCCTTCACCCTATTCCGTATGTCAATCACGAATGTATTGTACGATAGAGAGTATGAAGACAAGCTTAGAGCATCATGGGCTGTAAGAAACTATAAATAACGTGTAAAACAATGACCCTATACTGTATGAGCTAATATGGGTTGTTTTACTTCCGCCTTTTTACCTGTTGATCCGTTACTGATATAGTGTATCAAAATCCATATATACAGATACAAATGTGTTATCAAAACCCGGATCTTTAAGGTGTCAGGCGTACAAAAGAAACTATATCGAATATTACTAAACATCATTTATTTACTCCATGTCGACGTGTCAGTCCATAAAACCTTTACAGAAGTTTAGTATACCCGGTAAAATCAATACAAACATTATGTGTCATCAATAACTTATAATGGGTAACCAGCCAATGAAATCTGACGCTGCGTACTAGGATGACGTGTTACTCGCCGTCACGTGACACCCAGTCTGTGGACGTGTACTGGTTAATATAGTATAAATATGACATTAACGAATGATCAGGATAGTAAAAGTACATAGCATCTAAAATTACTAAAACTGATTTTGATATGAATGGGATTACACACAGTGATTTGACACAAGACTGTTTTTTTTTACTTGGTATTAGAAATGATATTTATCATAGCATCGATTATCACTGAACCGGTCAGAGGCGTACATGTTCCTAACGCAGTGTACATGCCACTTCTACGTATGCATTGATTGTATGCATAACAATATAAGCAGCGCATTTTGTTACATTTTGACGTATTACCGGTGTCAAAATACGTTATATTGCTTCTAAAATTACTCGTTTCATACGCTATTTTCCATCTCCTTACGTGTGAAAGACTACGATTTGATGGTAATTGGTATCTAATGGTAACTGAAATTTAAAATGTGTATAGAACTTATCTTACATTGATTTACATATCTAGTTGTACTGTGATAAGGAATTGCCCTACAGCTGCTTATCAGTAACCACAAATTCTTGTGTGACAAACACACGATCACTAAACGACAGTTCTCGGGCAATATTATATCGACGGCTTCAAGTTTAACAAATTTAGAGCATGTGGAAATATTCAAATTGTACATCCTTCGTTTTCCTAGCGATACGATGTTCAACAAAATATATCTCCTTTGTATTTTGACAACAAAATGTTTCCATATTTGGACAGACTGGACTGACATATAAAATATGTCATAAGAGGTCCAGGTTAAGCATAATTGCAATGGTTGTACACATGTATGTTATCGAGAAGCCAGACGTTTTACACATTATTTTATATGTAGGTAGAGGTTTGATATTCTCCGGACGTTCTATGTATTTTTGCAAGACTCACATTAAATGTCGTTGCGATATTAAGTAACATCTTCTAACCACGAACGGGTCATGGAGGTTGGATCAACATTCTTTTACAGGGTTGGGGGAATAACACAAATTTGTGGTGATGTAGTATATACTGTCAATGAAAGTGTTTATGCAAACGTTTGCTGACATCGGAAATATATGTGGTTAACGACTTGTGCACAATGTAAATATGTCGTTGTTATTGTAGAAATGTGCTGGCAAAGTAAATGTGTCGTTGTAGAAATGGATTGACAATGTAAATGTGTCGTTGTTGTAGAAATGGGTTGGCAATGTAAATGTGTCGTTGTTGTAGAAATGGGTTGGCAATGTAACTGTGTCGTTGTTGTAAAAATGGGTTGGCAATGTAAATGTGTCGTCGCTGTAGAAATGGATTGGCAATGTAAATGGGTTGGGAATGTAAGTGTGTCGTTGTTGTAGAAATGGATTGGCAATGTAAATGTCTCGTTGTTGTAGAAATGGGTTGGCAATGTAACTGTGTCGTTGTTGTAAAAATGGGTTGGCAATGTAAATGTGTCGTCGTTGTAGAAATGGGTTGGCAATGTAAATGTGTCGTGATAGAAATGGATTGGCAATGTAAATGTGTCGTTGGTGTAGAAATGGATTGGCAATGTAAATGTGTCTTTGTTGTAGAAATGGGTTGGCAATGTAAATGCGTCGTCGTTGTAGAAATGGGTTTGCAATGTAAATGTGTCGTTGTTGTAGGAATGGGTTGGCAGTGTAAATGTGTCGTTGTTGTAGCAATGGGTTGGCAATGTAAATGTGTCGTTGTTGTACAAATGGGTTGGCAATGTAAATGTGTCGTCGTTGTAGAAATGGGTTTGCAATGTAAATGTGTCGTTGTTGTAGGAATGGGTTGGCAGTGTAAATGTGTCGTTGTTGTAGAAATGGGTTGGCAGTGGAAATGTGTCGTTGTTGTAGAAATGGGTTGGCAGTGGAAATGTGTCGTTGTTGTAGAAATGGGTTGGCAGTGGAAATGTGTCGTTGTTGTAGAAATGGGTTGGCAATGAAAATGTGTCGTTATAGAAATGGATTGGCAATGTAAATGTGTCGTTGGTGTAGAAATGGATTGGCAATGTAAATGTGTCTTTGTTGTAGAAATGGGTTGGCAATGTAAATGTGTCGCTGTTGTAGAAATGGGTTGGCAATGTAAATGTGTCGTGATAGAAATGGATTGGCAATGTAAATGTGTCGTTGTTGTAGAAATGGGTTGGCAATTTAGATATTTGTCGTGGGCGCGGTTCATCCATTATCAAGGTTGCACTTACTGAAATAGAATTATGTCACACCCTAACTTCAAACATGTACAGAAAGAGTTACTAATGAAGACAAAGTTTGGTAATGTATACTTACTCTTCTTCGGTTTATTTCCCAGAAAGTTTTCGCCTTAAGTGACTTATGTCAGTCCCTAGCTTATGACACCCAATTAAACGACCAAATGCCGTCAATTTTCATAATCACAGTACTATTTCATCTTGGTGGTTTGCTGGAATCCTTGTAGTCGTTTTATGTCTCAATGGTCCATTTTTAGTGAGCAGAGAAGTTATGGCAAAGCTAACCATCTTAAATGAAGTTGAAACAGTACTCATGACAACTAATTGGTTTTAAGTTACGAGTTATGTGGTACCTTGATTCGAATTCAAATTGTGCGTTCATGTATATGCAATGAGAGTTTCTTTATTCGCTGTGGACTGCCTTTAATATTTGTTGTTGTTTCCTGTCCGAGGAAATCGTTTGAAATAAAATTCTGACTTCTTTCTGTGGGGGGGGGGGGGGGGGGGGGGGGGTCCAAAATGGCGCCTCCGTTGATTTCAATTTGCGTTTGGTGAGGTGTTTACCTAAATCTTATCACAAAAAAACACCAACCAAAGTAAAAATGAGCACTTGGTTCGTTTTTGGTAGGAGCCTAAAACTGAAATTCTCAAAAAGTTTTTTTCCCAAAAGACGAATGTTGTCAAACAAATAATGCATTGAAGGATTATTTTTGATACAACCAAAGCTAGGGATCATATGCTACAGTATACATGTAAAAAGCCCTTGCTATGATGAGTAATCAGATATTCACAGACAAATCAACAGCCGGAAGCCATCTCAAGCAATGATATTTTCAGACAAAAAATGCGTTCATCTTAGAATAAAAGTCTCTTAAAACTATTGTATACCACAACTAATTTGATCAGAGAAGGAATCGATCATGAACTACCAGTGACAAAAATACCAATCCAAAATATGTGGTCGAACATATTCAAAGAAGGGATCAAATGACCATATGTTCTATACATCAAAATTCATGGCTATGTGTATAGTTTCATCATTATGACTGAAAACTGACAGAAAAGAAAACAATATTTGTTCCATTTTGGATGGAATGAATATTTATTCAACAGAAAACATGTTTGGAAAAGATTCGTTTGTTAATTCCATTTCAAGGTGCCCACCAAAACATTAATTCTACTGCCTAATCAGCTGTCAAATTCCCAGTCAATTTTCTTGCAATATCAATGGAATTCATAGATTGTATATTTGTTTGTTACTTTGTTTTTATATATTTTGTAAAGTTATACACCGTATAACAGCTGATGGCATTTACAGATAATGTTTTGCAAGTTGGAAGATAATGATATGTGTTCGAATGGCAGACTTGGAAAAAAAGAAGAAATAATTATGCGTGTTTTTGATTTTGTTTTCAAACTGGTGATTCTAGATTCAAAGGAAAACATATTTCAAGCTTTGTCGGAACTTCTTTGCCCTTGGGTGCAAATGTTTTGGATTTTGAAGATTGCTATGATAGTCAAGATAATAAAGTGTACTTGATGTATGAGCGCACGTTCCCGTAGTTCTTTGACCAACTGAGCATTGGCAGTACATTTATGTAGTAATCTTTTATTGGATTATTATCATTTGGTATCGTGCTGTACTGAAACCAAACATTATATTTGGTCTGGCGTTTGTGTCTGGAAAAGATGAGGTCTTGAGAGTGCTGATTTGTCCATATTTCATAATCTTTACGATTTCTGACTTTGCTCTCTTGGCGAGAGCTCGTCGTTTTCACCCTCTGAGCCAAACAGTTTGTTTTTGTAAATAGAAACTTAATTTGATGTGCGAGTTCTCTGTCTTTTCTGCCAGTTACGATGATCTTTGATAAATTGGTCCCTGTATCTAATTGTGACATGCAGTCCCAATTTTTAGCACTTCCTAAATTATATCGATGAAGCAATTTAATATTAATTGAGTTCTAAAAAATACCCAATATTTAAGACGGCCATGAAAAGACTCTGCAATCCATGGGGATTTAGTAACTGTTCTGTCAATGCTAGCCTGTAGCGTGTTGTCTCTGACCAGTCTTCAGATACAAAATGTATGAGTGCATACTGGTATTAATACCAGATGCCTCTAACATTGGCATGACATCTCTAAAACCACGATCAACGACTACATTGGCATCTTGCTCCAACCATGTGAGCTTGTCTATGTTTTTGTAATGCTTGCATTATTTTGGCTTCCAGAGAATGGTCTAACTGTGTCCAAAATGTAGCCATCAGGTAGAGCTATATGTTCATGAATTAAAGATAATTACGCTAATTCTAGCTACCGTGAGACATTCCCTGAAGCTTATGGTCAGCACTTTTTTTTAATATAAATATATGTACCATCTATTAAGGCTGTCAGTTTGTCTCCAAAGAATAAAGTATTGTGTGAAAGTATGTGTTCCCTACTCAAATGGTCAGGACCAAGGAAAAATTGAACTATAAATGTATTAAATGCTTGTACTACAGAATGAAAGGTTTTTGAAATACTAGGCAGGGAAATGCCAAAAAGAGCGAAACACTTAATAACAAGATATATCAGTTTTCATCTTAACCCAAAACAATAAAAGAGCATTTGGTGTAGTTTTGGTATATACTGAAGAATTGAAGAAGAAACAAATTGGACCATTTACGTATGGGTTTTGAGAAACTGTTCGTTGACCAATTGCAACCTGTCTAAGCTTTGAAGCCAGGGTCATACAAGAGACAAAATTGAGAATGAAGGCTGATTGATTCTTTGATAAGATGTACGGCACTAATAAAAGGCCATCATATATTTCAGATGAACTTCTTCATATTTGAGAGTTGAAAGACTCTCTTCCTTATAGGATAAACTGTGTACAAGGGTTTAGGTCATCGCCAATAAGATGAAATGAGCATACACGTGATGATGCAGAACACCACAATTTGTGAAAATTAACTGATGCCTGGCACGTTTTTGCAGAAGTTCGGATTTGCTTCTCCTCGAATTTAGATTGTTAAACAAAGACAACGTTTTTTTTTTATTTAAACATGACCCTTAAAACAGGTCCTTGATTGGTAAGAGAAAAAAACTTCTAGTAATTTCATCTTCAGAACATTCTCTTTCAGATTCTCCTTTGCTGGTACAATTAAACACTTTGTGAACTGTATATACAATTCAATATGTTTATGTACTAACTCGGATAATACAAGAGGCCCCAATGGGCCTGAATCGCTCACCTGGTATTAATTTAATCTTAATCTTAAAAGTGGACTGAAATAAAACTACATGCAGAATATCAGTTTTTGATTCATAAGAACTTATTAAAATATTTGAACATATGACGCCTGTGACCTTAAATGTCGAACAAGGACATTAGGTTGAACAGAGTTTATAGTCTTCCAACTCAGCATGCTTCTAACAAAATATCATTACCCTGGACCTTTTGGTTATACAGAACAAATCATTTGAAGATTTAAACATATATTGACAACTGTGCCCTTGAATATAGGCGAAGGTCATTCATTTGAACAAACTTGGAAGTCCTTCATCCCAGCATGTAGCTGGCCAAATAAAAGCACCCTAGGCCTTAAGGTTATTCATGAGAAGTTGTTTAAATGTTTAAATATAGTGGACCCCTGTGACCTTGAATATAAGTCAAGGTCATTTATTTGAACAAACTTGGTAACCCTTCATCCCAGCATGTGACTGGCCAAATAGCATCACCTTTGGCGTTTTGCTTATTAAGTAAGAAGTCATTTAAAGGTTTTAAACATATTTGACCCCTGTGACCTTGAATATATGTCAAGGTCATTCATTTGAACAAACTTGGTAGCCCTTCATCCCAGGACACTTCTGGCCAAATGTCATCACCCTTTGCCTCTTGGTTATTCAGAAGAAGTTGTTTAAAGATTTTAACATATTTGACCCCAGTGACCTTGAATATAAGTCAAGGTCATTTATTTGAACAAACTTGGTAGCCCTTCATTTCAGCATGTTACTGGCCAACGAGCATCACCCTAGGCCCCTAGGTTATTCCGAAGAATTTGTTTTAAGATTTTAATATATTTGACCCCTGTGACCTTGAATATAAGTCAAGGTCATTTATTTGAACAAACTTGGTAGCACTTCATCCCAGCATGTTATTGGCCAAATATCATCACCCTAGCCCTCTCGGTTATTTAGAAGAAGTTGTTTAAGGTTTAAATATATTTGACCCCTGTTACCTTGAATATAAGTCAAGGTCATTTATTTGAACAAACTTGGTTGTCCTTCATTCCAGCATGTTACAGGCCAAATATCATCACCCTAGGCCTCTTGGTTATTCAGAAGAAGTTGCTGAAAGATTTTAATATATTTGACCCCAGTGACCATGAAAATGGATGAAGGTCATTTATTTGAACAAACTTTGTAGCCCTTCATCCAAATTTCATCACACTAGGCCTTTTGGTTACTGAGAAGAAGTTGTTTAAAGGAAAAAGTTGACACCGGACGGCCATTCGGGCCAGGTGAGCTAACAAGAGGCCCAGAGGGCCTGTATCGCTCACCTCTTTCTTTTTTTACATGCAACTGACATATAGATAACTTAAGACCAAATTTGGTAACTAGAACACAAGACATCTTAACATCTCTTAAACGGCTCTGAAGATATTGTTGTTTGAAACTTGAAATTTCAATTTTAAAGCTTTTTGCCCATATTGACCTTTGACTCCCGACTTGCACTTAGAATTGACCTTTGACCTCATTACTGTAATAAAGAAAACAATTCACACAGCTGGTCTACATAACATATCCAAGTATCATGACTCTAGTCCAAATGTTTCTTAGGATATTGTTGTTTGAAGTTTTTAACATATTTGACTCCAGTGACCTTGAAAATAGATCAAGGTCGTTTTAATGAGGAAACTTTATAGCACTCCATCCCAGGTACCTACTGCCCAAATATACTGTCCCTGTGCCTAATGGAACTTGAGAAGAAGATTGTTAGAGCCTTTGACCCATGTTGACATTTGATCCCCGACTAGCATTTAAAGTTGACCTTTGACCTCATAACTGTAACTGAGAAAAATATTCGCACTGCTGTTCTACATAACATACCCAAGTATCATGACTCTAGTTCAAATAGTTGTTAAGATATTGTTGTTTGAAATTTTTAACATATTTGACTGCTGTGACCTTTAAAGCAGGTCTAGGTCTTTTTAATGAGGAAACTTTATAGCACTACATCCCAGGTACTTACTGGCCAAGTATCATGACCCTGGGCCTTATGGAACTTGAGAATAACATTGTTAAAGCTTTTAACCAAAGTTGACATTTGACCACTGACTAGCATTTAAAGTTGACTTTTGACCTCATTACTGTAATTGAGAAAAATATTCACACTGCTGGTCTACATAACATACCTAAGTATCATGACTCTAGTTCAAATAGTTCTTAGGATATTGTTGTTTAACATTTTTAACATATTTGACCGCTGTGATCTTGAAAGTAGGTCAAGGTCATTTTAATGAGGAAACTTTATAGCACTCCATCCCAGGTACCTACTGACCAAATATCATGACCCTAGGTCCTACATTTCTTCAGAAGAAATTGTTCAAAAGAAAAAGTTGACGGACGGACGACGGACGACAGACGCCGCACTACGGCATAAGCTCACTTCGGGCCAGGTGAGCTAAATATGTTTAGTTTTGTTCAAATATAAACACAACTCTTTGAATTATGAGAAGGGTTTTTATTTGTATGGTAAACAATGAGGTGACAATGTCGAATAGAGAGTTTACCATGGCAAGATACAAATCAAAATCTCATTCCAACTAGTTAGGTACTTCATACATACACAACCTAGCTCGTTTACACTAGTAAGCCGTGACAATATGTCTGTACAACCCACTGTCTGCTATACCCTTGGTTCAAAGTTGGTTATACTCCTACACAAAATTTGTACAATTTGTATAAACCGTTTTATTTTCCAGTCTTATAATGACATAATATAACTATATATTTCATATCTTGTTCAATTGTACATCACACCATTGTGAATTAACTCATTGATTCCGAAGACTCATTTGAACTCTTCCAATTCAAAGGTTGGAATAATTTGTTATGAAATTTCAAGGGTGAATGAGTTAAATTCATGTTTGACCTCTTTAGTCACAATTTCACCTGCGTTTAAGATACCTGCGACCAATTGAATACCCAACATGGAAACCAATACAAAAACTGTTGGTGAATGTTTGGTATTTCTAACTGAATCTAAAATAAAAAGTTTAGGTGTGTTGTTTTATACAGTAGGAGTCAGTCTTCAAGGACATTTTTCTGGAGAGTACGTTTTTATAAACTTCAGACCCATTTATGTCAGTGGAAGCGCATTCTTCATTGACAAACATCCAGAACTACATTTACACTCTAATGATTATACATTATTTAATAACTGGCATTCTATTATTATTGCACTCGTATATGTCATACAACTTATATATGTATATATATATATATTCTGAAAACTATAGGAATGTTTTCAAAATAAAGTTTTAAAACAGTCATTTTAAAGGAGGGTTAAATGCAAAATTAATATCATTATAGCTTCAGATTGGAATAAATCAATGAACAAGTCATTTTCTTAAACAATTGGCCATAGTTTCATTCTTTCTGATAATGTATGCTGCACATTCCAGAGGTGAAAGGTCAATGCACCACAGTGTAAGGTTTGCAAAACCATGTTCTATGAAAATAGTACATGACATCATTCCTATCAATGTGTTTAAGTTTAATAATATCAATTTAACGTGACCGAAAAAAATTGCCAAATTTGTATCAGTATATTTTCTGAATTAAAACAAAACATGTTTTATAATCAATATGGGCAATGTTAAAACACATTTTTTTGTGATTCAACCAATGAAGTGTCAGAAACAAAAACACATTTTGTTTACCATATTTTTCATACCATAATTTCACTGGCTAATTTTACATCACAGAATTCAGATAAATATAAGAAATACAAGGAACATATAAAAATGCAAATATTCCAAATTTAGAATGAAAACTTCAAAAGAGATATTAAAACTATGTTTTGCAGAATACAAAAATAATGGAGAAACAAAGGTAACATTTATGCTAATTTTGTTTTAAAGATTGTTTTCTAGAATATTATGAAAATCTGATCAAATATCACAATTCACAACATTTTTTTCAAAATATACATTATGTGAATATTTTATACTTTTTTATCAATTTATCTTTTATATACATAAATAACACTTTTTCTCCCAGCCCAGCCCAGCCCAGCCCAGCCCCCCACTCCCCTAGGTAATTTCCATAAACCTCACACCAAGCTCGTTAACATTAACAAACGTTTATATCACAAAAAGCTCACCCACCATCTTATACACACTACAATTCTCCTTACTGACCAATCAATAATCTCTTTACATACATTGCACATCATTCAAACTTTATCGTTGATCAGCGCCTTTAAACTGTATGTAATTACTAAATATTGACTTTGTGGAGATAAAATACATACAATTTGTAGCACTCTCTATCAGTACCGTAACAACAGTCATCACTCTGTAACACTTTTCTATAGGTATCAGCCTAGATACAAACTTAATGCTGAACTCATGACATATCTTGCTTGACATGAAAAAGGAGGATCATCAGTGTTAATTAAACATGGACAATCGAAGCGCCTACTTCAAAAGATTGCTGCTAGCTAATAATCTGTAATATCTAATTATGATATTTCAGTGTCCCAACATGTATTGTTGTGAAAAAGGTTGATAAATGTTCCAAACAAAATGTATGTGTGTAACTTGGATGAGGACATAGAAAGTTAAATTTCTGTTTTATTTATTTATAGAAACTGTGCTGAATCTCGTCTTTCAAAATAGCATAGCAGCCAAAACAGATACAAAAGTAACTTCCTAGGTCCATCTGATCAAAATTCTATTAGCTTCACAAAATGTCAATGCTACTCTCTTATAAAGTATATTTTCAAAAATTTATGTTTCAGAACTAATACTGCATGTATAGGGATCCAACACGATCATCCGATGACAAAAACAAATACGAGAAATATTGTAATTTTACAGATGTTTCCCAAAAATTTCATTGTATGCATTAATGACTTGTAAGCTTATATGGCTTTAAACTGGGCCCAGGAAATTATAAAAACTGAAGTATTATCTACAATGACATTTTTATAGCTTACATTATCACTTGTCTATTAACCCTATACTTAATTTCATGCACATTAATAACGGTGTATATATGTACAGGACTCAGCATTTACCTATTTTTGACCTATTTCAATTATAAGATTTTATATAGTATATTTTTATTTCTACACTGTAGTGTAAAGTATGGATTGATATAATGATGGAATATATGTCGCATATATGTCATGATCATGTGCTTGATTTTGGCTAATAAGATTTGCTTCATTATATATCAAACAGATGTGATTGCTCAAACATTATAAACTTAATATTTATTGATTTCAAATTCACTAGAGTTTATTTGTTTTAGAATGATTTCCTGTGTGTGATATTATGGAAGTGATAAATTCAGATTGTATTTGCTCGGAAATTTGCCTGTTTTGTTTGAAAATATTTGCTCTTAATTTACACTAACACATCTAGATTTTATACTTCCTAAGCCTTGCAGAAAATGACCATGATAGTAAACTATTCTACATTATAATAATGGTGAAACAATGGCTACACATCTGAAGCAACAACAAACACTTACTGAACTTGGTTCAATAGCACTTAACAATATAAACAAAGGCAAAAAGAATTGAAATCACAAAAATTTGAAAATCCAAAGAATGATTAAGTGAAATCTATAAACCAAATTTAAAAAGAAAATCCAACAGCCCAACCATTTTTTACTCTTAGGGAACTCAGGTGTTGTAGTTATATTTAGAACACTTTTCAGTATTATACAATTGTAATAAAGAACAAAATACTGCCATTGCTTTAACTTGTTACAGGAAATTACCAGAGCTAGGCATCCTTTCTACTTTAGAGTTCCTTGAAGAAGGCACTTGACTAATTCTATAGTTTAAGACTATTTTTATGCTTTTTGTTTATAAATAAAACTAAGTTAACGACTACAAAACATTGGATACATAAATTGACATGCAAAAAAATGCTATCACAGACTAATGAATATCAATTATCAATTTAGATCAGATACCATTTACACTAGCTATAGTTTTAGACCATCAGACTGAGGATAGTTTTTTTGGATGAGGATAGTTTTTGTGTTGAATTACATGAAAAAAGTTTTCAACTTGAAAAAATAAGACTGCTTTTAAGTCAGCAGTACCAATGACTGCTAATAGTTGTAACTGTAAGATAACCTGGTTATAAATTGTATAAAAATGAAAAACCTGTACAGTACATTCAGATCATTTCATTAAGTTAAATCATTTTTCTTCTAATAAGGACTTTAATATGTCACTTATTAACGAAACAAAATAAACCCTTAACAGTATCTATATCTCACTGTGTACAAAAAAGGTATTTTCATTTTTCATGTTAAAACTTCCAAAAATGTTCCTAAAACAGTGTGTAACAGATGATTATCTACATGTATATCAAAATTTAGTTAATTTACCTACGTAACGTAGCAATCACTGATTACAGTGTTTCCCTTTTTTCACAATAGCATGTGGAGTTAATGTTTTCTTTTTTCTCTCAATCAATATAATGATCTTTTGCTCAGCAGTGAAAGCAGATGCCTATGTGTATATATACAGTCCCCTTAAAAAAATATGGCACCCTCTTGAGACAAAAAAGTCGTAGAAATGAAATGTTAGATCCTCCACCAGATGATGACACAGAATGTTGTACAGCCACTGTGAGATTATAACCATGCTCCACTTTTCTGTCTTCAGTTAACAGAAGGACCCGGAGGAGGGGGACTGGGATCCTGAAATGTCAACGTAAATATGGTATCACTATCTACTTAAACATCTTATGTCTGCAAAATCAACAGTACACTATATAGCTACTTAGTCGAGCAAGGTCATCCAAATATGACCTTCATATCACCTTCATATCTACTACAGGTATATATATATTTTTCAATATTCCAGATAGTAAAAAGTAGGACATTCAATGTTGACATTGAAACCAGGTACACTGTAGATTGCCTTATACTTTTTCTGAAGTACTCTCTACTCAAAATTTCATTGACATCATTATCTTTTGGAGAGCAGACTTACATTGTTCCTGGCCGGTTTGGAGTCGCCAGTATTTCTCATGCTCCTGGGACGAAACAGGAAAAGAGCTGTGGCCAAAGCGACCCATCCGAACATCATGAGCATCATGTTGTTTAAGCCTCCATCTGGGGCAGTATTGGCACCAGGTACTGAAATATATACAAAAGTTCCATTAATCAAAGGTTCGTGAAACAAAGGGTTTTATAAATTTATTGGGAAAACATGTCTGCCTGATTTTGAGATTAACATGTTCACATCATTTCAAAAATTGGTGGAAAAAAAATGTTTTAAGTACTATTATATATCTTTTTAAGAACGGTTTCACATTTTATTTTTAATTCATTCCAGAGGATCATAGAGGAACAAAAAAAATATATATCTTGCTGACTTTCACATTATGAATAAGATTCTATATTGATGATTATCTGTGACTATACTTACAGTCTGTCAAACACTCATTGTCTGTGCAGTATGACTGGGTGTTTCTCAGCTGAAAAATTAATCAATAAATCTCAATAGACAACACGTGTCTCCATCACATAAGTCTCACAAACATTACTGGAAGTTAGATGTACACAGCTTCAGAATGTATAGCATCATTGTCCTAAATCTTGCATGTTCAATATTTCTTTCACTACCTGTCTTTTTTACTGCTTTATTATATATTGGTAAGTAATATTTTGTATGTACATAGTAACGAATTAACAGAGAGCTGTAGCAATAAACGTTATCTGTCCATAGCTATGATTCAGGATTTTTCCTTTGAACATATACGTGTAAACATTTTCGGGTACATTAATGATTTAGTACACTGTATTGTACATGTATGTGTGTAATATGTCCGCTATAGTAGTTTAGTAATATCTCTGTTAATGCTCGTCAGTTTTGTTTCTGTATTGCTTTAGGCCCTTTGACTACTCAAGTCATTAAGAGCAAAACAACACTTCAAACAGACATTTCCTAAAACAGAAAAATCAAACTAACTAAAAAGTTAAAATGTTTAAAAGATGCAAAAAACATCAACAAACAAATGAACTTGAGTTTCATGAATTAAAGCTAAATATATGATAGTTAAATATACATAGTCCACAGAAATGTTAAATCAATTGTCGGGAAATTATATTATAAATATATGTATTAAATAGGTATATAACTAAACTTTAAGGCTGAAACATAAAGTGTGTTTCTTGTTCTATCCATCTCAAAATTAAGATGAGTACATATGTTGTATAACTTAAGTTAGTTTTCCAAGAGTATGAAATCTGATATGGCCAATCTCTCTCATTCATATACAGTGATGTACCATAATTCTTTCATGTTATAATTATTTCCCCATTGGTTTCTACATTAATTCAATGTTTTAGTAAATTTTTACAACTTAATTTTTTACTCAAATTTCGATAAAAAAATTGTACACAGCTGGAGATTTATTCACACCAGTGCTTCAATATTCTGTAACAGGAAAGAGAGTATACTGTGTGTTTCCATCGGGGATCAAACCAATGACCCATGACCACTGGGCATGAGCTAAAGGTAAATTCCCTCTAGTAAGAAGCTTAGAAGGCGACCGTAATGCTATATAGGATAAGTTAAATATAAGTTTATTTCTGGTTCAGGACAATTATATAGTCCTCTACATATACCAGCTACCACACTTCTATTAGTAATGTTGATATAATCAAAGTCGTCTGTTGTCCCATATATCAAATTATTCATGACTGATAAATTTTTGACCAAGCTCTGCACAATTATTTTTTACGTCATACCTCATCCTATGTTCACATTTTGCTTGAAGAATTTATTTCGGCCAAATAATTTATCATGGATAAAATTCTGAGAAACATCAATATGTATCACCAACATAAAATGCAGGAGTCTGCAAGCTGATGCCAACTTGCATTTGGTAGAAGTAGAATCCTATAAGATAAGTTCATTCCGGTTCAGGAATTATCAAATTCCTCTATACCAGGCTTATGTTAATAGGACGAAAAATGAAGCAGAGAAATTTTAATGAAGAAGTGTCTTAACATCATATCAAATGGGAAATAACATAATGTGAAAGACTTATGTCACGTCACTGTAGTATATACAATAAATTAACGTAATAGTTTTATTTGAGGTCTTTATGTTGAACATGTACATGTTACTACGTGGTCACCCATACTGAAAAAAAGACCAAATCTCCCTAGAAAATGTTGAAAGAAGGGCAACCGAACTAGTTCCATCCATAAAAGATCTTGTACCCTGAACGTATTCGTCGGCTAGGGCTACCATCGCTTGAATATATATAGAAGACTAAGAGCTGCTATGGTAAAAATCTATAAGCTGATAATTATAAACACCATAGATATATAACTAACCAACAAATCATCCCTGCCTTAGGTTTTTAGTATTCATTCATAGACAGAGCTAAAGCGTGGATGTAATTTATATCCAGAAGTTTGAGTCTTAAAGTCTTTCTCCAGATCTGGTACGTACACATATAGATGTGACAAAGTCTTCTTCTGTAATTGGTTTATGTTAAATTATTATATTAATGAGATTTTGGATAAAGTAGCATTAATTATATTGTGAAATTGTACTTTTTATAAAATTAACAGAATCTTTATCTTACGTACATGTGTAATTAATCGATACATAGATAGCTCTTTTTAAAGTAATGTATATGTTTTTATCAACACAATGTAAATTGTGATTTACATGTCTCTTTTACAGAGATGATAGTTTTCGATAGAGAACGCGCGGATACAGATCTTCATTCGTGTAAACCCCCAACCCATAGTTGGGGTAGGTATTTTAATATTGTATGTGATAATGTAAACAAGCGCTAACTGATGAGGATAATTGTATTTAATATAATTATGTATAAGTAATTCGTAAAGGTAATTTCAACTATTGATTATGATGAAGTCAGTCATTGTAAAGTTATTCCTATTTTTGAATAACCTATTGTGTGTGAACGGATCAAATATGTATGCACCGAAGGTACATGTAAGGAATTATATATGTGAGCGCTGTGTTTCATTATGTAATCAATTGTATTGTGTCTTTGTAGGTTTTTTTGATTATGTTCCACATATTGTGGGAATAAACCGGTAAACAAGAAATCTGCGTCTACCTTGACTTTTCATTCAACTTTACACAACCTCAATACAAGGGGTTACTTATATAATATTACGTTGTATACGTGTCCTCTGCGCAGCCTGTAAATGACTATGAAGAAGTGTCAACAGATCTAGAATCAATGAATCATGCTTACAGAGACGTCGACCACCATGAACCTAGTACTAACATTAATACCCGGCCTCCTCTGCCCCGGACAACGCAATAAATAAAAAAATCTCTCGTCGTCCGAAAGCTTTGTGATCGCAGCTACCATGAACCATGTTTACTTACCAAGTTAATGAGTCTTTGCATGGCATGTTCATGATTCCAAACACACTCACATGGGTCAAAACCGTCAGCCATTTTCACTGTAACAAATTAAAAAGTTGATCTTGTATATATATATATATAAAGATATGTAAATTCTCCCAAGGTCTCCGACACCCGATTTGTTACTAACGTCCGAATTTTTTTATCTTGTCGTCAGAAAGCTACGTTATCGTGCCCGTTATCGCAGCTACAGATGTATGTACCTAAATGTTTGTGTAAGTGTATGTGGTCACTTCGGTCTACATGCATATTGATTACATCGATAGGCCTATGTAAGTAAATAAATCTGGTGTTTGGGCGCGTCGAAACTCGAACTGGAAAGCTGTCCTCGAACAATGCACCCTTTATATAATGACGAGTATTACATATAGCACAACCAGACACTTTCCTCTTGACAGGTCACAATGACCGACTTGCTTATCAACTCGCGAAACTCAAGTTAACATTTTGGAAAATAGACAACAATACTTCGTTACGTGCAACCTCTGAGTAAATACGCGTGTTTTCATCGCAATGATAATATAACTCGAAAAACTGTACACTAATAACGATGAGTAAAATAAACCGTCGAGCATATGGCCATCCTACCTGTGATGTTTTCGTCTAAACCTCTAACACTTCATCCACTTCCGCCTGTCCTCAGATTTATCAACAAAGACACGTCAGGGTTTAGCAAAGTCCCCGGATGAACGCAAAGAATTTTGCCCGGGAAATGATTGAAATATGAAATAGACATTTTAACATTTATACGTCCAAATATACTTAGCTATTTATTTTGTTGAAAAACGAACTATACATTTTATACATATGCCCTGTTATACTTAGAAATTATTGAAATATGAATTAAACATGTTATACATGTATATATCCTCGGGTTACCGGATTCCGCGCACTTAACGATTTCGTACTCATATCGGCAGAAAACTGTTGAAATTACGGATCAGTGTCATAAACATGTATACAATCTACAAAAGGAAACAAAAAACTTGCAACATAAAACTGTATTTAAAAAAAAAGAGAACAAACAATTTTTTTACAAATTTTCTCCCGTCGGAAGTAGCCGTCATATGTTTCCGTGTGTCTATTCTGATTTAGTGTTCAAAGAAAGATAACTCGAATACACTTAAAAGAATTTCTCTACAGTGACCCTGCAAGAACAACAACACTTTGATCGTCAAATTAATTATCAAAACAATTTCTTTTAAATATCACACTTTTAATTGATTTTTCAAGATGTCAAATTGAACGAATTCATGTAATTTTAGAAATTTATTTATTATATTTTATTTAGTTATTGACTCTCTTATATAGAATCTGTTATTTATTTTTTCTGCAGTCTTATATGGGTTTTGGTTGATGGTAAGTTATTTCTATTTTTGTTCTGTTTAAAATTCGAAGTAGGGTTATTATACAGGGAATCCTTTTACAGGGTAACAAGTGAAACTGTCTAGAATAGTAGCTATTGATGAAGTGTGGTTATTATACAGGGAATCCTTATACGAGGTAACATGTGAAACTGTTTAGAATAGTAGCTATTGATGAAGTGTGGTTATTATACAGGGAATCCTTAGACGGGGTTACATGTGAAACTGTCTAGAATGGTAGTTATTGATGAAGTTTGGTTATTATACAGGGAATCCTTATACGGGGCAACATGTGAAACTGTCTAGAATAGTAACTATTGATGAAGTGTGGTTATGATACAGGGAATCCTTATACGGGGTTACATGTGAAACTGTCTAGAATGGTAGCTATTGATGAAGCGTGGTTATTATACAGGGAATCCTTTTACATGGTAACAAGTGAAACTGTCTAGAATAGTACGTAACTATTGATCAAGCGTGGTTATTATACAGGGAATCCTTTTACAGGGCAACAAGTGAAACTGTCTAGAATAGTAACTATTGATGAAGTGTGGGTATTATACAGGGAATCCTTATACAGGGTAACATGTGAATCTGTCTAGAATGGTAGCTATTGATGAAGTGTGGTTATGATACAGGGAATCCTTATACGGGGAAACATGTGAAACTGTCTAGAATAGTACGTAGCTATTGATGAAGTGTGGTTATGATACAGGGAATCCTTATACGGGGCAACATGTGAAACTGTCTAGAATGGTAGTTATTGATGAAGTTTGGTTATTATACAGGGAATCCTTATACAGGGTAACATGTGAATCTGTCTAGAATGGTAGCTATTGATGAAGTGTGGTTATGATACAGGGAATCCTTATACGGGGGAACATGTGAAACTGAAAAGTAGCTATTGATGAAGATTGGTTATTATACAGGGAATCCTTATACGGGGTTACATGTGAAACTGAATAGTAGCTATTGATGAAGTGTGGTTACTATACAGGGAATATTTATACGGGGTAACATGTGAAACTGTCTAGAATAGTACGTAGCTATTGATGAAGTGTGGTTATTATACAGGGAATCCTTATACGGGGTAACATGTGAAACTGAAAAGTAGCTATTGATGAAGATTGGTTATTATACAGGGAATCCTTATACGGGGTAACATGTGAAACTGTCTAGAATGGTAGCTATTGATGAAGGGTGGTTATTATACAGGGAATCCTTATACGGGGTAACATGTGAAACTGTCTAGAATAGTAGTTATTGATGAAGTGTGG
The DNA here is from genome assembly GCF_002113885.1 of Mizuhopecten yessoensis. Lineage (NCBI taxonomy): Eukaryota > Metazoa > Mollusca > Bivalvia > Pectinida > Pectinidae > Mizuhopecten > Mizuhopecten yessoensis. The sequence continues at coordinate 360,981 of NW_018406035.1, forward strand.
TTATTATACAGGGAATACTTATACGGGGTAACATGTGAAACTGTCTAGAATAGTAGTTATTGATGAAGTGTGGTTATTATACAGGGAATACTTATACGGGGTAACATGTGAAACTGTCTAGAATAGTAGTTATTGATGAAGTGTGGTTATTATACATGGAATCCTTATACAGGGTAACATGTGAAACTGTCTAGAATGGTAGTTATTGATGAGGTGTGGTTATTATACAGGGAATCCTTATACGGGGTTACATGTGAAACTGTCTAGAATGGTAGCTATTAATGAAGTGGGGTTATTATACAGGGAATCCTTATACGCGGTAACATGTGAAACTGTCTAGAATAGTACGTAGCTATTGATGAAGGGTGGTTATTATACAGGGAATCCTTATACGGGGCAACATGTGAAACTGTCTAGAATGGTAGTTATTGATGAGGTGTGGTTATTATACAGGGAATCCTTATACGCGGTAACATGTGAAACTGTCTAGAATAGTAGGTAGCTATTGATGAAGTGTGGTTATTATACAGTGAATCCTTATACGGGGTAACATGTGAAACTGTCTAGAATAGTAGCTATTGATGAAGTGTGGTTATTATACAGTGAATCCTTATACGGGGTAACATGTGAAACTGTCTAGAATAGTACGTAACTATTGATGAAGTGTGGTTATTATACAGGGAATACTTATACGGGGTAACATGTGAAACTGTCTAGAATAGTACGTAGATATTGATGAAGTGTGGTTATTATACAGGGAATACTTATGCGGGGTAACATGTGAAACTGTCTAGAATAGTACGTAGCTATTGATGAAGGGTGGTTATTATACAGGGAATCCTTATACGGGGCAACATGTGAAACTGTCTAGAATGGTAGTTATTGATGAAGTGTGGTTATTATACAGGGAATACTTATGCGGGGTAACATGTGAAACTGTCTAGAATAGTAGTTATTGATGCAGTGTGGTTATTATACAGGGAATCCTTATACAGGGTAACATGTCAAACTGTCTAGAATGGTAGTTATTGATGAGGTGTGGTTATTATACAGGGAATCCTTATACGCGGTAACATGTGAAACTGTCTAGAATAGTACGGAATCCTTATACGGGGTAACATGTGAAACTGTCTAGAATGGTAGTTATTGATGAAGTGTGGTTATTATACAGGGAATACTTATACGGGGTAACATGTGAAACTGTCTAGAATAGTACGTAACTATTGATGAAGTGTGGTTATTATACAGGGAATACTTATACGGGGTAACATGTGAAACTGAAAAGTAGCTATTGATGAAGTGTGGTTATTATACAGGAAATCTTTATACTGGGTAACATGTGAAACTGTCTAGAATGGTAGCTATTAATGAAGTGGGGTTATTATACAGGGAATCCTTATACGCGGTAACATGTGAAACTGTCTAGAATAGTAGCTATTGATGAAGTGTGGTTATTATACAGGGAATCCTTATACGCGGTAACATGTGAAACTGTCTAGAATAGTACGGAATCCTTATACGGGGTAACATGTGAAACTGTCTAGAATAGTAGCCATTGTTATACTTTTACGTCTTATTCTCTATACTCTGCTATAGTGAAAAAAGTTTGAAATTCCAGATGATTGCCACAGAAAACTGTTGACCGGTCAACATCGAAATGTTGACTGGCTTTGAGTGAAATGTTGACTGCTAACGACACAGCTCATTACTATTCGGTATTTCCCGGCCATTACCAGGCAACTTCCGCTGTTAAGCAATTACCAATAGTGGCATCCCTATAGGAAGTATTGCTCACGTCTGCTTCCGGCCGTCTGCAATGTTTATGTATGTCGGCTGCCTTATGTACAATCATATACAGATTTTCGGAATACACTGCTGCAGAAATTGATGAAATTTCTAATTACACAGACAGTACAAACACCAAGAATGTGATCAGAGTTGCAGAGAAATTAATAACAGAGTATATTGAAGCAAAGCATAACGCATTAGCTCGGGATTGTTTCCAAGATAAATCCAAATTGGAAACGTCAGAAATTTTGAAAAAAGTTATAACAAAACATTTCGGTCAGTATGTGTTATGTTGAACCCTCGGACCAAACTGTTTGGTCCTCTGTTTCAACATGATACATGTTGTCCTCAAATCGAGTCAACAAATGTATATTGAATGACGATGTGAATTATGTTGTTTACTGCTTTGATATGTATTTTTGTTTTTGTTTACGGAGTATAAATATATGCTATCTCTGTATGGAAATAAAAATATTCATCAATGTAATAATATTAATCTTGTTTTGTTTTTGGTATTCATGGTTGAAACGAACGCAGCGTATCAATCAACGAAACATGACGTAAGGGTACTTCAAATGGAACACTTTACATTTACATAAAGATACATCATGAAGCGTCATGTGCATTTTGCAATATGTCTTTTTCAAATCAAATAATGTTGAATAGTAGCTCTAAATATAAAACATCAAATAGCAGTACAAACTCATTTTGCGGTACCCTCACGTGAAAAAACCCTTCACGGACATATTAGATATCAAATCCGTGCTTATATCAAATAATCTATTAAAGAAAGATATTAAGAAACATGAGCAAATCAAAATAAGCAGAGTGAACAAATTGATACAAACACGTGTATTATAGCACAAGTTTGACTCCACACTTAGAGTTACCCCCTTGAAGGTATACTGGTGACGTTGACTATAACTTGGTACCAAAATGTGTTTTTCATAAGTACCAAACGACTTGGTACCAAAACGACCGGGTACCTAAACGACTAGAATTCGAAAACGTCGCTTCTTCTTTTTCTGCTTCTGCCTGGTAAAAGCCTCCTTCAACAGGTTAAGTGAAGATTCTGCTATGTTCGTAGGTGGCCATGGTGTGCATTGTGCAGGACTTACGTTGAAAGGTTAAAAATTGATAAAAACAGGATAAAAAAAAGGACCTCAGAGTTTTGAAACACTGGCCTTGAAGGCGTCAAGTGTGTCGGCGAGGGTGATGTCTGGCGGGAGGGTGTTCCAGTCTCTCACCGTCCTGGGGAAGAAGGACATCTTCCTTGCATCGATCCTGCTTGTCCAGTTTTAGCTGATATTCCAACCTATCTCTAGGTATCTACAAAACTTTATGACAACAGCAACGATTAAGAGGAAGAATCTCCTGATGTAGATACCTGGAATTTCTTAGGTATATAATTAGTACAAACATTAAATTTCAGCATTTCACTTATTATCACTGATTATCTAAATTATTAAAAGGAAAAATTTAAAATCTTCTTTTTATACTAATAGTGGTAGGAGACGTGACAGTCTCTAGCCGTCTGTGTCTAACATGCTAAACATATTTAATTTAAATACAGATACATCCTTCATGGATTGGCATATCAGCTCAAACCAATTGTTTAAACATTCTGCTTACAACTCACATTATCATTTTAACTCTATGATTTTTTTCAAATGGCATTTGTTTCTTTTGGATAAAAATAATAATAGATATTATTATGAACAGCCATGAGTAGAGTACATACTTTTATTCTTGGATACACAAGAACCAAAAGAGGATACTATTACTATCAATATAGTCTAGCTTTATAGCAGAACATGTGATGCGTCATATTAGTGCAGTGTGAATGTGGATCATTCTAAAACAGAGCACGCATAAGTACAAGGATGAATGATTTTGCCCAGCAACAGATTCAAGAATATTATAAAAATACAAGTACAGGTGCATTTTGTATTAAAATGGGTAATGTTATGATTCAATAATATTATACTATACTATTGAAACAAAGGTACAATACGAGCTTCGCTCTCTCCAGGCCATGCCTGAGTCATATTATGAAGGCTTCAAAATTTATCGTCATTCCGGTCGTACAGGCTCGCAAAAAACGGCAACATGCGTTGCTCCGTGACTGCATTGATGTTCTTTTTTACGCAAACAATTAATTTGACATTTTAAATGAAAACCTTGTATTTTTGTTGTATCTCAGGCAGATTTCAAATAAAAAGAAATTTGTTTCTGTATATTCAAACACAACGATAGTTTTTTCTGCATTTTCATCTCAGAATAATGTCATATTTTTCCGTTACTTGATTTAGGACTCACACAATTAAACCAGCCAATCAGCAAGTGTTTCAAACGTTTGTAGTTCCTATCTGAAATAAGTTCCGGCTAATTACTGGGCCACTGAAGGAGTTTAATAAGGAACTGATGACATATTTTTAGATAAATGAAATGTTCAGGTATTTAACTTTTGAAAAATATATACTTTTGATATATTTCCATGTCTGTGTGCGGATTTGCATTGGGGCAAAATGTCTGGGGTCGTTTCTGTTTTGGGTCACCGGTTTTGATGGTAAACTCCGGGTGTCAACTTCTTGGCGCTGTGACACTCCAATATGCCACTAAACCTACCAAAAAAGTCATTTTGTAGCCTTTGCGAGGTATGTATTTATGAATCTAGACAGTTGTCACTACTTTTGAACTTTAAATATTAAAGTTATTAGCTAAAATGTTTGCTAATAACATATAGTAAATGATTTAGTTGTGTGAGTCCTTTAACACAATATAATTCATTATAAAAAAGGCGCATTTTTCTGCGCCATTTGCTTCTTCACCTTACCAAATTATTTTGGAGAAATATATGCAGTAAATTCTTTTACAGTACATTAATGATTGTGTATAAATGTTTTTGTTAAATGTATGTGTTTACTAAAAACAAAACAAGTGTCTACCTGACTTCATCAGAATAATACTGAATGAAAAACAGTGGAAATACAGCATGACATAAACAGTAAGTTATACTTATTGATCGTATAAGTAAATGAAGTTGCAAGAAGATCATCACATTTAAAGCCCTATGTCATTTTCTTTCGTTAAATGTATTCATTATTGGCTATTAATGATATCAGTACATTTACCTTACGGTACCATCTGAAGAAAGCAAAACAGGAATGAATAATGCTAATATTATTTTTGACTCCATACAAACACTGATTGGAAACCTTCTTGTTTTTGACATTGCTATTAACAAGTGTTTCTCGATCATTTCATATTCTGAGATGTCCATCATACATGGTGACAAGTAATTGAAAGCCATGCATTTTGTTGTCCAGTTCAAATAAGAAAAGAAACAGAAAATCTATATGGGTCTTATAATCCTCCACAGACTGTCTCCATTGAAATTGTTACGATTGCCCAGTAAGAGACGTCCTTATCACTTTTAAACTGAATGATTTTAATCTAAAATGAATGTTCATTGAAAAATAAAATGAAGTAATTACAGATACAAAAAGAAATATATGAACTTTATTTGTTTAGAGTTTTGTATCATCGCAACAGCTAAGTAAAGAAAGAAGAAGGATAAAAACGGATTAATATCCAAAATTTTCCAATATGGACGGCAGTTCGATTTAGGTTAATTATCCCTATGTAGATGACATCTAGATGAGTGATTTAATATCGCCAATATTGAATTTGTAAATGTTACTAAGGTGCTTTGAAAAACAACGAACCAGGGCTGATCCAGTGCGGGAGGGTTCAATATGGGGTTAGGGACAAGGAGCCGAGGAAAGTTCGGCCCCGGGATAACTCCGCCAATCCAGATTGTTTGGATCTTGAGCACATATTTATATTTAATGGGTTTTAGCAGTATACATAATGCTTAATATTGACCTGCGTATTGCTTTGATACACATTTTTTAATTTGTCAATTTGGGTCAGGTTCGTCAATTGACACCGGGCAAGTACAGCCCATAGGATACACGGAAAGCCGTTACATTAATTGTGACGTCATAATTATGCTGATTCCAAATCGTATATAAGATATCTCATATAGTATATGAGATATCTTATATAGTATATGAGATATCTTACAGGATCGACATTGCTCCTTGAATAAATGTTAAGTTGGCTTGCCATACATTTTATTACATATGTATATATATGGTCTGTTCTATTAGACAAACAATGTCCACTCCATCTTCTCTTCGGTTTCACTCTGACTGATCGGAATGGGAAGTCTTTACAGGTAGATTCTCAATCCCTCCAATGTTATCGAGTCTGTGATTATCATTATAAACAAATGCTAATAAGTGAGCGTTTGTAATGGGAAAAAACTAGTGAGTGTTCCATTCTGTCAACTCAAATGCAATTGACGAGCAAGTAACTTGTTCTCAGTTTTAATCTTTAACCATCTCTACAGCATCATATTCCTTCCTGTCTCATTAGGTATTTTATCACCAGGATCGAACTCTAAAGAACATTTTACAATTAAAAAAACCCCAATAACATCTGAAACCGACAATTATATGCATTTTATTCTAATATACATGTTCAATATTAAAGTCATAAAAGTAGCCATAGCAAGTAAACAATTATCCGAATTGGATATAAAATGAGACGGAAGCAATTATACTTTTGAAAGGTATCAAAATAAAACATCCATTTGTTAAAATAGTTGAATACCAATCAGCTAAAGTGTAGTGTAAATTTTAATCACAGCTTATTAGGAACTTTTTCTGTGGCATACACTTTGTCAAATGCTAAATTGTCCCCCTTTTTAAAGATAAGATGATGTTATTAACACATATTGATTCAAATAGTAAACTTTTGTTTGTTTCTATAGATATCTAAATACAGAGAAGTGTGTACATCTATTTACAAATGTATGCTAACGGAGACTTAATCTCATTCGTATTAGTAACCGAATTTACCTACTTCAATGTTGTATCTGCACTGCTCCGAGAGTAAGAACAAAGTATTATTTTCTTTTGAAACTATTTTTCAATTGTTTGATTCTAACACTCATTAATAAATGGTATATGCTGTCTACATTTCTATTCTAACGGGGCCTGATCAGTTATCAGTGTTGCTGTTAGATGTGGGAATATGACAAAAGTCCAACCAACTTTGATGTATCTTGTATCTTAAATTTGTTGTTAATCATTAACTGTCTTCACATACCTTATGAAAAGTTGTTTGTCATGATACGTTTGTGTCAATTTCTTTAACCAAATACTTTAATTCAACTCATACCTGTTAAAAATGTAACTTAAAAAAAGACTTTCGTTGTTGAAAATCTTCATAAATACTAAAACAAACTGTCACATTCTATGTGGAAACCTGTTATCATAACGTTTCCTGATTAAAAAATCCGTTTTCGTAAAGTTTCTTGATTGAATTGTTTCACAAATGCTGTAAATTTTAAACTATTTCACATCTGTTAGAGGTTTAATGTGAAAGTAGGTATATTTTTGAATAAAAATATGTTATAAAAAGTCTGTTAAGATACTTTTGTGTCGATTTTGTTTAACAAAATAGTTTAATTTAACTCATACCTGTTAAACATGTAACTTGAAAAAAATTTCGTTGTTGTAAATCTTCATAAATACTAAAACAAACTGTCACCTACTATGTAAAAACCTGTTTTCGCAAGTTTTTTGACTGAAATGGTTTTACAAATGCTGTGAATTTCAAACTATTTTATATCTGTTAGAGGTTTTATTTTAAAATAGGTATACTTTGGAATAAAAATAAGTTATGAAAAGTCTGTCAATATACTTTTGTGTCGATTTCTTTAACAAAATACTTTAATTTAACTCATACCTGTTAAAATGTAACTTGAAAAGACTTTCCTTTTTGTACATCTTCATAAATATATAACAAACTGTCACATACTATTTCAAAACCTGTTTTCATAACGTTTCCTGATTGAAAATCCGTTTTCGTAAAGTTTCATGATTGAATTGTTTTACAAATACTGTAAATTTTAAACTATTTCACATCTGTTAGAGGTTTTATGTGAAAGAAGGTATATTTTTGAATTAAAAAATATGTTATAAAAAGTCTGTCAAGATACTTTTGTGTCAATTTGTTAACAAAATACTTTAATTCAACTCATACCTGTTAAAAGTGTAACTTGAAAAGACTTTCGTTGTTGTAAATCTTCATAAATACTAAAACAAACTGTCACATACTATGTAAAAACCTGTTTTCATGACGTTTCTCGCTTGAAATTGTTTTCAAATGCTGTGAATTTTAAACTATCTCTAATCTGTAAGAGGTTTTACTTGAAAAGATGTACAGTTTGAATAACATATCTCATGAAAAGTTGTTTGTCAGGATACTTTTGTGTCAATTTCTTTAACAAAATACTCTTTGAAATGTTAAATATATGATGTGTCATTTTATTGGTTGTAACAGTCCACTATCTTTAAAAAACTGTTTCCATAACGTTTCATGATTGTTTACAAATATTTGAAAAGATATAACCTTTCTTATACAATGACAGCGAATCTTATAAAATGTTATTTGTTATGATACATCTGTAAAAGGTAATGTAAAATTCTTGAAAAAAGGATATATTTTAACCTTCTTCATATTTGTTAAAAGTTTTACTTGAAAAGAATTTGTAATAACTAAATTGTGGGGAAAATTCTACATTTTATATTGTTATAATAGATCTTTTTAAAACTACCTCATACTATGAAAAACTTTTCTAAACAGAATGGCGTGTTTTTTCAAACCTCCAAGCGGCGCAAAGCGCCGCCGGGTTTTTTTCAAACCTCCAAGCGGCGCAAAGCGCCGCCGGGGTTTGATCTGTAAACACTTTGTCCACTTCCGGTGCTTCCCCATGCGTGAAAGCCTTCTGGGAAATTAAGGCCGCATACTGTCTACAAAAATATGTTGGTAAACCCTACCGTATCGATATACGTATTGATTGCAGTTTACTTGTAAAATATCATGAATTCTCTATTTAATAAAAACATATATTTAATGCAGTGAAGATAAACGAAACATTATATCTTCACAAGTAAAAACTTCACTCTGTAAGTATTGTCCAATCTGAACGGTACATTATATTTCTGCGTAGATTTTCAGTTTCAAGTTTAGATGAAGTGACGGCAGTATAAGTGGTTGAGCTGTTTACCTTTGCAGCATACATTGTTGTTTTTACATAACTACACAATTAATATCATTTTTGTCTGGAAATCTTACCAGATATACTAGCAAACGGCAAAATTGCAGTGAAAACCCATTCAAAGTGGCGCTTTGTATTGTTGTCAAGCATGACGTCATTATAATTTGGCGTCAAAAACTACGTTATACATTCCCGCGCTTTTCTGATGTAGCAATATTTGCGCAGCGAAACGTGAAAGAAATGTAAGAAATAGAAAATTTCATGGTTTTCCCGTTCAATACGCTATATTTATTTCACTTGTAATATGAAATAGGCGAGACCCAAACAGCTGGCACACATACACATGAAATTACTGTTTCCTACATAACTTAACAGTTACATTTTGTCAGTAGAGTGAACATCCAGTCCTGTCATTATTCAATGGGTGTACTATTATGTTTTCTTCGTACGGGGGGGGGTTAACATAACTTAACTTAAACCAGGATACCTTATCCCCCTAAACCCCTGCCTGCTGAGGACTTTTATTTCAAAATATATGTCCCCATATTGGGACAGGGGCAATTTCGGTCCCTTTTTGTTAAAGTCGTTCTGAACAATATGTCATATGCTAATATGGTCGAGTGGTCAAAGTTAACACAACGGCCTTCCATGCGGCCGGGGTTCGATCCCAGAAGTTGTCGTATGCATGGATATGCAGAGCAAGTGTTTTTCTCCTGCCTATACAACTCCAACAACCCAGGTGGAGTATAAATTGGTCTGGGGAGAATGTTGCGGTATTTGTGCTGTAGCATTCAAGCGAGGTGGCACTATAAATGATACCGTATGAAGCACGGTCCCGCTACAAACACACCACATTACGTATACATTTCCAGCACACACGCAGTCATACACACATGGGGAGATATTAGCCAGGTGGCATTTGGCTAGTAGTTAGCGCCTGAAAAGGTAACAACCAAAAAACCAGCGTTGTCAAAATATGTCTTCGTTGCAGTCTCGAGAATTAATAACTATTATTTAAAGGGACGGGGGGAGGGGGGCTACGATTGACCCTTTATCCTAGAAAATGGTTGATATTTTATCCAAAATAGTCAAATAGGGACATTGTCAAAAGAATTATATATGCAAAAATTGCTGCAATTTTGACAAAAGGTGTAAATGATAGTTTATGTAAATCGTCTTATGTCCCCGGCTTCTCTCTCTCTCTTAGAAGATGACATTATTACCAAATCATTGACATTTGGCCCAAAACGTGCGGTTACAACTAGATATTGAGCGTGAACTGAATATTCTGAACAACACAATTAATGCCATTTACAATTTATATGATTATAATTAAATAGATTAAAGTATGCAGGATTCGTTCCCTCGTGGTTGGTGGACTGTCAGTAAGTCATTTTCATAAAATGGTTTGGTGTCCAGCAGCTTTGCTGCATTTTCTTGTTATTTGTTGATTATAAAGGTTATATTTTTTTTAACACATTGTAGCCTTTGATCATGGTGTTGCTTGAGTGGATATCATTTCACACATTTGGGAATGTAGCTACTGTTGATTGGTATCTTAAACATGCCTTGCATATCTTAAATACTGTGTGTCTTGCTGCCTTAGGGTGGGAATTCTCAATGAGTTAAATAGGGTACAGATTTTATTAGTTGATTACAAAATCCTATGTACTTTATACTCTAACCGGATCTAATATTAGTATCACTGACTCTTGTTCACTGACATGCTTGAAGTTTCGCGGGAATCGAAAATCAACAGTTTGGCAGAAGTCAGCGCGTGTCATTTGTTTACAGTGTATTCTGAATAGCTGAAGACTTTTATCACCAAAGATATGGACCAGGAGGATTATTTTACGGTATGTTTCCAAAATGAATGTTAACACATCGATGCGTGAATCGAAACACAGTAATTCACGTGGTAACTACGTACAGGTCCAGTACACTAGCCTGCTAGCGGTAGGGGTAAACCACGAAAAGGAGTTGTAATGACGAAAAGGAGTGGTTTTGGGGGGTTTCTCTGCGAAAGGAACCGTTTTATTTATTCATAACCGTATGTTTATCAGTGCCGTTTAATATAAAGACAATTTACGGCCACATTCAAGTACAAATCCACTTTAAAGTGTCTATTTGACGTATTACAACTCCTTTTCGCTCCTTTTCGTGGTTTATCCCTACCCGTACACTAGTACTCTGCCGACTGAGCTATAAATTATACTGTATTGAGCTATATTTTCTCAGGTTTCAATTTTCATTAAATTGAAGCAAAGTCGCATAAAACAGTAAGGATTATGGTAATGTTGACTACAAAAAGCATCTAACATTTAGATGTTTATTTTCATTTTTCATATTTTTATTTTATTTTTTAAAGTGACTTTGTTTCATTTTCCTTAAAAAAAATCACATGAAAATAGCTCAAAAGACCTATTTCAGATAGGTCAATAGAGCTATTATAGGTCTTTACATCTCAATCGGCAGAGTGTACTGGACCAATTATGGGCCAATTCCCCTCTCAGGTTTTGGCATTATTTCCCCCTTTTTCAATTAAAAATTCACCCACATGTAGCTAAAATACTACCACATAAATATCTGTCATGGTTTTATTGTGTTTTTATTTCTGTCTGTTTGATGACCAAGTGATTTATTTTATTTTGCCTGTGTTGATGTTATCACTGTCGAATTTTTTACGACACTGTTTATGGTTGGCCATATGTTTACAGTATATGATTGGAAGCGTCTATAATGAATAGGGGGAACTCAAATTTAAAGATGTTATTCATGTCACCCTCCATATTTTCTCCTATTTCAAAAAAAAGGTACTAATTTTCTTTTCCTGCATTAATCCTTGAGTTTGTAGTAGTATAGGACGAGAAATAGTGATTAAGATAGTGCCATCGCTGGGGCTCGAGCCCCAACCCTTGGTTCTCCAGTCTTATGCTCTACCCTAGTCCGAATTATTCTGACGTTTTAACGACTTTTTTTATATCGGTCTGTCGTCGATTAACGTCAGAACTCCAGCCCTCTATAATATGCGGGAAATAAGCGACCCGCGCCAGGGTCGCACTTCAAACTGATATTTTAGAAACAAATTGTCACTTTCACACACATGTCGCGCATGGATCGAAAGATCTATTCTTCGACTGCTTTTTATAAACAATCGTTTTTACCATCTACTATAGATCAATGGAATAAACTACCATCTGATGTTAGATCAAATCCGTCTGTTTCTGCTATAAAATCATACTTTGATAAACAGTTAAGTAGAAAAGTACCAATCCACTACACTTTTGGAACCTGTAAGGGTCAAATATACCATGCTCGTCTGCGAATGGAATGTAGTTCCTTAATTATATAAACAGTCATGTATTTAGTAAAAATATTGTTCAATCTCCGCTATGTGTATGCGGTCAAGTTGAAAACACTGCTCACTTTCTTTTAGAATGTACCAGATTTACTGTTTGGGAACGAGACATTGCCATTACAAGAAAATAAGGTTATCTTCCTAGCTGTCCAAGATTATATATTAAAAACAAACAGGTTTTCCTAATGATTTAATATTTCATAAACATGCATGTGGTTAAAGCCGAATTGTACTTATGTAAGAACAAGTAAAACCCATTAACATGTGATAGTCGTCTTTGCCTGGATTTATGACAACTCCGGGTTCTTTGTTAATTATTGTTTTTTTACTTGTAAATTATTGTTTTTTTACTTGTAAAAAAACCTGTAACATGAAAGACATTATATTACTACGATACATAATGATACATTCATACAATCACACGATAAGATAAAACATGTCAAACACCGACATAAGTTACAATAGCTGAATATGTATTTTACAACTGTGACATTCAATCTATAGAAATTACAGTTTTTATCTAATTATACAGCATAATTACAAAATATATAAAATATCCATCTCTTCAATGTGAAGAGGGTTTTCTTGGAACAAAGTCCCCCAAGTCCTTAGTCTGACTAGTTCAGTATATACACATATATTAAAAACTTGCTTCTTCTTTTGCTTTACTTTTAAACAAAAATATTACGTTAATTATAAATATTTATTATTAAATAGATACTTTAATGAATTACACTAATATTTATACCCGGTTACTTACGTTTACTGCTTTTGGCTCTAGTGCCCGCTACATCTTTCAATCTCTATGTTGGCTATAGTTATAGGTACTGTACGTATAGGTATATGTATAGCTGTGCTCGCTCTGGCCGCTCTGTTCAAAGTAACCAGTGCGCCGGGTAAACCTACACAACATTCAGCACTAAGAATACTATACATAGACAATAGGTACTGGACACATTACATCACATCCGCCTGGTACCTCAATCACATTTACACATGCTATTTCCGCGGGCATGCAAGTTTTGCCGCAATGCGTTACGTACAATATTACACGGAAGGCTGATTTCAGTTACATATGAACGTGTCAAGCTAAATACAACAAATATGTTAAAAGCAATATTGACAAATAATGACTACTACAGCAACAGAGTGTCCTTGACCTGTAATATAAATATAACCTAACGAAAATATATAATCAGAAGTAGTTGACTTGGTTGATTGTTTGTTATTGAGACCAGGTACAATCTAGCTCAATCATTATAGCATCTCAAGAGAATGGAGGTCCCCAGTTTTACATTAACATTTCATATTAGGTATTCATTTAATTTAGACTCGTACTATTTGTCTTTCATCATTTTATTTTACACATAGATAAGCTATAGATCTGTTTAACAAAGTGAAAGTTAGATTTGAAAGAATAGTTGTGGTGAACTTAAACAGATCAGATTAAAAAGTTTGACCGTATAGGAAGTATATAAGGTAAACAGAAACAGGGTTTCTTTTTTATAGCAAGAAGATGTTGCTGTTCCCCTGAAGGAGCCGCTCGACTTAAATGAGCTTCGGAACCCTTTGAGTGAGGGTCAGAGTTTTCAGCTCAAAGAGGATTGCATGGCAGCAGGTTCGTTTCTATACATATTTAATTTATATTAATATATGTATTGATGATTACTGTTTTCCACATCAGATGGTTCAGAAGAATTAGAAAATGGATTTCATCTTGCCAGAATTACGTTTTCCTAGTAATTAAGAGTCGAAACATTCCACCATTGCTATGGTCTGTCTGTATAAAATGTCAGCTGACTAATTGGTTGCTATAACAGTTGTATCAATGTTACATTTTATGAAAAAAAAAAAAAAAAGGGTTTTTATAAAGATAAATTTCAGACTGATAACCAGAGTTGTCAATGGATGATCTGATAAGTAATTAAGTTATGAAATAACATTAGTGTGCCTATGGACATTTTTGTTGATGCTGTATGTATAGTTAATACAGAGAATGTGACAAAAGAAAATATACATGTTTAAATTGATCTGTTATTCATCACATAATTGTCCTGTTATCTAGTGAATTCGTCCGTGTAATATTTTTTTTACATATTTCACTAGTGTAATATACCCTGGAGCGTTTTTCATTGGCTGTGCCAGTCAGAAATTGATTGTGACGTCATAATATGGACAATGATGTGACATCATAAGTTGGTGCAACAAAATGTCTGTCTCCGTTTGATTAAGCCCTCTACATTTTGGCTTTAAAACCTATCTTAAATTTGTTGTCATTTCTTATGAGCTTTTATGAAACTCGTCTCGAAGTTTAAAATTTTGCTCGCCAAGACTCGCAAAAATAAAATCTCCTAAGATTCGTTTCATAAAATCTCATGAAATGAAAACTCATTTACGATCCTATATATTCTAAGTTGCTTCTGATATAAAACCTAAAATATGTTTGAGTACAGGGAAATTACATGCACATATACATACACACAAAGTAAGGGGAATTGAAATATTCTTCATACCCGTGAGATCTAGAAAGAGATAATTTAATTCAGGATAAACAATCTTCTTTTTTTCAGATGAAAACCTGACCAGCAATGCTTTCTTTGAACCAAATGATGTGCTGAAAAACTGTTATATTCCTGATGATGAAGAAGATGATGACACAGATGAAGATGATGACGCCTGTCCATTTGAAAAAATGGCGAAGAAAATGACGAAGCTTGTTGAAGATGGTGGTGTTGTGAAAAAAATACTTACACATGGAGCAGGCAACGTTATACCAGAGGGAGCCATCGTTTCAAGTGAGTGAAAACTTACAGTACACATCAGGTGTTATGGCATGGTCCTCCAACACTCCTACAGTGAGTGAGTCATGCCTCTCTCTGACACTTAAGTCTATATGTTATATAAGGTGGAGTTTTAGTTAGGAGTGAGTTAACACTTGGGGGCCCCTTTTGTCAGTTGATATGGTTGAACCTGAAAGAAAGAAAATGACAGACGCAGATCAGAACCGAGGCTGACCTCAGGAATATTCAGCACGTGTAGAATAAGGGGTCTAGACGTGCCTCAGGGAAACTAAAATGCTCACTTTTGCTAGTTTTCTTTATTTCCTATAAACCAAGGTCAATCCACATGTAGATTTTGAGATACATTATAGAATTTAGTGGACGCAGGAAAGGACTTATTATTCTTGATGTATTGTTATTTATTTTCCGAAACTGTGGAATTTTAGCTCTGCCTTCAGTTCGGTCCAAGTGCGTTCGTTTATCGTGGATTCTTTCTATGCCACCTGAACCGTTTCAACTAGGAAACACGAATGCGACCTTAATCTATATGTCAGAGGAAGTCATTGTAATAATTATACAAATTGTATTAGTCGGATGTCTCTTTATTTAACTGATAAGTAATTCTGCCATAAGTGGTTAAAACTTGGATATACTTTCTATTTCCAGTTCACTACAATGGGTTCTTGGAGTACTCCGATGAGCCTTTTGATTCCTCCCGGTTGCGAAATGCTCCAATCAAAAAACAGTTGGGAAAAGGTAATAATTTTATGTTTGTGATTTGATTTTCATTATTTAAAGTAAATTATGTAATTGCTGAATATATAAGAATAATTGAATTCATAACTGACAACTTATCAAAATGCAGAAGTTTGAAGTATACTGATTTTAATATATCCTGGTAGTTTGGTAAATGTTTTCTTGAAACATTAAAGTGAAATAAAGATTTATCATTTGTACATTTTACATTTACTATTAGTTAAGGAACAGTGACTGTACCACAAATACTAGAGATGTAGGAATGAATTTAATGCTTCCACACTAAATCTCATTGAGCTGTGAATTGTAGAATAATTATTTTAAGCAAATATATCTTGGTACTAAGTACCAGATATTTTATGTTCAAAGCAGATCTCTGCCACATTTAGGGGTATCCAGGGATTTGTATGCTAACTTATTACATGAGGTGGTATTTTTCAATTTCAAGTGGTCCATTTCAACTTCATTTTGTTATTTTATTTTTATTTTTTTTAGCTCACCTTGTCCAAAAAACCAAGGTGTGCTTATGCCAATCTGTGATAGCCTTGGTGTCTGTTGTACAGTCCAGCCATCAACAGTTGTAGAACAGTGAGAGAGAACAGGGTGGATTCTAGACATCAGCCAGAAACTTAAATAGTATGTTTGTAAATTTTCAGGACAACTTGTTGAAGGCTTAGAGCTAGGACTCTCAACTATGAAGAAAGGAGAATTGTCCAGGTTCATCATCACCTATGATTATGCATTTGGAAAACTTGGATGTGCTCCTCGAATCCCACCTGAATCCACTGGTATTAAACTATATGCAATGATACATATTTATTAATGCCCAATCAATGTACTGCAAAATATGGCTATTTCTTTCATTGTTGAAAAATGCAATGCTCCTTAAAATTGCTATAATCGTTGTATGAAGGTACAATTTTCTTAAATAGTAAGTACATAAGAGATTGTATAAACATGTGACCTGTTTATTTATACATGTGACCTGTTTATTTGTACATGTGACCTCTGTTTATTTGTACATGTGACCTCTGTTTAATTGTGTGACATCTGTTTAATTGTACATGTGACATCTGTTTAATTGTGTGACCTCTGTTTATTTGTACATGTGACCTCTGTTTAATTGTGTGACATCTGTTTAATTGTACATGTGACCTCTGTTATTTGTGTGACATCTGTTTAATTGTACATGTGACCATTGTTTTCCTTTGTAGTGATGTATGAGGTGGAGTTGCTGAGTTTTATTGAGCATGCTGGCCTGGATGAGTACAACTTTCTAACAGAGGTGAGTATAACTATTTCCATACCATTGATACCATACGGCATCAACAAATTAACCAGCATTCATGTCAACAGAGCTCTAAGTCATGGAGAGATACATACATGTATATATGTATATATATATGGCATCAATTAAACAGTTTGCTTTAATGTTTCGTTGGTTTTATGTTCGAAAGAACTTCAGGTACAGAAATAGTTGATATTGATAATCAATATACTTTGTATATTTTACCTTTCTGGTTCTGAAATTTACAAATGCTCACAGGAATTATGACTCTTTTTGAAACTATTTTCTATGCCCCCACAGATTTAGGGGGAGGGGCATACAATGTATACTGTTTCCTATGTCCATCCTATCCTGTTGCATCCTGTCATGATTGAATGTCATCTATCTAGTGGCTTCATTTCTTAGCAGCATTGATCAAATTTTTGACATGTACAAGTATGAGAACACTTCATATTTCATGGTTCAAATGTCAATGTCACTTCCTATTTCATAGAACTTTTATTAGCCAGCGGTGCAGTGTTATCACTCAATCAAATTAGAAATATTTCTGATAATTACAGAATATAATACATTTTACAGTCAAGTTTCATTCACACAGACACCTTCTTACCCAGCTCAAGTGATTCGATTATGAAACAGTTGATTTATTGGGACAGTTTGATACAACAGGGGAAACATTGTATTAGAGAGATAACCAGGTTAGTGGTGGCTGTAACAGATAACTAGGTTAGTGGTGGATCTAACAGATAAACAGGTTAGTGGTGGCTGTAACAGATAACTAGGTTAGTGGTGGCTGTAACAGATAACCAGGTTAGTGGTGGCTGTAACAGTGTCTAAACGTATAATTTGATCACAGTCAAGCTCTGTTATGCATTTAGACAATCACAGAGGAAATAATTTATCTCTTTTTTTATGCAGGAGGAAAAACGAAATTTGAAATTTGATCAGCTGAGAAAAGTCTACATTGAAGAAAGACAGGTAATTGGCAAATTGATTAGATGATAAAACTATCTTTGATACGATTTTAGCAACCTTTATACAATATTAAAGTATTGTTCTGAATGTTTCAAATAATAAAGTTTTCTTATAACTTATACTAAGAGGTATTCAATTCGGAGGCAATACTGTGAGAGTGTAGTGCCCACAACAGAATGACTTACATTTGTATTTCATAAAATGACTTGTGTATTAAACTAAAAATGAAAAAATGATGACAACAATGTTCTTTTCTTTTTCTCATATTTGGAGTGACTTGAATGTTGTCTTAAGTTTTCACTGTAATATTTACCTGTAGACCCTTCAACAGGATTTATGTTTTATCATTTCAGCATGGAAAACAGTTTTTTGATGCCAACCAATACGGGAAAGCATTCCGTCATTACAGGAAGGTAATATAATCATGTAAACAGTAGTAGTTTTTGTTCTATAAATACAATGTAGATAGCACGATATACTAGTTACATAATAACTAAACATTCAGTATTGATGTCTATACAGTACTCTAGACTGTAGTAGTTGATGGGACGAGGATGTAAGGGATTGTATTTGAGGTCATGATGACCAGATCTAAGGTAAAGGACAGTGTTCCACATTCTGAACATGTTTATTGTTTCAAACACTTTTATTTCTACAAGAAAGCGTATGGTTACAAAGTTCAACATATTTATTGTTTGCAATCACACTTACTGCGTATGGTTACAAAGTTCAACATATTTATTGTTTGCAATCACACTTACTGACCTAAAAACTTGCTTATTTTTACAAGCACGCTCACGGTATACGGTTACAACCATGCTTATTGTTTGCAATCATTCTTACTGACTTAAGGTAATAGGATTGTGTCACCATTTCTCAGTAGAATTTCTTCAAATTTTATAGTAATATTGCTTTAAAGTAAAGAAATTTTTCTGCCACAAAAAAAAATATAGGTTGTCAGAATTTTAAGGATTTTAAATGGAAATTTATGTAAAAAGGAGTGAATTTTGAAAAAAAAATGAAAGACACAATATTTTTACAAAATAATGTCAATAAAAAATGATACTGACATATATTAGTATTGCATTAATGTATATCAATTTAATAAATGCTGAAAATGTTGAAAATTAATTCTCTATACACGATATAAAAATTGACATTTTATAATAAATTAATACACATAGTAATTGCAGGTAAGAGTTATCGTTCTTGAAAAACATCACAGTAGTGAAATAGGTAGCCGGTTTCCTGAAGTACAGAAAAATGGACACATGTGACTCATTGATAAAAAACCCTGAGTTAATGCCTGGATTTCTTTGAAATACTTTAATATTGAGAGAACACACTGTTCTGTCAATAATAAACATACAATGTTCATCAGTTTAATATTAAACATTAGAATTTGTGGAAATTGTGATACTGTCTCCCTACATTGGATTTTCAACTAGGGATGTACTTCCTGTTTCGTTTATCAATACACTCCAATGAACCTTAAGAACATATTTATGTCACAGATATGCTTTTTTTTTTGCAATCATGCTTACTGATCTCAGAATACACATGTTGTTCCACAAATGTTTATTGTAACAAACACTTATTGTTACATACACACCTATTTAAATGCAAATATCTTTATTAAACTACAAAAATGTTTAAACATGTTTATTGAAGTTGTTGAACATGCTTAATGAAGTTGTTGAACATGCTTATTGAACTAAAATACACTTTTTGGGTACAGACTTGTTAGTGCTACACACACTGCATGATGTGTAATTAATAACACCCTGCAGAGGTAAGGAAGTTTATTAGTTCTGTCCCCTGATTTCATATTAAGTCCTTAAAATCTGTGCTTTCTGCTCTCTGCTTTATGTTTAACTTCAAACAGGTAGGGAAAGGACTGGTTTGTGTCTTGTCTAAATAATGGACGTCGGCCACTGTGGTATATAATGGCATTGTGGAATACTGTGCTGGGTGCCTTTGACATGTTGTTTCATATTGCCTCAAACACACAAGCATATATTACACACATGAAGCCACATCCTTAAATGATATCAGCTGTTAAATAGGATGCTTAACCCAATAGATAAAGTTTATAAACCTTGTTTATGGATTATCGGAATGAGATTCATCAGTTTGGTATGAATAATAATTGCAAAGTTAGTTTTCAACACAAACAGTAATTGCAAACTTATTTGCGAGCTTTAGAAAACATGTTTCCTTTGTCAAGCAAAGAGTACAAATTATTGGTAAACAATTGAAATCAACTTATTAAGCCACAATGTGATGTAGAGTCAGTAAAGTCAACTGTCAGAAAATATGATCAAGACTAAATGATAACACTCTAATACTTCAGGCAGTCAGGGAGACTAGTAGCAGGTAATATTTTCACCCATTTGGCCCCTTAATAAACTAATTACCTGTCCCCCTGATTGCCTGTTGTATAAGTGTTATTGGCGAAATGTATCGCAAAATAAGTTTTCAGTTACTGTTTGTGTTCAGATCAAACTTTGCATTTATTATGTTTATAAATGACATATAGCCATTAAATATCCTCTTGTATGAATGACATTATTATTCAGTTTTCACTTACAAGTATGAATCACCTGATTACCTATCACTGTTTTGTGTATGAATCACCTTACCTATCACTGTTTTGTTTATGAACTACTTTACCATTTATTATTTATATTGATCACATCCAGGCTGCCACTGTGTTGGAGGAATACCGACTGAAAGATGACGAGGAGGAGCGAGAACAGCAACAGATGTTACTCAAGATGTACCACCACATGGCGCTCTGTAGCAACAAGATGACGAACCCCGGCCGCTGTATCAACTACTGCAAGAAGATGATGGAGATACAGCCCCAAAACGCCAGCGCCCTCTACTTTTATGGAAAGGTACACAACTCTTGGATGCTGTCAGATTTATATTTTGATATCTGAAATTGTATGTTTACTACATACAATCTGTTTCCTTGTTTGAAATGTTACAGTTTTCACGTTGTCATATTTACATTGGCCTACAGTTGTTCTAGGCCTGTTGGTAATGCCAAATTTGTAGATGCTATTTTTGAGAAACATCTGAAAATTAATTGGCTCAAAATTATTATCGCTTTTTGTGTTGCTGTGAATCTGTAAATAAATCATATTTTCTACTTCAACCAAAGTTGTGAATTACATGTATATAGCCCCGATTCCAAAGAGGCCTAATCATGAGGGGTTGGTCCAAAATTGGTTAAATAAGCCAAAATGTCAACAATGTAATTTAAGACCGTAGCATACTAGAATTAAATGCTCTACGTGGATGAAACTGTCCTAAGGTGTTTTATCAAAAATGAAACGTGCCTACTGTGCACCAGGTTCATCTATTCCCCACTGATCTTCATTCTGTGATAGATGTTTTGTATGTAGATATTTTGGTTTGATGTTTCAGTCACTTCACCAACAGCAGGAGTTTGATAGAGCTCGTAGCTACTTGGTCAAGGCTCAGCGCCTGGAGCCCAACAATCGCAGTATTAACGAACAGCTAGCCAAACTGGAAAGGTGAGTCAGAACTGTTTACAGATTGATTTTTTTCTTGCAATGATCAAAATTGTAACACATTAGGAAGCAAATTTCCATTTTAATATGGACTAGCTGTAAGTGCCAGAAATCAGTTAATCAGTCCCCTTCTTGTAATGCCATCAGGAACTGTAGGAGTGCACACCATCCATCAGTCAGTACCTCGCTTTATACAGCGTTATGGCTCTTTGTATGCTATTCATCATTATGTTTACGACTTATTTCTTTAACGCTTGTCATTTTTATTTACTTGCCAGATTTTGGCGCGAGTGCCTCTTGGCATGGCAGAATGTCACACAATGTAATCAGGTATTGTGACTAGTGCATAATGTGTTATAGCCATTTGTTCATTTTTGATATTAGTTTTGAGGTAGGGAATATATTTTATAATGTTGATTGTTTTTCCTGTAATTGTAGAAATATTAGATGCATAACATTGAACATCCTTTTTTCCCATTTAAGCTAATTTAATTTCTTAAATTAATTTTAGGGATGTAAAGAACTACAAAGTAATGGAAGCCACTATGTGCTCACGGATGTTCTCAAAACCCAAGGGACAGACTGAAGAAGGTAAACCGCTAAAATGAAGGGCAGGGATGACAGAACGTTTCAATAGCATTACATTTTAACCCTTTCGTCGCTGTAGACCACAATGGACTCATCCATATCAATGCATGGCAGAGTCTACTAAAGTTACATGGGGGTGAAAGGGTTAATAGTTGTTGGTTATAGCATGCTAGTAAACTAGCTTCATTATATGACATCAGCTGTTGCAAACATGTCATTTAGATCAAACTATTTCACATTTTATGGTTTTATGTAATCATATTTAAATCTGACAGTTATAACAGCATTTTAAAGTTTGCTAGACTTGACTCTGAATTAGCATAGAAAATATGGGGTTTTGTTTTTACCTGCATGTAAAGATACAGTTAACTTATATTTTCACCCTTCCAAATGTTTGCCCTCTGTGCATGCTCTTATGAAACATTTGTGTTCAGTGCTGAATTTACCTTTATATACATTACTCTATTATTCTAAAGGGGTGGGTAATGCAAGCAATATTCATATTGCATTATAATGCATTACTGCAATTTATTTAAAGGAACATTGCAATATATCAAGACATATTGTATGGCTTGATATTTGATTTAATTAAAATCATTTCATTTGTGAAATAAAAATGAGCATAAGTTCGTTAATTTTTAGTGGTAAATCAGAACTGTTTTCACATGATTTTGACATTTATCTCATAAAAACAAGCAAATTTTGAATAAAATCAATTTAATCTTAATATTATTGCTGTAACTGTGCTTAAACACCCCAACCAGAAATTCACTAAAAATATTTACCAGAACCCTTAGCTATGATATTCTATGTCCATATTGAATTTGTTCTCCTGTTTAAGGGCAAAATGGAGAGCATTTTGTGTTCTACAGTAGGTTCCAGGAAACATACAAAGCTTCATAAAGCTATAATGTTGTAACTGAACAAGACCTTGGGAGGCCCAGGGCTGATAGTAATTTAGGTATTCAGTTTATTGTAGATGACATAATTTTATCTCTTTTACAGAAAAAGAACAACAAAACAACAGAATAATAGAAAAAGAAAACAAAGCTCTGAAATGTTCAGAAGATTTCACTAATCTGGTGAAGACTAAACTAGTGTAAGTATCGTGTTATTGGTGGTGTGTACTAGACGGTGAACCAGTATCTGATCCTGTGGCGTCGTTCTTTATATTAAATGATATATTAAGTGTGTTAAATTCTGTAATAGCATGACTTTTAAAATTCATTTGATCAAGGATATAAGATTTTACTAAAATTGATTATTGAAAAATTGCCAAAATAACAAGTTAACGCATGTATATTTTCAAAATTTGGTAGTTTTCATACTGCATGTCTTTGAATGTACAAATGTGTAAGTGTAGAAAGTGATTTTAAATCATGACTATGAGCTGTTTTTGTGCCATGCCATTTTCAGCGGAAAATATCGGGAAAGGGTTTTGGGAATATTGTTACCTATGTCTATAGATTCTTGGCGAATTCTGATTCAGTGTCATTGCCTAATTGGCAGCTTCTTTTCTGAACAGATTTTTATCAAACTGTATACCGTAATGTAGAAAGGCTAGCATTCATGGTTCATGGTGTCAAGGTCAAGGGTATCATGAGTATTTATAGATATTTATTAACAAATTAGTGTCATCACTCTAATGACTTCACTTCATAACAAATTTCTATCAAACTGTAAACAAAGGTAAAGTAGGGGGAAAGAATCAGCTAGCCCATATTAGTTTCCCTCTTATCGACTATTACAGTAGGGGGGGGGGGGGGGGGGGGTAGGTAGGTAGCCAATAGTTTCCCCCCTATTAACTATTAAAGTAGGGGGGTAGGTAGCCAATAGTTTCCCCCCTATTAACTATTAAAGTAGGGGGGGGGGGGGGGGGGTAGGTAGGTAGCCAATAGTTTCCCCACTATTACAGATGGGAAAAGAATCAGCTAGCCAATAGTTTCTCCTCTTTTAACTATTACAGAGGGGGGAAAGTATTGGCTTGCCAATAATATCCCCTATAAACCAATACTTTAAACATGTACAGTACATCTTCATATTAATAAATACGTTTAGACCTGCTTGAAACACCACCTTAATTATAGCAAACACAGGTGTTAAGAGGCTTCTTTTGAAACTGCCCATTGCAGTTATGTTCATGTTAATCGCTGAATCTCTGTTAAGAGACAATTTCATAAGCTTCCAATAGTGGTCACTATATATATATATATATATATATATATATATACACAAAATTAAGTATAATAGAAATCAGTTGCTTTATCATAGTGTTATAGTCATACCTGCTGTATGGTAAGATATACACTTAATCACTTTCTAGGTGTATGAACTAGGATCTCTATGTATACATGACATTATTAGATTTGCCTGTACAATAGTCAAGTACACAGTCTTAGTATTATAATGAACTCTATAAAATTGACCGAAAGGAATATAAAGTATTCCTCGATTAATTGAGAAATAAAACCCACCTGAACTCATTCACCTCTGAAGAAACATTTGAACTCCTCCAAATTAAAGGTTGGAATAGTTCATTATGAGGTTCCAGGGGTGGATGAGTTAAATTAATCTATACATGAACTTGGTAGCTACTGTTTTGTAGGGAGTTCCGTGATGATTCCAGCCTGTCGGAGATGCCCTTTCCCTCCGTCAACTTCAGCATGGGAGAGATAGAGTGTATCCTGGAGACCGCTACAGACCTAGGACTGGACGCCAAGGAGGTCGGAAGTGTGAGTAGGAACTGGTTGTTTCTCTTTAAGATATGTGATACATGTACAGTGTATGGGGTTCAGTGATGCATCCAGATTGATTCATGGATTTTGTAATCTATATTTCCATTGATATAAATATGACAGTGTGTTGTTTGTAAAAAGTATCACTCCGATATTTCTCAATTTACTAGTAAAATTAAACTATGTGATGCTACTATGGTGCAATGATATACATGTATATTTATTTCTGTATAATCTTTTATAAACGTTCAAGACAAAACATTCATTATGAATTTTATCTTGGTGTTGAATTTTTTTTCAAATGATAAAGAATGAATGACCTAATGTGTATTTGTTTTCTGTTTTCTTTTCTTTTCAGGGTCAAAGTTATCGGATCAAGTTATACAAGAAATCATAGGATATTTTAAAGACTTTCTGAAAATGTGTAATATCGTTATGTTAGAGCAGACGGTTGTAGGCATCTTTAAAGCTGAAGGAATGCTTTCCTGAATTTGCGGAGGCTGGAAATTAAAAATGACTGCTGTTTTTCATGGATATCCGATTGTATCTTCAGTAAGGGATACGTGAAGGCTGGACAAGGACTGGACACAATTGGAATGTCTAGTGGCAGAGGATAATGTGAAGGTGCTGACATTAAGGTCTGGGACAGATGATACTAGTAACACTGTTTATGTTCTCACATTGTGGAACTATTGAGCAAAATGTTATAGAAAGTGAAGTAGATTCAGGACTGTTTAAACATATTTGCAAATAAGGGATTATGAAGAGTAAACTCCCTTTAAATGTGTTTTACAAACAAATGATCCTGAATGGGCAAGAGTAAACTCCCTTTAAATGTGTTTTACAAACAAATGATCCTGAATGGGCAAGAGTAAACTCCCTTTAAATGTGTTTTACAAACAAATGATCCTGAATGGGCAAGAGTAAACTCCCTTTAAATGTGTTTTACAAACAAATGATCCTGAATGGGCAAGAGTAAACTCCCTTTAAATGTGTTTTACAAACAAATGATCCTGAATGGGCAAGAGTAAACTCCCTTTAAATGTGTTTTACAAACAAATGATCCTGAATGGGCAAGAGTAAACTCCCTTTAAATGTGTTTTACAAACAAATGATCCTGAATGGGCAAGAGTAAACTCCCTTTAAATGTGTTTTACAAACAAATGATCCTGAATGGGCAAGAGTAAACTCCCTTTAAATGTGTTTTACAAACAAATGATCCTGAATGGGCAAGAGTAAACTCCCTTTAAATGTGTTTTACAAACAAATGATCCGGAATGGGCAAGAGTAAACTCCCTTTAAATGTGTTTTACAAACAAATGATCCGGAATGGGCAAGAGTAAACTCCCTTTAAATGTGTTTTACAAACAAATGATCCGGAATGGGCAAGAGTAAACTCCCTTTAAATGTGTTTTACAAACAAATGATCCGGAATGGGCAAGAGTAAACTCCCTTTAAATGTGTTTTACAAACAAATGATCATGAATGGGCAAGAGAAAACTCCCTTTAAATGTGTTTTACAAACAAGGTAGTATGAATGTGGTGATGGAGTATGACTTAATCAGGGTTGTTCAGCTACCAAGTAGATCTGGATCTGGTGCTTGTTGACTTACCAGTATCTGGAGCTAACCAATATAAAACGACCATTACAATGACGACAATAGAAAGTATCTCAGTTATTTCTCACCCAAATCTTTGCTTCTCATGGAGACAAAGAGGAGGTGTGGTACAAAGTTGTCATCACTGGTGCAGTTTGCATTTGAGGATTTTATGATATCTGTTGGACTGATGAGTAAATCTCATGAATATGAGATACAGAGAACCTTTTTAGTACTGAAGTCGTGATGTCAAATATATGTCATCATCATGTCGAGAGTGATTCAAATCGGAACATCCATACTACCAGAACATGCTTATATGTACTAGTAGAGGAAGAATCCTTTTGAGGGCCACAGAGATTTAAATGATATACATGTACCTCCATTGTATAAAAAAGGTTTTTCATAACATTGGGTTATTGGCTGTTTGTGAGGAGGTGGGATGCACAAGGCAATTTCCTACTGTGTCATTATGTGTGTGAAGTCTGAATGAAAGTAAACTCATACAATAGATGGTTTGATATGATAATTTATTTTTGTCAGTCAATGTTTTATTCGACATGTGTGTCTTGTTTTTACACCTTAAATGTAATGTAGATATGTTTTTATAAACCTTTATTTCTTCATACACACAGTATGACATACTGGAAATTAATCAAATGGCTTTGACAGAAGAAAACAGTTCTGCTGGAGTTCTTTTTATGATATGAAGTATAGTTTAACATTGTATGTATATGGGAAAGTCTCTTTATGTCTTTCCTGGTTTTTTTTTTTATTTAAATAAAAAAAACTATTTTGTAAGTTTGATCTTTAATTATTTTTCTGTTCTTAAGGGTTTTAATGAACTTTTGTATAGCAATTTTTGAATATTATTTACTATACCATAAAGTGGTAGATACATTTTTCAAGTTCATGGTTTTTCATGATGAAAAAATATCGTTAATTGTGTAATGAAAAAATCCACAGAACAGATAAAATAAATGCAAAAACAATTGCAAAAATAAAAAAAAACAAATAAAAGGATTTTACATTAATTTGAATTTTCATATTCAAATTTCATAAACAAGATATATTTGACTCTATTTTTGTATTCAGATGATTCATAGGAAGGTTCATTATATTTTTTATTTTGTGAAGAATATAAGCGAGAAAAGTCAAAAGAAGTTCTCCAATAGTCAAAATAATTTCATCTCTGATATAATTTTCGAAGTCAGTATTTCTGTCCAGATTTTCATCGAGTCCGGTCGTCTGGTTACGTAGAAATTAGAGCATTAAGTTTAGTTTTATTTTGCCTGATCATGAAGTTTTCAGACAGATATTAAAGGAATAAAAAGTAAACCTACCATTATCAGATTTCAAATCAATTTAGGACATGGATTTTTGTACTGGCAAAAGTTTCAGTTACTGTTGTTGGAGTCGCATGTTACATTGTACTGAATATTCTATTGTTCAAACATTCAATACTGTTATTTTTAAAGGAAAAATAAACATATTCATTTGATTTGCATGGACAATTGTTGTGTTTTTTAATGGATTCTGCAATCTTTACAAACATGTAGGTGTACAGGATCATGCCAAAAGTAATTCGCAATTTGACCAGATTTATTCTTCATTTTGTATATTTTTACCCTTTTTATCAGAATTTTGAATTACAGCTTCATTGATCTAGATTGTCATAAATTGAAAGACTCATTTCTGAATGATATCTTAAATCTTTTTATGCATTGGTGTTGACTGCTTTTCAAGGTATGACAAGTTATTCAGATGAAATTTTGATTTTACTTCTTACAGAATGGTGGCAGTGAACTATTATCTCGCCATTTCTTTTGAGTCATAACCAGGGAAATTAAAGTTAAATCATTTTTCAGAATTTTTAATTTTCATTTCAGTTTGGCAATAATTGGTTCCAGGAAAATTTCATATAGATGCATAAAATAAAGAGTAAATCTGCACAAATTGCTAACAGTTTTAGCAAAATTGAAACAAATAAGACCCTCTTAACTGAAACTTATCATCAGGTGATGAGTGGCATTTACTTAACACCCATGTACTTGATAAACTATTTAGTCTTGTCCAATATACATTGTTAGAAAATGCTCCAAAATGCTGAACTCGTCTAGTGACTAAGAAATGTTGGTATAGGACAAGACTGAGTTGTTTTATTCTTCAATTTACAAGGTACATGTAAAATGTACCCCACTGGCCTATATTAGTAATCACTCTTATTTAATGCTATTGACTTAGGTATATACATATATGTATTTCACATCTGTGGTCTTCAAAGAAGGTCAAGTTCGTTTAAATAAATTTGATGCTAGATATAATATGATATGATGGCGTTTAAAATATCTCAACATTCTCGATACATTTGTATGTTTAAGACTTTGTTGTTTTGAGACTAAGCAAATTATATTAAGGTCTGGTTCCAGTGTTGAGAGAACGTATAATTATATAGTTCAAAGTTTTACAGTTCAAAGACAATATTGGAATTTAATGAGATTTTCATTTCCTGCACAATTCAAATAAATATCAATGTGTCATGATAAAATGACGTTCAAATATATATGTAAAGGAAATGAAGGACTAAAAGAGTGTCGATTCTCGTGTGCTCAATATGATGTATTTTTATAGATACATACAGTAAAGCCTGGATAAAATGACCTTTATTTCATTTGCCACCTGACTTACCGACGACACTTCGAGGTTAATTTTCTCTCTTTCCTCAGAATTCTTTTATACGTCTCACACAATTTTTCGCCAAACCCCATTGCAACGCCAAAATTTATCTCAAGAAATGGTGTCAGTATAACGAGGATTTCATTGTATCATCATAGTACATTGTCAATAAAAGTAGGTCTTTCGTAAGTGGAAAATGTATTCCTACCCCTTAAGATGGAAACGGTAATAGCTTCCGAATGGGAGCACATGGGCTGCGGAATTTCTTTCTTTTTTATGTATATTTATGTACAGTAGAACGCTTTTAATTTCCCGGGATCATATTTTTTCGCGGTTTTTGTGACGGGTTAAAACTCGCCTGGTATGAGTTTCGTAAATAATCAGTAATCCTTCCTTTACCTATTAAAACGGAAGTTTATCAAATGAATGGTATTTTACTGAATTTTTCAATCCGCAAATGTAGCAAAAATATGACTGGTGAAAAATAAGCGCTATACAGTACATGATTGTCAATCATAACACAAAAACGGTGAGTGTAGGTACAACTTTTTCAATTTTATTGATGTGAAATAAAAACAATACAATGAACGTGCAAAAAGATATAATTTGTAGTGCAAATGGATTTGTAGCAGGGATAAATATACACGTGTAAAGGTCTACAAGTCTTTGTGAGTATGATCAAAGTATTTTTTTCTGAACAGAATTAATCTTACTTTTTGTTAGATTTCTTATTCATACAAAAAAAATATTGGTACATATGTAATACAATAGTATGGTTCACGCCAATATAATTGTAAGAAACCCAGGCGTTTCAAAACGTGGGTTTGAGGAACGAAACCAATAACGTGTTTTCAAAAATGGCATTTTAAATAAAATTCATGTGCTATTTTATAAAAATATTTGATATTTGTCATGATTTTGAATGACTGTATCCTTGGTGAGAATAGCGCCTGAATCTGCGTGAAGGGGACATTACAACTCATTACAACACAGGGACTAACATTGCTTGGCAGGAAAACAAGGTGAACGTAATTTAGAATTATTTGTTACAGCCTATAGTTTATATTCCTATCTTCATTAGAAGATTGTATTGGTCTCAGTTAGGCTATGGCACACTACATACACAAAAGTTAATCGTAAATAATATTTAAAATTATGACCATTCAGTAAATCGGAAAAATCAGAATATTTCTGCGGGAAAGGTTACTTTTTCATTTAGTTCTATCTTAGCTTAATTCCAGTGTCTTTTGTTAGTAAGAAAAGAAAAATGCATCTCTTTAGTGAAAGAAAAACATCATTAGTGCTGGTTAGAAAATGTATTTCAACTACCTTTAAATTATAGTGAATCGATAATTCAGTTTAGACCAAAAATGAACTACATGTTAATCATGCAAGATTTTCATTTAGGTTTTTTGAGCAGGGAGTTCAAACGAAATCGTTAATATTTCGAAGAAAAATACTTTTGTTGTTTATCGATATTGAATAACACGTTGTATTTATCATGGATTTTACGAACAGCTAACAATGATTTCACATCAAAGTAATAGCGTATACGTACGTGATAGTAATAATATGGTACACATATGGAATTTGTATTTATAAAACTGGATTATGCAGTTGGTGAAAATTGATTTGTACATGTAACATACACTATATACAGTTAACCACAATGTTAGCCTACGACCGCCCAGGTGCACCAGTACCTGGACATCAGCTTTGTGATAGCGTCAGCATTATGAACAAATGTAGTCAAGAACAAAACTAAAACTATTCAATATTGAAAACAAATGGATTTTCAAAAAGTATTTCGTACCTTATCTAGTCTGAGGTCATGGATCATGACAAAGACCAAGATCAGAGGTCAAATGCATGACTAATATCAAGGTCAAGGGTCAAGGTCATGCCCGAGGCTAAGACACTGTACAAAACTACTGGAGACAATATGTCCCCCCGGTTAAGGAATTGTGATTCCTTATAAGGAAGCGACTCTTCCTTTGTCCTCCCTATAACCGAAAAGCTGGTTTTCCAACATGGCTTTTTTCCTTGATGCAAAATTCACCAGAGGCTCCATTAAATGGCAGTTGTGCTCTGGTACCAGTGGTATATATACAAGTCTTGTTCCGTGGAGCATCTCAAAAAGACGGCATCGACAGTCTCCTGAAATTATAGAAACAATGGATGACTATCAACAAAAGCAATGAATACATCGGTATAGTGGCAAATATCAATTAATTACACTGTGTTTTATGTGTCATGTTAATACATTTGGTATGATGTGTATTATGTGTTGTGTTAATACATTTGGTATGCTGTGTATTATGTGTCATGTTAATACATTTGG
The DNA here is from genome assembly GCF_002113885.1 of Mizuhopecten yessoensis. Taxonomy (NCBI): domain Eukaryota; kingdom Metazoa; phylum Mollusca; class Bivalvia; order Pectinida; family Pectinidae; genus Mizuhopecten; species Mizuhopecten yessoensis. Next base: position 392,541 of record NW_018406035.1, read on the forward strand.
TATGCTGTGTATTTTGCGTTGTGTTAATACATTTGGTATGATGTGTATTTTGTGTTGTGTTAATACATTTGGTATGATGTGTATTTTGTGTTGTGTTAATACATTTGGTATGCTGTGTATTATGTGTTGTGTTAATACATTTGGTATGCTGTGTATTATGTGTTGTGTTAATACATTTGGTATGCTGTGTATTATGTGTTGTGTTAATACATTTGGTATGCTGTGTATTATGTGTTGTGTTAATACATTTGGTATGCTGTGTATTATGTGTTGTGTTAATACATTTGGTATGCTGTGTATTATGTGTTGTGTTAATACATTTGGTATGCTGTGTATTATGTGTTGTGTTAATACATTTGGTATGCTGTGTATTATGTGTTGTGTTAATACATTTGGTATGCTGTGTATTATGTGTTGTGTTAATACATTTGGTATGCTGTGTATTATGTGTTGTGTTAATACATTTGGTATGCTGTGTATTATGTGTTGTGTTAATACATTTGGTATGCTGTGTATTATGTGTTGTGTTAATACATTTGGTATGCTGTGTATTATGTGTTGTGTTAATACATTTGGTATGCTGTGTATTATGTGTTGTGTTAATACATTTGGTATGCTGTGTATTATGTGTTGTGTTAATACATTTGGTATGCTGTGTATTATGTGTTGTGTTAATACATTTGGTATGCTGTGTATTATGTGTTGTGTTAATACATTTGGTATGCTGTGTATTATGTGTTGTGTTAATACATTTGGTATGCTGTGTATTATGTGTTGTGTTAATACATTTGGTATGCTGTGTATTATGTGTTGTGTTAATACATTTGGTATGCTGTGTATTATGTGTTGTGTTAATACATTTGGTATGCTGTGTATTATGTGTTGTGTTAATACATTTGGTATGCTGTGTATTATGTGTTGTGTTAATACATTTGGTATGCTGTGTATTATGTGTTGTGTTAATACATTTGGTATGCTGTGTATTATGTGTTGTGTTAATACATTTGGTATGCTGTGTATTATGTGTTGTGTTAATACATTTGGTATGCTGTGTATTATGTGTTGTGTTAATACATTTGGTATGCTGTGTATTATGTGTTGTGTTAATACATTTGGTATGCTGTGTATTATGTGTTGTGTTAATACATTTGGTATGCTGTGTATTATGTGTTGTGTTAATACATTTGGTATGCTGTGTATTATGTGTTGTGTTAATACATTTGGTATGCTGTGTATTATGTGTTGTGTTAATACATTTGGTATGCTGTGTATTATGTGTTGTGTTAATACATTTGGTATGCTGTGTATTATGTGTTGTGTTAATACATTTGGTATGCTGTGTATTATGTGTTGTGTTAATACATTTGGTATGCTGTGTATTATGTGTTGTGTTAATACATTTGGTATGATGTGTATTATGTGTTGTGTTAATACATTTGGTATGATGTGTATTATGTGTTGTGTTAATACATTTGGTATGCTGTGTATTATGTGTTGTGTTAATACATTTGGTATGCTGTGTATTATGTGTTGTGTTAATACATTTGGTATGCTGTGTATTATGTGTTGTGTTAATACATTTGGTATGCTGTGTATTATGTGTTGTGTTAATACATTTGGTATGCTGTGTATTATGTGTTGTGTTAATACATTTGGTATGCTGTGTATTATGTGTTGTGTTAATACATTTGGTATGCTGTGTATTATGTGTTGTGTTAATACATTTGGTATGCTGTGTATTATGTGTTGTGTTAATACATTTGGTATGCTGTGTATTATGTGTTGTGTTAATACATTTGGTATGCTGTGTATTATGTGTTGTGTTAATACATTTGGTATGCTGTGTATTATGTGTTGTGTTAATACATTTGGTATGCTGTGTATTATGTGTTGTGTTAATACATTTGGTATGCTGTGTATTATGTGTTGTGTTAATACATTTGGTATGCTGTGTATTATGTGTTGTGTTAATACATTTGGTATGCTGTGTATTATGTGTTGTGTTAATACATTTGGTATGCTGTGTATTATGTGTTGTGTTAATACATTTGGTATGCTGTGTATTATGTGTTGTGTTAATACATTTGGTATGCTGTGTATTATGTGTTGTGTTAATACATTTGGTATGCTGTGTATTATGTGTTGTGTTAATACATTTGGTATGCTGTGTATTATGTGTTGTGTTAATACATTTGGTATGCTGTGTATTATGTGTTGTGTTAATACATTTGGTATGCTGTGTATTATGTGTTGTGTTAATACATTTGGTATGCTGTGTATTATGTGTTGTGTTAATACATTTGGTATGCTGTGTATTATGTGTTGTGTTAATACATTTGGTATGCTGTGTATTATGTGTTGTGTTAATACATTTGGTATGCTGTGTATTATGTGTTGTGTTAATACATTTGGTATGCTGTGTATTATGTGTTGTGTTAATACATTTGGTATGCTGTGTATTATGTGTTGTGTTAATACATTTGGTATGCTGTGTATTATGTGTTGTGTTAATACATTTGGTATGCTGTGTATTATGTGTTGTGTTAATACATTTGGTATGCTGTGTATTATGTGTTGTGTTAATACATTTGGTATGATGTGTATTATGTGTTGTGTTAATACAATTGGTATGCTGTGTATTATGTGTCATATTAATACATTTGGTATGCTGTGTATTATGTGTCATGTTAATACATTTGGTATGCTGTGTATTATTTGTTGTGTTAATACATTTGGTATGCTGTGTATTATGTGTTGTGTAAATACATTTGGTATGATGTGTATTATGTGTTGTGTTTATACATTTGGTATGCTGTGTATTATGTGTTGTGTTAATACATTTAGTATGCTGTGAAACTAACGTATTCTGTTATGCTTTATTTGTCGGGCTAAACTAGGCTTACACCACTGTATGTGTAGTGTCAATTAAATGTGTATACTACCGATGTGTATTGTGTGTCGGATTCAACTTCGTTTACAATTTGTGTATAATTGTATGTGTAAAACCAGTGTATATTTAAGTTACATAATTGGCAACATGCTTTTCCGGCGCCAATTTTTGATAATTGCAACTACATTTTAAATTCTTTTGGTGAAATCGCGCTATTAAAAGGCTGATATTAGGGATTATGCATTTAAAATCGACTGTTACATTTTTATAATACCAATCAACAAAAACGGACCACATATAAAGAGAAAGAACATCTACAGCGCACTACTTTTGTAACTGACGTCAAGATCATTATCAAAGCAAGACATTGTGAAACCATCAGCAGACATTTTAGTCGCCATCAGAAGCCAGACCACCAGTCGTCGGGAGGCGGACACAGCTCATATTGTGTCGTTTTCTACAATTCTCTTATTTCTACAATTGCAGAAACGGACACAATACAAGTCATATCTAGAAATAGGTGGTCAGCAGACAAACAGGCCCAGTAAATCGGGACAAAGCGCAAGCACATTATCTTAAGAAATCTGCCACATAACAACCAATCCGATCAACATGAATTTTTCCCTATTCAAGTGAAACATGAAGTAAACTTCCCTTACGCAATCTTGTGTACCACAGCCTTTTAGCAAAAGTGTATATCTCCTCAAACAGACAATGATTGATTCGTCTCTGTCTTGGTAATCCGTAACTGGTGATAATTTTCAAATGTAACAACAATTTCCACATATGTACAATAATTATACCAACAGACTACTGAATGCTAAACCTGTAACTCGACGTTCTACCCACAACACCGTCAAAAACAAATGACCAAGACATTCCCCACAGCGTTAACCAGATCGCGCACCTGTTGCACTCTAAACTTTCCAATTTACAAATTCGATATAAACTGAGAAAAACACATCAAAGGAATAACAGACTATGAAAAACTATACCACTGTGCACTTCACTAGGTACAGCGAAGACAAAGGGGGAGGTGTGAGTCACCACAGAAATAGCTGTTCTCCTGTAGGTATGATATAGTGTTCTGTCGCAGGCCGCGATCAGAGGACCAGGCCTGTTTGAACTTAAATACAAAGTTGACAATTCACAACCGTCTCATCTTTCTTTAATTTGTTATAATTCATACGCATCACTTACATGAAAAACTTATAAATGTTTATTCTTTTTGTTTCAACCGCGTATGATTTATACCACATAATTCGATTAACTGCTTTGAGATTTCCTGAGGTTATACATCTTCTATCGATCAATTTCTAACTTTGTACATTCTTGCTCTAATAATTCAACGTAATTCTATTTTTCATTATAAAAAAAATTGTTGTAAGAAAAAAAAAAATTGTTATAATTTCTGACCGTAACTGTAAAATATTTTCATAACTGTGTTTTTATTAGATTGAGCAATTTCTGAATTTTATTACCTGATATATGTTGTGTTTGCAGACAGAAATATGTTTTTGATGTATTACAAAGTAGCTCCGCTAAAGATTATTCACACCTGTATCTAATACTACTTCAAATCAGAATTACCAGAAACAAAACAGGTAATTTTATTTCACAGCAGGGATTTTTGCAAAATATATTTTATGGCATAGCTTAACATTGTTAATAACGGTGCAGATAAGTCGAGTGGGTTGATTCATGCTATCGCTGGTTATGATAAGGTCTGGGAAATTAACATTATGATAAAGATAGCTTTAATGCAATACATACCACTTCTGACTGTTGTAGGGTTCCTCCTGGAATGATACTGCGCCCCTCCCTGTTTCCCGTGCAACATCTGCCACGTGACTGGCTTTCCCAAGCATGTAGTTCAAGGGTCCTGCGTGGCTTTGGGTTCTCCGGAAACTCGACCGCCCAGTGGCTCCTTCATTATTCTCCAAATTGCCAGTTCCATTGTAGATGTTGGTGACGTCACGCCCGCTACACTTTGGCGTAGGAGTGGGAACAGTTTCATTAAATTGCTTGAAATTGGCTTCCCAGAGGCCTGATTGTATATCAAAGTCTACTATATTAGCAAACCGGGATCCCCACTGTATGTCCTTTGAAGAATATGATGTTCTTGCTTGGCATATTTCTCCTGTAGATTCAATAGTTCCCTCCAGTAAAACAATAATTTCGAATGTATTGGACAGGATTTCATCAAACTCCATGTTCCATAGAGGGCTTTTGGCGTTAATTCTGTGCTTGAGAACTAATGGCCACATCATGAATACACGGCTGTCCATTCCGTGCGCTTCAAATTCCATAGCGTTTTGGTACAGCGGATAGACGGTGCCTTCTTTGGAAACCTTTTCGCTAATGAAGATGCCAGAGGCAGTGGTGTCGACTAAGTGGGATTTACGCATATCTCCTACCCGTACTTGTAGACAAAGTTCTCCGTCTTCTATACAAACACACAGGCTGTCGCTGAACAGGAGGGTGAGCCGCCGATGTTTGGGCCTGGCAACCTTGACGAGGATAAATCCTACCAGGAGGGTTTCTATGAGGAATCCGACCGTTACCTGTAGGTAGACAAGAAATAGGGTGCCGCCACACTGGGTATTAGGGTACAGACCGCCGTATCCGATGGTGGTCTGGGTCTCAACTGAGTACATAAACGAGTCGGCAAACGTTTTCATGTTCTCCACACATGGCCGCCAGTTTGGATTGTTCATGTTTTCGGGGTTGAAATCGTCATGGGCATAGCCCAATATGTACCAGAGTACAGCAAACACAAAGTATACAAACAGGAAGGTTGCACAGAAAATTAAAATAGCATACCGCCATTTTATATCTATCAATGTCTGGAAAATGTCTTTCAGGAATGGAATCCTTTTCTGTTCTTTGAGTCCCTTGTATGACACCCTGTATTTCCCACCTTTTTTCAGAAGCGCAGGGCGTCCAAGCTGATAGCCGTTTTTGAGTCCCTTTTCCGCCTTGGCGCCATTTATCGCTGGGAATTCTAGTAGTTGTCCTGGGTCCTCGTTGGATCCGTTGTCTGTCGGCCTGGGTTTCTTGAAGCTTGCAAGCAGTGAGCTCCGGTGATCGTAAGACATGGCGTGACGTTGAATATGAAATATATTACTGGCTTATAATGTGATCCGGTCTTGACATGCTCAGCAGTGGTGAAAATGAGGAAGACTTAAGCGAATTAGGCAACTTAACGTGCTAAGACCAGCAATACTGTGACGAGATCCACGATTAAGATGGAATTATGAAGAACTGATGACCAAAATGCAAAAAACGTGGGCTTTATCAATCTTGAGAGGGACCGGGGAAAATTAATGGGAAATGAAAGGTTCTGATTGGTTGTGCGAGCACAATGACTGCCTGCTTTATTGATCCTTGTTGTCAGGTAGGAGTTGTTTTGTTAATTGTTCAAGAGTACGAATGACCATCATGGCGGTTTATCGAGAGACGATGATGGATGACGAGCCGCCAGCAGAGGAATGTCAGAAAGATCACTTTTATTGTTGCTCACGGCATTGACGAACATGTAACTCTTCGCCTTTTGCACAAAGCAATCATTGTACGTCCGCGGGGCATCAAAGGACCAGAAATGTTTCGAACGATCATTGTCGAGTGATCAATAATTCGTCCCTACACATCTGTCTGAACCACACCGAACGGCGTTAAAAAATCATTTTTTTTTTATACTAAACTGGTTACTTTATTAAGGAAATATCAGAAAAAATACTATGATTCTATGCTATTTGCTGTACATTCCAAAGAAAACACATGCATTTTATTTCACAAAAAAAAGAGTGTTGACTCAGTAGAGTCCTTTACAAATGCCAAGCTTATTGATACATTGATTTGATAAAAGGAAATATGTAAAAAAAAACCTGCTAGCATATCAACTATTTCAAAATAAGACTAAAAGTGACAGATTGATCCGACCGGGTTGTAATATATGTAGTATTGAAAATGTTTATAACATTATACATAAATTATAGCAAACTAATGAAATATATCTGCTAATGTCTTTTTGTCAAGCCATGTTTCGTTGAATATTATACGTTGCCGTAAATTCTTTTTCTATTGACATTATGTCATATTAATGTAACTTATTCTACAATAGAGACAGTAGCTATTTTTTCTTAATAAAATACAAATGCAAAAACATATATGAACAATAAGTTAAGGTAGAAATAATCATTATCGTAGAATTATGTTGAAATATAAAAACCTAAACACTATCATATTTCAATGAATGTTATATAATTTCAAACAATTGCATTAGAAAAACTATAATAATAATTTCAGCGCATGTAACGTATATTGCATTTTCGCATTTTTATTTATTTTTTTATTTGCACCTAATTTTCTCTATTTTAATTATCATGATAAAAAAAAGTTACTTCTTTTATTACAGTATGATAATCTATTATCATAGTTGAGGTTTTATAAATTCATCTTCTGAATTCCACTTTATGTGATTACTAGCAAATATGCTGATTTGTTTATGTACATTGAATTACTTATTATAATTTGCTTCCTGTGTTATATGCTAACCACTTCTTAACTAGTCTTTTTTAACTATCTGCATGTCGCTACTTGATACTGCATTCATGTTTGTTGCTACAAAGGAAACACTACAGTGCTCATGTTTCCTGTTTTAAACATTCGGCGTTAAAAATCTTGTAATCCTGTACTGATGTACTCGATATGTCATTTGACAGACATGATACGGTAGTATTTTGCGGTTACAGGTTAAATCATCCCTACTTGTGAGGAGGTCATTCTCTCTGTAGTCTGTCATCCGTTGACCTCGGGGTATATTACGTGCCGGTTACGATTCACTCAGTTAGTACAAGTACAACATCTATAGGTACGCTATTGTTTCCATTTCATGTCTATGTTCTTGTTCACATTATATAAATAGTGTTTTATTATATTATTAATCTTTCGCGCATTTTGTACTGCCATGAGAGTATATACACTATAATATTATTAATACAAAATGTATATTTTTTGAATATTGTTTGTTTTTGAGAATGACAAAAACGCTGGTAAAATTAACGAAATTATGTTGCTATTGTAAGCTTTTATAGAACCAATGTTTAGATTACACATTAATTTTACATTAAAATAAACATTCATGTTATATGCTTGATTATAGAAGAATATTCATAAACTATGTTTAGTTGGCATTTTTCATTATTTTTAATTTCATAATAACGCATACATGTTCATATGCGGAAATAATTATGAGACTGCATGTAATATAGTATTAGTATCGCTTATCTGAATTTATGAGAGCTTAAACACCATTATTATTTTCCCAACATGAAATGAAAGTCAAAACTACCGTTAAATGAAACCGAAATTGTCATAACATATTTACAAGTCAATCAATGGCCTATAGTAGGGCAATTAAACATTTCATATAGGCAGCATATGACAAATGGTTGGAATAGCTTCATGGAAAGGGTGTTGTACATACTAATGGTATTAGGTGTAAACAGCCCGTACTCTTGTTTAGTTCCTTATGTTTTATATGTATAAGTGTTTGTTTTCTAATTATAGCACATGTCATATAAGATACCCTATGTCTATGCCTTATAGATTACAGAATCAGTACATTTGGTAGAATTTATCATTCTAATGAAACGATGATGATATTCAATCAACTTTATTTAATATATGAAGAGACAAAAGTGGAAACCTGAATGAAAAGTTATCATGCACTCTCTATATAACAATCATGAATAAGGATATTCATCAGCTCTGTAGCCAATCATCATACTTACGATAGGAACTTACTCAATATATTGCGCCATAGCCTGAACACGATTCCGGAACTTTGATACCATTCAATATGATTTCAAAACGAAATATCACCACAGCTGATGTTACAAAATGAATGAATATTCCTGATCCCCTTTGAAACGAACCGTCCTGTATTTGTAGTATCCTATTTCTGTATATGACAACATGATCCTTGAATCGCTATTTAAGGAAAACGAACATAATTATGTAGAGAACAAAGCCATTTATAGCAATTTTCAAACAAATGGCACTGCGTCTAAAAGTGTTTTTTTTCTTTTCTATACGCTTAAAGAAAATACGTTGTGTGTCCATTTCACGTGATGAATTAGCAAAATTACGGAAATGAGGTTCGGTGGAGCTTTTTCAGTTTAAACTTTAAGGTCATGTTCGTGCTCTAGTTGTTCGTTGATTAGGTTCAGGGTGGTAACAGTGTTGTTTCTTTAGCGGTTGGGTGTCTGAGCTTCCAAGTTTGCTGTGTGGGAACCTGCGTTCGTCAGGTACAGGTAATGGATTACTGCTTCCGCAGTCAGACTTATTTATGTCCCTCACATCAATGTGAGAGTTTATAAACAAGGATTGAACTCATTCATTTCAATAGTTCATTCGGTAATTTTGGATCTGTCTTTTAGATTGTCCCCGTTTACTCACATATCGTCTGAAGTCTGGAGCTAGGCTATTTAGCTACGGTTGAATGATAAAATATATACAACTGCAAGTAAGTCATTGTACAACTAAACGTTCCAAAGACGATGACTTTACGTCTAGAAATTATTGTGATAGTGCACTATATAAATGTTAGACACAGAATGTGATGACACTAGTCCAATTGTATATACATGTACTCATATAGAGCGGCAGTTCAGCGCATCAAAAATACATACACAAGATTTGTTTAAATGAATGAGTTCAATCTATGTTTTTACACTCTGACATTGTTGCGAGGGACAACATTCTACTAGGCATGTATCCAGTAAAAATGTATTAGTTCCAAGATTTATTCAAAACAGTTGATGTATCTAGCATTCAACAATGGAATGACCTTCTTATATAAATGAAATAAAAAAAAATAAAGTTTTTCTCTATGTTCAAAAAGAAGCTTTAAAGCCATTATTTTAACCCTTAAATAACTATTATTTTAGATTCTTTCCGATGCTGTAAATCTTTCACTATATGCTATAATAGCGTATACCTATGTCAATTTTGACCCTTTACTATATCAGTATGTATGTATATTTAGACTAATGACTTTTAATGATACTTTATATGCATTAACTTTTGTGCATTCTGTGATAATTTTAAATATGTATCTGTGATAAATGTATAATAAATCTTATAAAATATTTTGTGAGCAACCATGTATTTTCAAACCTACCATGTTTTACCAACAAGGAGGACCCTGTGGTATTTTTGCCTCGGCTAACTAGGATGAAATAAAGTTTTTTTTATTATGATAATCTTTTCCTATTTGGTCTCCCGAACTGTAAGGGATTTCTTACGAAGCGTTTGAAACAATGCTTTCATTTTTTTCTATTATTACGTAGTGGTTCCAGAATATAAAAAATGGCTTTTTGGATGAAACATTCTCTTATAAACGAATCACAAGAAAAAATAGTTAAACATTGTTTACTTTGTACGTAAAGTTTGTCATACATGAAAGTGTTTTATCAAGCTCGAAAATTAAGAAGACAAACTGATTGGAAGTGACGTAGATTTTATTCATAGAAGGACTTGTTTCCCCGTCGATTGATATTTAATCAGATGGAAAGTGTTTCGAAGTAACGTGATGTTTTCTATAGCGCAGCGCATGCATAACTTGTACACTTATATCCAGTGTATGGTATTAGTTTTAATACATCTACTTGAGAATCTGTTTTTGTGATGTTTCTGTCATGGGCCATTATATCGCTGCCTTATACCTCCAAAAAACGTCATGACATTGAACATTTTGTCATACAGTACATTTTTGGATATTTCATCTTTAACTGGACATGTGCAGGTTTAACAGTTGTTTGCAAATAATAGTACGTATTTTGCATTGCTAGTAATGATTAAAAATGCTCCTACCTAACGCGTATTTGGCATACCTGCAGTATGATTCGAAATATAGATGTGAGTGATAAACTGTGTTCAAGTGAATCAGAGGGGGGACTATAAATTGTTGACCATGATTTGCTCGGTCCGAGGTTAAGAGGTAAACCACATCATTCCTAAGTATGATTTAATATGTGAATGTTCTGTCTTCACATACTTTAGGTAACAAGAGCTGTCCTGTTATTGTTAGACTATTTGCAACCATAGATTTAGAAAGACATCATGCATAATAGTTTAATGCAATCTGGCATCAGCATGTAATGAATTTAAATACATCAGATATGCTTAAACGTCTTTATTCAAAATAACAAAATCTAGGCTTAACGATCGGTAATATGTAGCACCATGTAAATTTCTTACATTTATCAAAACAAGGAAGAGAAAAGAGACAGAGAGAGACACAGATGAACATATCAAATTAAACATTCGGTTATCTTAATCACGTATTGTTTAGAACCTTATCTGTTTATCGGTTTAAGCTGCGTTGAAAAACCAATAGTGTTAAGATGGCGTCCTAAATATTCTATCCCTGGATATTACGAGATACAATAGGATGAGTGCCACATGTGACAAAGAAATGCTCGGTAACTTTCTGCAGCACTTGGTTTTCTCTCGAGTCTTCGTTGATGTTTCACTGATGTATAATGTATTTCCCCATAACATTCTTAATAAAGGCCAGGTTCATTGGATCTCACAGGAAAATATCCTTCTTTGTTTTTAATATATGTATATTTATTTGTTTTGCATTTTCTAAATTATTATTAATATTATATATTAAAAATTTATTTAAGCATTTAACCAAATACTGTTTGTTTATATCGCTCTGTTACGTACATGTAATATACCTCATACTATGTGATACACATGTAAGGACGCGATGTGGTGTGGTGCTCTAGTATATAAGCGGTATTTTTGTCAGATTAGTAAATATAGATTGGAAACATGTCCATGAAGTACATCCAGAGACATATTTACATTTCACTATTTGTGTTGTTTGAATCGTTATCAATGTTCGGTGTCAAATTTTGTAAGATTTCAAAGACCAATAGCATTGGTTAGATAACCGTTATAGTATGAAAAATTGATATCAAAGAAACCTCCATTGTTCCTTATATTAAGAAAATGTTCATTTGAAAAAAAATGTCTCGATCTTCTAACTCAATTCACAATATTCACTGTGTATGTCACACATTGAAAAAGTATTGAACAAAAACATTAAATACCAAAATGTTTATTGCTTAATATTACAGTAGATAACACAACTTTGGAATTTATTATTTCAGTCTGTACATACTTCGCTCTTCTAATGTTTTATAAGGTATTGTATTAACTCTGGATTTAAAGTGTTACCTATATGTATTGATGTACATGCATAATATCGAGCATCTAATAAATAGATAAAAACCGATCCAGCGAAATAAATCATAATTAGAGCGACGAAGCGACGTTTGTGATGCTTGTAATTTATGTTTTATAACTTTAATTTTCCTATATTTATCATGTCAGATATTTTGACAGGCATGTACCGTTTCATTACATACTAATACCTAGAAGCCTATCGCTACATCTAAACAGCCGCAGGTCAGTACAAAATGATGGTCAAATTAAGAGTTGATTTCATAATAAAGTTTATGTCACTGTCATATTGTAAATATACAGGTGCATACCTGTGATAAATAAAACGGGTAAACGATACCACAGTTTAATTTTCTTAGTTGAGTTTTGGAATATCCAGAAGTTATTCACCACTGAGTATTCCCACTCGGGTATTTAGTGTTGAGTAAGAGCTTGTCCGCACGTTTATTGTCAAACAAAATATGTCAATTTGAGAACTATAAAACAATTCGAAGTTAAAATATTTCGTTATACATTATTTCTCACAATATTAATATTTGGCATAGAAATATTGGAAATCGAAATGTGGGTCATTTACTCGATGAATAAGTTTCCGCAAAATCATACGGAATTACTGATTGTAACTAATTTGCAATATTTTATGATATGTAGTACTGGACATGAAATGACAAATGTGATATATTACCCTATCTATGAAATAATATAGTGCAGGATATGAAATGATCAATGGGATATGTAGTTATATATATTAACTGACCTGTGGGATATGTGGTACCAGAAGCGAATTACTTGTGGGATATGAAGTACAAGAATATTGAATACTTTTTGAGAATTTTAGCTATGATTTGACTTCTAGCGCTAGGCATGTACAAACGTGTTAGACATGATGTTGGTAACGTAGGTAAGTAACTCATCAACAATCCCACGGTCACCTGTACATATGGTCTTGTATGTCTAGTATATACACATGTTCCTGTTGGTCTACACGTATCAGAGAAGAATGGAACAAGTGCCTCTGTGTCACGCCATAATAAAGCATACTGACATGCAAATATTCATATACATATTGCTCACCCGTATGCGATGCACACTATATCTCGTTCGTATGGTACTGTTAGATACTGATGTTTATAATAATGGTGTACACATACCATTTAGGGTTATTCTGTAAAGTACACGAAGAAAGTATTTTTATAACGGCCGTTAACTTCTTTCAAGCACTTCAGTTTACTTAGTTGAAGATGACTGTCAAATACGTTTGCCCAGTTGCAATGTATGTGCATATTAAGAAGTATTAGAGAAAGTGATATGCATCAAACTTGTCGTTTTCCAGACCTCTGCTAAAAAGCTGAAACGAGCGTTACAGTTTTATAAAGGTATCTTACACAGGTGTATATCTTCTACATAACGAGATTGTACATATAATTAAAGATGGACTAGTAACTATAAGTAAAACAAAGCACAACAAATAAGGGTTTGTTCTAACAGGTTTGACAATGGTATTTGGATACATGCTGCTAAAGATTAATTCCATATATTGCTCTACGAAACATAAAGGTCTCTAACTTGTCGCTAGTCCGCTCTTATTGACGGATGACCAGACATGGTCTAATATCCTTGACCAGTTTCCTTAGACCGACAATGACCATCAATTGATCGTCCAAGGACAATATCTCGGTTTATGAGTAGTTAATGCATCCTTTAGATAGTGCTTTGTCATTTGTTCATTATGCAGTCTGTTCGGGTTGACATGATTGTTAAAATGCCGTCTGATTGCAATACACGTTCATTTGAAATACTAATTATAAGTTCTTTAACTAGGTCTTACTTATCTTATTGATCTTGAAGCATCTAATTCATTGTTTTATTATACACTGGGGAACAATGGCAAATATAACTGATAATACGTACGTTAAGTGGCATAACATGTATGTTGTAAACACGAGGTAAATGACTGCCATACACAACTGATAAACATGGTGTGCTGTAAACACGGGGTAAATGACTGCCATACACAACTGATAAACAAGGTGTGTTGTAAACACAGGGTAAATGACTGCCATACACAACTGATAAACATGGTGTGTTGTAAACACCGGGTAAATGACTGCCATACACAACTGATAAACATGGTGTGCTGTAAACACCGGGTAAATGACTGTCATGCACACCAGATAAACATGTAAGGTAATTAATACTGAATAAGGATCTACCACACACAACTTCTAAACATTTAGGTTTATCCATGAGACTTGATTAAATTTCAGTGAGTATTAATATTCTTATTTTGCATATTAAATCTTTTTATAATGATATAATGAAACATGAACATGCTTCAGATAGATAACATGACAGCTATAAATAATAATATAGTCTGGCAAAGGTGAAATAAAAGTAGTGACAAAACGTTTGTGTATAAAAACCTTTTGAGAGTAGATGTGATTCAACACTACAACACTTGCCATACTAGTCTCACGAATTACGGGTAATTCTTACTGATGTCCTAGTTGTGCATGGGTACTACAACGATTTTGAAAAATAGATAAATAGACGTAGTTAAGCACAAAACAACAAACACAAAACAAAAACGTATGCCAATGTATTTTCGGATGGTTTTGATATTTGTTTGTGGCCACATTCGTATCATTTCAAATTATATACCCATTAAATAAGTTGGTGGAGACATTGTAGGAAAAGGTGGGTAACAGAACGTGATTTGCGTTACAAACACGTATATTTGGCATAAAAAATTTGAAATTTGCAATTCACTTTGGTATTTTTTATAGTGTTTGTAATAATATACATGTAAAATTATTATCTGACTATTATAATAATCTTCTGAAATAGAGTAAGCAGTCGACGCTCTTAAAAGAGAATTCAATTTATAGTTAGACAAAATTGTTTATGAAATAACAAATATTAAGATGGACGAAGCGATGTTTTAGAAGTTTTGTTTCGATCTCAAGAAATCAAGTACATTCATTTAACTACATTAAGAGATTTATCTCGTGTTAATTCTCGTCCTCTTAGTCTTGATGGAGACTTTTTCTAATCGGTACTTTCAAAAATGCTTCATTAAATTTAATGGTCAGGAATGTTATGGCAATATAGCATAAACCTACATTAATTTTGACTATAAATCTTTAAAGTTCTATTAAAATCGTTGCAAAGATAGTTTAGGGGAACTATTTATAATTGATTGTTTTCTTTTCTTCCTTTTTGTTTTTTTGCATTTATGTAATTGATACGAAACTAAAAATCAATCTCCGACGTCAGTCCGATGACGAGACTAAAGGTGTTAAGCTGGCCGTATTGACCAGTTCGATAAGAACAAGCTGTCAGAGTGACCCATAACTCATAGTTCATAAACTGACCAAAGGCCATAGCAAGGCCAATCATTTAGCTATTATTATCTGTCATAGGAACTGACCAGAACCTTGACAGCTATATTGAGGTACATAACTAGGTATACAGGTGAGAAAGGATTACCTTTGGTCTAAATGGCGCTCAAATCACTGCGGTGGACAATGGACATGTCAACTGGACCTGTGGGCATGCATGTTATCGATGACACTGGACAATATTCCCGGACAAGGTTATCACTGACATGAGAACATGAAGTAAGACGGTGTTACTGTTGGCATAGTAACATAACCTGTGATAGGAAACATGCACTGAGAGATTTACCGTTGACATCATAACACACTAAAAACATATCTTTCATGTTGTCCCATATTCTATGCTAAAGAAATTATCCTTTAACAAAAAAAGATAGTGTTGGAAAAGAAATACCCAAATCCATGAAGCAAGGAATAACCACAAGTCACTATCAGATAGATATACAAATACAAATATTGATGCACTAGTAGTGAATTACATTGAGTTGTTGAAATTAATAATAAACGTGAATATCTTCTTATGAAATCTTTGTGTAACTTTTGTCTGTAGTCATTCACGTTGGTGTTTTCTATAAATCCTAAGTAAAGAGTTTGTCTGGAAAATCAAACGTGGATATTTCCCCGTGGTTTCTTGGTTAAGAGTTTGTCTGAACCCCAGTGAGCATTCGTACGGGAACGAGGAGTGTTCAAAATGTAATAATACATTTGACTGAGGAACCACATGGTACAATTAAATAAACATTCTTCTCGTAATTTAGTTTAGTATATTCATCAAGTACATTTTAATTTGTGGTACGATGTAATTCGAAAAATCAAACAAAAAATCCATAATATTATAGAAATTAATAGCATACGGTTACATTAATGTACGGCTATTGTTATGTAGTTTTCTTAATTTGTTTTCTGTATTAAAGGGTAACTAAAAAAGTGTATTAAAATACACACGTTGACAGAGATTTTGAATTCCATAGAGGCTCCTGCAGAACACATGGTTTTGTCTACTCGGCTCATATTGTGTTCTTCATATCGGCTTTAAATTTAAATTTCGCCCCTTTCTGTTGATTCTATAGAATAGTTTTTCTCTTTTACTTCAACTTGATGAATACGTACATAACAGACTCCTTGTTAGATTTATATCTCTGAATGCATTCTCAGGGAAAGATACATATCTATATAAGACTTTATATACAGAGAGAAAACTAGTATAAGACGCGCCCTTTGCAGTATAAATTTAATCATATTTAAGGTGCATTAAATTTTAAAGTACCAAGCAAGTGCATTGCATATCTTACATAAAATTCCAGGTAAACATTATGATGTTGTAATGTTTTATTTCATATTACGTTGTATTTGATGGTTCATTGTAATCATCAATTGTATGTATATACATGAACATTGTATTTTTTTATATAAAGATTGTATCCGTTGTGAATGTACATTGTATCAGTTGGTTACTAAAATTGTTGTTACATATTTTGTAGGTTTGATATGCCAGAGGAATAATCTTGATCGTATATATGTGTTATGGGTACACAATATTACATACGTACACCATCCTTGAGTGTGTAAATCAATTTGAAACCAGTCTTATTATGGGTCGGAAATCAGTTCCTTTGAACATTGACATACATTATATTTATGCTATTCTGGACAGGAAACCATAAAGTGATGTTGTGACTGGTGCTGTCAGGATAAGACCGATTACTGACTATGGTCAGCTTGTTGCTCAAGCTTTGGGCGTGTTCCTCTCTCCGGACACGTGTTATAGCACTGTGAACGAGTAGCTTACCACACTCGACGTAAGATGATGTCAGAATGTCAAAGTTTTAGTGCTTCATCTCGTCCATCAGAAACATGTGTCCGATGTGTGCAACCGCTGATATTTACGTAAAAATATTGATTTTTGACACTTTTTTTCAAGGAGACGCATATAATTATGATACTTTATAATACATAAATACGAAAAATATTATATTTTTAATACTACTTTGATATACACATTGATTTGTTTCAGAAACTGTAGGAATTTTATATACAATGTAGTTATATGATTAGTAGTTATGTGAGCATCACCTAATTCTTTTCAAGTATCCTTTCTACCAATAGTGATGCTACTGCCATTTGTTTTTGTTTTGTTTCTTAATATTTGGTCCAAAAAATAAAATATTAAATGTAAGTCTCAGTTTTGAAAAATATAATTTTGTGCAGAGAGAGGAGAACAAGTAGCGTGTTTATTCAGGCAATATCTAAGAGTATCGTTTTAATTTTCTTTAACTTATATTTTGAACTTAAAACACCATGTCTGCATGCATTATATTGATAACAAGTAAATAATACAATATTAATATTAACAATATTAAAGCATATGCAGGTGATAGGATATGCATAAATCCATGTTGCATTATCTCGATTTATTCCTATGAAATCACCTGTTTTGTTTTTTTTAAACTTCGTAGAGATGTACATGTATTTCACAAAATAGTGATGCAAAATATTAAACATTGTACAAATAATAAACAAAACATATATGTTTGTTGTCGAAATATTGTTTATATATCATTTTACATTCCCAGATACACTTTACAGAAACATAATATTGTTTGCTAAAACAATAACAACTTTTCGTCAAAATATTTCTAACATAACAACTGATGGATCTAGCATATTTAGCAATGTTCACGAGAATAAAGGAATATTCGTCCGCAGTATTTAACCGCAGTATTTAATCGCCATAGTGATATATATAGTATATATTTAATTCAATACAGGTATTAATGTGATATGATTACTGTATACCAGGAAATGTTCACCGCAGTTTAATTTTCGCCATTTTCGTTTGCCGTAGTGAAGGCGGATTTATCCTTATAACGAACATTAGTGAACACCATAATATGCATAGTAATTAAATGTGAAGGGCGAATTAAACACTGAGCGAATATGGGTTATTCTGGCGAAGGCGAACGTTTGACTGGACAAAAATGTATCTCTATACAGTATTGCCAAACGCAAAGCGAGGGGAAATGAGACACATGTTTATGAGACATTTCATCGCCTTCTACTAACATCTATTTAAACAATTACAAGACAGCAATGGCAACAATTTATTTTTTATTAATTGAAATCTTAAGTGTGGTACTAGATTTGCTGAGCTTAAATCATTGTGTAAATGCATTTTATAGTAGTTTAAAACAAAATTGATTCGTTTGTAAATAGGTCTATCCAGTAAAACATTATATGAGACATACCGTTGAAATAACGTACATGTATGAGATAAGCGGAGGTCATAATGACAAAGTTAATTTCCAGTACTCATTTTAGGTAATTTAAAAGCAAATGTTATTTTTAGCATGATTTCTCGAACCTTTTTTATTGTTAGGAACACAAAAGTGCCACACTGGATATTAAATCTGTGTTCAATAACGCCTAGTATCAATAGAACAAAATGGAACTTATTTTGGTTTAGAATCGATTTTATGCAAAGTTGTGAATAATTGTACTATATATACATGCAATATATGTAGATATTATACATATTTACACATACCAATTTAAATTAATGGCCATGTAAGATACATCAAATAACGAAAATATGATATTAAGATTAAATCTTTGAGATATGATATTTTCGTGATTTTATCCTTTTTTCATATAAATAGATATGCATAAATTGCTAAAAAGTTATTGACGAATGTTTCAGCATATATTTCAAACTTTGAATTTCAAACAAAGAGATATGCAGACAATAAACCACATTAAACAGCAATCGTTAACAAATATATTTCATAACTATATATTCATGCCAACCCCTATCTCTGTTCCCCGTCCTTATATCCTATAGTTTGTACAGAGTTGATGTTAAGTCATACAATGTCTGCCTGGTCTGACCACCCCAGCATTGACGATGTGGTATCGTAAGGAGGTATATAGTCCGATATTACGTTTGGCGATTTGCAGGCTAACTACATGTACAGTAACTGAAATATGTACACTAGTATATATGTATGGCAACCAATATGTTGCTATGTTGACAACTGTGTCATTAAATAGAATACGTGTGTACATCATATCAGTAATTTCCCGATCAACCGATAAGATCCCTGTATATATCAGAGATCTATATTGATGTCTGCTGCACTCATTAAACGTCACATGATGTAACTACATTACGTACAATACTCAATTCACTTTCACGATTTAATCATTAATATTAAATACTTCCATGTATGTCAAGTACAAGCAATGTTGATGTTATCATATACATGTGAGTATTTACAAAATAAAAGATACATAATTGCCATATTTCATGTGACATTGTGCATATTTTAAGTAATAGCCTGGTTAAATTAATGTCTTAAAATGAGGAAACCTTGCGTTTAGGTACAGTTTTAAAATTAATTCATAAACGATCTCCCAGATTTACTTTTAACTGATTCAATAAAACTGATTCTGAAATTCGTTGCTGATGCGTTGCCAATACATGCTCCATCAACGAATATAAGTTTGTAAGCAGCCGATGATAATTAAAGCTGTCAAAATTAAGATGATTTAAACATGATATTGGAATGGATGAAATATAGGCTAATAAATTATCCAATGATACATAGAGTTGTTTACCTTGTAATTCACTGATATACTAGCTTGAATCGGATTTATTGTCTGTTGTTTTCAAAAATCAAAGTGCTATATATATCATACAGATATAAATCAAAGTGCTATATATATCATATAACTATAAATCAAAGTGCTATATATATCATACAACTAAAACTCAAAGTGCTATATATATCATACAACTATATAAATCCAAGTGCTATATATATATATCATACAACTAAAAATCCAAGTGCTATATATATCATACAACTAAAAAACAAAGTGCTATATATATATCATACAACTGAAAAACAAAGTGCTATATATATATCATACAACTATAAATCAAAGTGATATATATATCATACAACTATAAATCAAAGAAATGGAGCATTATAAAATTAGAATCACATTAAATATCATAAAATTAAAACTACATTAACATATGTCAGTGTATCCTTCCCTCGCAATGATACAACACTTCTTTTAATGCTGTTGTTACTCTGTGGAAATACTATGTACAGATTGTATTTACTTTGTACACAGTGTGCCTTGTTGTAACTTGTCAGAACATCTTTTGTACTTCTAACATATTACAAATATATCGAATGTATCTAGCACAAAACCAATTATGTCTATTGAAAATACTGATTATTATTATTATATTGATATTGAAGTTTTCTCATAATGGCGGTGTCTGCAATTCTATGTTGAGTGATCAAGAAAATATGGCAAATATATTTTCATAAAAATAACATCTTGCGAATACTTAATCAGTTTTAACCTATTAAAAACTTAAACATGCCTGCCGTCAGCTTGTCTTTGTGTATTCTGCTGCAGGTATATTTAACCTACCTTTTATAATACTTTGTTTTAATTTGCTTTTCCTTCATACTACTGTTTTTAATACAGATATGCTAATACATTTACGTACCAAGGTATGACAGAAATACGACGTATGAATCATTGCAAATTATTGGGATTTTACTCTATTAAAATGCATATACATTGCTTGCATTATACTTTGATTAAAATAAAGGATTTATTTTAAAAATAATAACTTGAATAATTTATGACTAGAACAAAATAACTTTAAAATGACTAGAATAGAAAAGACAATTGATAAATGTACAATGGACTGCCAAGACATGTACTAGTAATAATAATTACAACAGTATACCCTGCCGTCCTATTTTCCAGGTCATGGAAGGGACCCATTACAAGCGTATCAAAGTATGACATATGTAATGATACAGATTACTATATGACATGGATCCTGACAAATTCCCGATATATTGATAAATGTAACGAGACGAAGATATTGCTCTGATATCCTGTTGCGCCAGAGATGTTCGATCTAACAGATAAGGACAAAGTTTTTCTTTGTAGTTTTTTGTTGACAGTTAAAATTTGGACAGATAGAACAAAGTAAATGTTAGCTGTGAGTGGCAGTGATAAATAAATCGAGTGCGTTACTGATACAATCCTTCATTTAACAGCTCATTGATTCACTTTGTCATGTCAGCATGTACATACATTTATCATCGTTTACAGTCAAACTCGTTACACAGTAACTAAGTTCTGGGGAACACGAGGGGAATTGTCTAACATAGTAAACCAATATTAATAACATTATTGTATATAACAATTAATCTTATATTATTTCTTTGACAGTATATACTAAATTAGTATCATGACTACATATATTATCGTACTGTATGGGTAGTGTCATACAGTACCGGTAACATAAATTACCCCCGGGGTATTCCAATCATTAAAAAATAACCAAGGGGCTACATTAAATTTCACGCTTGATCAATTACCAAATGATACTTGAATGGACCCGGGACTGCAAAGAAATGTATTTATTGATTGATTTTACTTTGACCAGACCACACCTCTTGTGAGACCAGAGATGGTGTTGTACCTAACATAGATACTTAGCTATATATTAGACATACGTGAAATTTTATCATTTACTAAAGACAATTTTATCTAACGATGACGACGGCAGGCCAGGAGTTCGGAACGTTCTATATGTATAAGGACGCCAAACCTACTGTGGAAAGTCGCTACCCTATATTGCAGTACGTCAAACGAAAACTTAAAATCGGACAATACGACCCGGAAGATAAGAGGAGCGCGCTGGTAAAGAAATCGGGACATTACCGCGTCAAGTACACAGGTAAGTTATAAATATTGTCAAATGTTGAAAATGGTTTAATACCAAAAGATAACATATTAAAAGAAATTGAAACTTACACGCGAGAAAAGAATTACCATACTTACGAAATAAAAGATGCGTTTTCATTCAACCATATTTGTAAGAAGTACACGTAAACGTGGGTTTCAGCACATTATCGGCAATTCAAATTATTTTTCAAGTTTTCCTTTTTTCCTAGTTTAAAATGTCTAAATAATAAGTGAACAATAAACACTAAATGAGGCAATATCATCATCTATGTAATAGACATTTGTATCTGTACCATTGCCCCTCCGATTTCATTGTGTGGATGGCGAATGGATAAAATTCCGCAAAATGTTTCATAGAATTTATCAGCATCCCGATTTGCACTGTTAATTCGTAAACCAATACAGCACCTGTATTTAAGTTAATGGTACAAAAGCTCGGCTGAAGGTTAGCTTTACGACAGCTACGTACCTTGGACATGAGTTGACTGAAAACGGTTTTTGTTATGGCTTTAATTTACTCATTTTCTCTGAAATTGGATCTATTGTTGGTATTGATTGAAAGTAGATAGTTTCTGCGGTGCCGGAAATACCACCACAACACTTTAAAACAGCGAATAATTACCGAAAAACAACAGAAATCCATTTTGATTATTTCTTCACTGTTCTCTGTATTACGATTAAAACGCCAATTTAAACATAATGTTAATCCACTACTTTGCTTTGTCCTTAACGTATTAATTGTGGTATATTGTTGAACAAAAAAGCATTATTTCATAAACTTGAATCTTAATATGCTCATCATTTTACCTGTGTAAAAAGGACACCAGGAAATGGAGATTTTCAATTTAAAAGGCAGAAATTGCCGAATATAGTTTAACATTGGTTTAGTATTTCCAAAATAACTTTCAGGGTAATATGGAACAATGCAATACTTCTTTTTAATCTTTGTGGTTGTGAATAAAAACAATTGCCATATCAGACCAAATAAGCTTAAGGCAGTATCATTACAGGTATCAGGATTTATCTGAGCATAGTGGCAACAGTGCCGTTATGTATCCGGTATTTATTTGACCATATAGATGACAGTGCAGATATATAGGTATCCAGTGGTCATTTGACAATGGTGACAAAAGAACGGTTAACATAGATATCCGGTATTTATTTGACCATACTGACGACAGCACAGTTATAAAGGTATCCTGTGTTCATTTGACCATAACGACAACAGAAAGCATTTTGGTTCGAAAAGAACAATTTCATATTGCTTTATTCTGTAGTTTGCTCTATCGTTAGTATTTTATTACTTCCAGCGCCCTTTTTACTCCAAGTGAGGTTAATTACAAATAATAATTACTATGCGTCAGTATGTCAAAAATATTGATTAGTGGCATTGTCAATCAGTTTCGTTTATAAAGGTTTAAAACATTACATATATGTAATTGTTTTGTTTGCAAGAAAAGTGACATTTCAATTTTCGTCTTATTTTGTACACATATAAGGTCAAAAACATTCGTCTGCGACCATATGATATAAAATTACAATGTAGTTACATCTTTTGTTAAATCTACAATTGACACCAGATAAAATTTTAACTTTTACCACTAAAAGAGAGGTTTGTATAAGTTTCCAAAAGCAAGTAGTCGGGATAGCATAATTAACATGTCAGAATAAATCGCTAATATTTTGGCAACTTTTGTAAAAAAATAATAGAAACCACTTGAGTGATCATATTCAGGAGAACTGTTCTGATAGATCTAAAACAATTCTTTATTCTATTACATAATTACAGACGAACTTAACTTAAGGGAAAAACACGAGCTTATTGACCTGGACATTGCATACAGGTTAAATATAGATCTTCAGATGTCGTCACCTGACGCCTAAACTCTTTATATTCTATACATTATGGTATGAAGTTCTTTATCATTCTCACACTTAACCTGAAGTCCGTGCAGTGTCTTGGTTTAAAGGGCGAGTTACATGATTATTGTCCACAAACTCCTTCCGTGAGAAATAATACTCCGGCGATTTACACTGGTTATCATTGTACCTAGTTAAACTTAACAGTCAGTTCCTTCTCGTGTACAGAGAATATAAATTCTATATAATAGTGGATTCTCCCTCACATACAGGTTGCATGTTTTTTTGGCAGACTTGGTTTCTTGTTACGGAGATCACCAGATAATAGAAAATACACTGTAGTTTTTAATGAAGGTTGGTAGGCTAACGATTTTTGGATGGGGTTGAACCACAATATGTTTTAATTCGTATGGTCTTAAGGGACTTGAGGCGTAATGGGTCATGTTTGAAAATTTCAACTTGAATTTATTTGCCATATTCTGTTAAAAACATCATATTGGTTAACTGGGGCTATTTTTCTATGTGTATATTTTGTCCATTGCGGATGCGTAGATGCCCCACTATAGCAACGAACTGCGTTGCTATGCAGAAATAGAAAAAAAATGGTGTTTTTGGACAGTTAACATGCAGAAATGAAAGCCTCGGCATGTGACAAACAAAAAATCCTTTCTACGAATGAACACTGGTATAACAATGTTTATTTATTTGTTTGTGGCATGCGGAGGCTTTCAAAAATTGAAGAGCGTTTAGTTAATTTCCTTCAAAATGGCCAATTCTCAACCAAATAGCGCACAACAGACGATATTCACACATTTTATCATGAAAATGCGCGTTTATGCCTCTCTTCGCAATGCCATATCTCCTAAACCAGTTGTCGAATGAATTTGAAATTCCATATTTGCGTACTTCGTTTATTCAAGATTACGAATATAACAACTAATTTTAAATTCCCGATGAGGCCGGAACTGACCCTTAACGCCCCTAGTCCTTTTTAAATTGTAACTTTAAAAATGACATTATTTGATTTTAACCCTTGTATATTCTAGGACTAAAGCAGTTCCGAGGGTTTTTCCTACGGGACCTCTACATCACTCTCGTCGACCTACAATGGCGATATCTCCTCGCCATCGTATTCAACATGTACCTGATCACCTTCTTCTTCTTCGGAGTGTGTTGGTACTGGATCATGGCCAGCAATGGCGACTTCGACCACCTCAACGACCCCGACTGGAAGCCGTGCCTTACCGGGGTCTACACATTCGCCGGTACGCTCATCTTCTCCATAGAGACGCAGACGACCATTGGGTATGGATACGCCTACCTTAACGCGGACTGTACCAGTACGCTCGTGCTGTTGTTCATCCAGATCACCTGCGGGATATTGATGGAGAACCTGTTATTGGGCTTCGTCTTTGTCAAGTTCGCCCAGCCAAAGCGCCGACAGAAAACCATTGTCTTCAGTAAGAACGCCGTTGTCAACCAGGAAAATGGCAACCTTTGTCTGCAGGTAAACATCATTACAAATTATCAATCATGTAGAGTGTTAACTATAATTTCATGTTTCTGAATGGGTTTCAAGTTCAACAAAAACTAGACAGTATAATAGGTGTACTTTGTTTCGTTAAGATAAAATCACAACATGTGAAGTATCTACAAAAATATCTCTATAATCTAACTTATGCACTCCAGTACTTGTTCTTCAACCATGCATACCAAAAACATGTTAGATATCGACACTATTTATTCACAATTCATGTTTGACATAAATATTGCATATCGTAAACGCGTTTTGTGATTAAACTGAATCTGTACTCCACAGATCCGCCTAGGAGATATGCGTCAGAGCCACCTGCTGGACGCCCGGGTTCATGGAGTTCTCGCAAAGAAACACGTGACCGCAGAGGGCGTGCAGTACCCGCTGTATCTACACGACATGGAGTTCCATGCGCAAGGGATGGGGGAAAAGGTTGTGCTGATGTGGCCACTGATCCTGTCTCATAAAATCACGTCCGACAGCCCTTTTTGGACCATCAAACCTGCTGACCTCATGACCGACAAGTATGAACTTATCATATATGTTGAAGGTACCATAGAATCTACTGGAGAGTACTGCCAGGCCCGCACCTCATATCTGCCGTCGGAATTACTCTGGGGACACCGCTTTGACAGGCTAGAAGAGTTCGACAGCGGAAACGGAAGATGGGAAGTCGACTTTGAAGGCTTCCATGACGTAGTTTATACGACTAACATCCGTAACAGCGCAAAAGAATTGTACGATATGAAACACGGCCCCGCCAAGGACAAGACGTATGACGAAACTGCTAGTACCAGCCGTAAGACACCAAGTCCTCCACTCACAGTTTCCTTGCACACCATACCGTACGACTCCCCGCCGTCAGAATCCGGCACATTCCATGACGTCACAGACGAAACAACAGGGCCGGAAGAAACTTCAGTTATGCAAGAAATGACGTCAGAGGATGAAATGGAAAACTACTTCCACACCACACATAGTTCAACATCCGGAAACGAAGACGAGATTGAATCAACAGACGGTACAGCCTCTTCAGACACAAAACATAAGGAGGATGTATCTACAGAAATCCACGCCGACCTTGGAGACGGTAACTTAGGCGCTATTCTGGAAGAGGAGGAGAGCGATGATTTAGCACGATACAAGTATGCTGATGCTGACGAGGACGATGACAAATCAGATGATGAATATCTGTCATCTTGATACTTTAAAATTTATGAAACTAAAAAAAAAATGAAACTATTGAAGTTGTTTTGATTGCAGAAGTTCGTATATAAGTGCAGCTTCTTTAATTTTCAAGATAATGATAAGCTATCTTCTTCATTGACATTCATGCTTTAATGGTTGGCAATGTGAATAAGTTTGACCGAAGTATGTTTTAATGTGTTACATATAGAAATTTGCGCCTAGAACCTCTATCTCGGGGTTAAACGCGCCAAACGATACTTTCACTATTACTCTTACTAATTGTATGTCAGTTTCTCGAAAAAAATGCCGGAAACGGACTCTATACTTGAATTCATTTGATAAATGATCCAATGTTCCACAACCGCTGAGCATGAGTTACCATGTGGTTATAACTTACGTTTTAAAATGGTTTGATTAGCATAAAAAGTCCGTCTGACCAGCATGCTTTGCTGCCTTTGTTTCGTCCCTGTACTTGTTGTACATTGTACATACGTGATTAGTCCCGCCTCCTTTTACTTGTGTTTTGTTATATCGTGGCCTTTCAGTTTCGATTCCCCTCAATGTATTGTTTATATTACCCCTGAGCATGATTTTCCTGATCTGGAATGTCCTTGTTCTAGCCCAGAGAAATAAATGACCTTGTGAATTTTCAGTGACGTAACAATGAAAAACAATCGAAAGACGTCACTTTCCAGTAATAGAATGATATTTCACTCCCTATTCTTACCTCGATTCTCCATCTCATCCCAAATGTGTGCAACTATCTAATCTACTACGTATCCATTGTACATAACAGCCCCGTGTATATAGTTCGTATTGCACTCTCTCCTGTTTCCCTCCCCAATTCCGTACAACCTTTGCAGTACCCATTTTGTTCCGACGCCTATAACTTAAACATTACAATCTACAAACTAGTTTCTGCTGTATGATTTTATATGCCTTGTATATTTGCATTTTTTGTCAATACTTTATTAAAACTAGATGTACATAACTTCCGTCGTTTCCAAGTTCCTTTTCGTGGTTGTTAAGAGAAAACAGTGAATGCAATTTACATGTAGATCTCAATCAGAGAGGGACGACACTTTAGCACTACCGGGGTTCAAATGTAAAATCAGGGCCCGTATTCATGAAATCATTCTCATGTTCAAGAATGTATTCTGTGCTCAAACCAATTTTCTTGTAACTCGCTCAAATCATATCAAAAGATAAAAAAAAGTATTCGGCTTTAAATTCTCTTCAAATTCCGCTATAAATCATTGACAAAATAAGATTTTATTAGTAATTTATAAACAGAAAAAGAAATTTGGCTTGAGCACAAAATCCCTATTTGAGTATGAGAACATATTCAGGAATACGGGTCCTGGTTAATAAGAAAGTAAGATAATTGTCCACGGAGTTGTCGCCAAAAACCACAAGTTGACAGAAATGTGGAGTGTGATAAGTACTTGGCGTTGTCTATGTATGCTAAGAGCCAATTGTAAACCAGGTGATGCATTGCCTGAAATTTTAGTTTAACTTCATCCACCTTGCATTATGATAAATAAACGACGTTTGTATTCAAGCATTAAAAACAAATTATAAACGATAAATTCATCAGAATGCCGGTTTTATGTTGTATTGTTGTCTCCATAACAATGACACGGATACACCTATACATTATAATTGTGCAACTGTATGATTGTGATCAATGCCTTGTCTGAATAAATGAACGATTGAATGAACAAATGCATTGGTTTTATTAACTCTGAGAAAAGATTTCCCACATCATTTCTCTACAGAATCGAGTTTAGAACTCTTGGTGCATCGTATAATTTATATTTCGTCATCGACATGTTTTGTGTGGACGAGTTGGTTTTAGACACTGTCATAAGTTATATACATTTTCACTGAAAGTTATCTTTAAACTTTACCAGAATAAAGTTGCGGTCATACGCGTACGGCTATGAACGCATTTTGATTAATATCATTTTGAAGTTTCTCCTCCCGTCTGAATATCGTGAGAGAACAATTAGAAGCAAACATGTTGGTGACGTTAGGCTGGTCCAGGAATATCATTTGCACTGACGACAAAGGCAAAGGGAATACTTGTATATACTTTGATCAATAACAACTAGAAAACTTAGAATGTAAACATATAAGGATTGAATAGCATTTTTTTTGTATTTTCATGTTAGTATGAACGTAAATTATACCTACATATTCCATAAAGCAAAGGCTTTCATGGTAAATATGGATGTAACCGGTTTACGTTCATACTGGCATTAACATTGAAATAATACCGTTCAATCCTCATATTGCCATTCTAAATGTTTAGTTTCTGTTGACCTTAGCAAAGACATTCCCTTATATTTTCGATATTGAAGTGTCTGTGTCGTCATTGTAAACTAGATTCCCGGAACAGCCTAACGTCACAAAAACGTAGCTTCTGATGGTGGTCTCGTGTTAATCGAGGCGCGAAGAGAAACTTCAAAATGACGCTGATCTAATTGCTTTCATAGCCATATGAACCCAATTTCTTATGGTTCTGCGTATAGAGGAACTTGCAGTGGATATGTCTTAAAAAAATCAATGTTCATGCTGGTATAAACATGGACAAGAGATCCCAGAGGGATCTTGGCGCCCACCTTTGTACCATCTTCATTAGTTCTTTGTCAGTTCGATTTTTTCTCTTCTTTCCTCTAATCTGTTTGATCGAGTCATGTTAACAGTAAATGCACCTTGAGGTAACTTTTGATCTAAACTTAATACGGATGTGTATGAAAGCCAACCTTCAAAGTGAGTTTGTCATTTCACATATTTACTAGTACAGTACTTAATGTGAAAGAAATAGAATCGATCACTGCAATATGAGAAAGATCTGTTTAGTTCTTTTTTTAATCCATTTTGTTTTTATGATCAGTCTCAAAATATAACATACAAAACGAGGGATCAAGGGGAACCTACATTTAAAATTTGAGAAAGATCCCTCTAGTACTTCTTGAGAAACAGCGATAACAAACTTTCAATATCAACATCCAAGATGGCTGCCTGTCGGCCATGTTGTTTATCCGATCAGTCTCTAAAATTGCCCTGCACAGCTAGGACCAAGGGGAACCTACATATAAAATTTGAGAAATATCCATCTGACACTTCCCGAGAAATAGCGATAACAAACTTTCAATATCAAAATCCAAGATGGCTGCCTGGCGGCCATGTTGTTTATCCGATCAATCTCAAAAGTTGCGCTGCACAACTAAGGACCAAGGGGAACCTACATATAAAATTTTAGAAATATCCATCTGACACTTCCCGATAAATAGCGATAACAAACTTTCAATGTCAAAATCCAAGATGGCTGCCTGGCGGCCATGTTGTTTATCCGATCAGTCTCAAAAGTTGCCCTGCACAACTAAGGACCAATGGGAACCTACATATAAAATTTGAGAAAGATCCATCTGATACTTCCGGAGAAATAGCAATAACAAACTTTCAATATCAAAATCAAAGATGGCTGCCTGTCGGCCATGTTGTTTATCCGATCAGTCTCAAAAAAATGCCCTGCACAGCTAAGGACCAAGGGGAACCTACATATAAAATTTGAGAAAGATCCCTCTGACACTTCCTGAGAAATAGCAATAACAAACTTTCAATATCAAAATCAAAGATGGCTGCCTGTCGGCCATGTTGTTTATCCGATCAGACTCAAAAGTTGCCCTGCACAGCTTAGGACCAAGGCGAACCTGCATATATGATTTGAGAAAGATCAATCTTGTACTTCTAGAGAAATAGCGATAACAAGAATTGTTTACGGACGGACGACGGACCACGGACGGACCACGGACCACGGACGCAGGGTGATTTGAATAGCCCACCATCAGATGATGGTGGGCTTAAAATACCGTGCGATCCTTATATAACTGTTTGACTACTTAAACACTGCAAACAATGACCTGCAATTGTATTGGTGCCTAGGCAGTATTCCTAAAGGCCAAATTATCTCAAGACCCCATAGCAACAAGAGGCCCAGAGGGCCTGTATCGCTCACCTGAACATGTTTAAAATAATTGGTATGAAATAAAGATATAGCACTCCATCGTAGGTGTTTAAAATAATTGGTATGAAATAACGATATAGCACTCCATGGTAGGTGCTGTAAGTACATATGAAATTTCAGAGAAATCCATCCAGTACTAGAGATATAACAAATTTCAAACAGAGCCCACCCCTATGCCCCTGGGGGGGGGAAGGTGAGAAAAAAGACGACCGACACCATTTATACAAAATTGAGTCCCCTTGGCCTAGGGATGCTCCAGACCAAATTTAGTCAAAATCGACTTGGCCGTTCAGGACTAGTAGCGTTTTAAAGAAAAGTTGATGGACGGACGACTGACGCTGCGGTATGGCATAAGCTCACCCTGGTCCTTTGGACCAGGAGAGCTAAAAATGAAGATTTCAGACTACCGTGGGACTACATGCATCAGACTGCCATACAGTTGGGTCCTCAGCCACAGGGCTTACAGAGTAAGAATTGATTATCGGATTGCAATTTTGAGTGTATATCAAGCTGAGCTACTCGACAGACAACATATCATCACTTTCAGAATGTCATACCTTTTAAAGTTAAGGGTACCCTGTACATTGTAGCAGTTATAATTGCAAAGAAGAGTTCCACTCGGAGTATATCGGACATAAAATATCTCCCTTCTGTATAGAAAATGTTGAGAAGGATTTAATATTTGAAATAAAAAGCGTGAAAAATGGGTCCCACGCCGTGAGACATTTTGGAAGGCTATTTTTCGTGAGTCTCACGCCAAAATAAATCGTTTGATATGGCATGTATGGAGTTTTCATGGCTTAGAGTACCTTCTCCTGTCAAGCTATTCATAGGCTTTATTTTGACACTTTGATATGATTGACGAAGTGTAGGCTTTGTAATGTGAAGATCTGTTGTTTTTGTTTTCTTTAATTCTATTGTCAAATAATCAAATTTTGAAACATCCATAATTTCGTAAAATGCATTGCAACATGTGAATTTTAAGGAAAATTTCTTTTGAAAGTGGTTTAACAGTGATTTCACAACAGTGACAATAGTAATAAATAGACATTTGAACTTATTATCTTTCGTCACTCTGATGATCTTTTACGTTAAAATGTCACATTAAAAAAGATAGCAAGTATAGTACAACAGGTAGAAATGTACAATGTCATGTAACTTGGTTAGGCAGTGAGGTGAAGCTTCCACCTCTATCTAACATTATATATCATTAAGCTTAACAATCCGATTAAAACCGGACTTGTAATTCCGCTCCCCTACGACACACTCCATCGGAATTACTAGTCTTATTTAGATTGGTTTGTTAAGCTGAAGTGACAACATGCACTGATACCTACCAACAATAACATAAACAAATATACATGTAGGACTGAATGTTTCATGTTTTAATGATTTCTGTGAAAGATCAGCTGAATGTTAATGAGAATGCCTTGTATCCGAAGTTTGTGCAGACATCAATCTTAGGTCTGTTCCCAGCAGTACAAAGCACCTACAAAGTAACAGTGTAGTTTTTAAATACATCATACACTGTTATTGACCAGTTTGCATTTCCTGTTTGTGTTCAAAACAATCTTTAATAGCCTTCAATACACTGTTAAAGTATAACGAAAATATCCAATTGCAATTATTGTTGCCATGATAGCCAGTGTATATTCCATCCATTTTTAAAACGTTTTTTGAATAGTTTTATCCCTCAGTAACAATAGAGCACATTATTGAACACGCCTTATATTTCTCTTAATGATGTATTATCTGTGCCTACACATACTCCTTTGAAATTAAGTTTGTTCAGGCATGCACTTATTNGGGGGGGAAACCCAAACCATATTTAATCATTTGTCATTCCTCACAACTATAAGAGGGGTTTGATTGTTCATACATGGGCATTGAAACTACCCAGTATCTTACAATTAGAGAATTACCAAGGGCAGTGGATTTCCCCATACATACCTTATGACTATTGAGGGCAGTGTTGACAACAACACTGAAGACATTGGTAGGAGTACAAGGTATCCGAGACTTCTGGTCACCATTGACGTACCAATGATTAACGTATGGCTCACCTCCCGCGGAAATAATCTGGAAAACGTTCAGGAGGTGAAAAAGAATGAATATCTTCTTCCTTCTACAAATCTCACAGATCTTATATTCTAATTAAATTAAACCATTTTCCAATCATTCAAAGTAAGCATTTATTAAACAACAAGAACAACTGCAAAGGATTAAAGGATTGCTGTTATATAGAGAAATAATAACATCTACATCAGCATATTCATATCTAATTAAGTGAGAAAACTTAAATATTAAATAGAAAGCTAGAATTCAAAGATCAATGTAAAAGATATGATAACATCTACATCAAATTTGGAGTAAAGATATTACATTAAAGTTTACTTTACAAACAATTCAAGCCCTGAATTCAAAGTTAGTAAAATTCCTCTAGTTACTTGTGTGAAAGCTAACTTATTTAAAGCAGAAAAACCTTGAAGATATATCAGAAGATAATAGTGTTTGTCAGTTCATCATAATAAAGAATAGTGACAGATTAAATAAAGACCTCCAATCTGTATTTCCTAAGTATCTAAGTGCACAATTGACTTGTAAACTTCACATACAGATAAACATTGTGCAGGAGTTATAACATTTTTTGACCTCACTAAAAATAATTTAAGCATCGTTAGTTTATAACTGCTCTATTGCTAGGTAATAACCTCATTCCACTAGAATATTACTGAGAATATATCATTAAGGGTGGTTCTTGTGAAAGTATCTGAAACAGCTCATACCGTATCCTCGTAGAACATGACCGTCTTCTGACATACAGCTGGAGTATCAAACACAGTGGTGGCCTCTAATGATCGTAGGTGCCATAACGACATCTTTGGACCGCCTCCACACACCTGTAAACAAGCAGATAACACATTAAATGGTTTGGTGATAGCTCATCAAAGGCAGAATGTTTTCTCGTATTTTTAAATTTACATACTTTGTATCTAGAATAATTCAAGTGTGATACATTTTTTTTATTGCAACCATAAAACTGGTTGCACGTACAGTTTTTACTAAACTGAAAAATTGTATGTTAACAATTTGTTCTAAATATATAAAATAGTTTTTTTTCTAAAATAGAATGCGATAATGCTAAAATTCATATATTATTCTTTTTATCTAAAATGGAAATATCTGGTGGCCAAAAACCAAAATAAAGAAGTTGGCAAGACATTATACATTCTAATAAATAGTGTATGGTTTTAACATTTCCTGTTCATTAACTTCTCTTGAGATAGAAAAATAAAATACTGTGGTTTTACACATACAAGAATCAACCCATTTTTCTCTCTGACATGATCAACTTTGAAAAAGACGGCGAGTCCACACACAGAAATTCTAAATTAGCCATCGACTCACCAACCAGTCATCACCCGTCTCCATAGCTACACATCCCAGCCACCTTCCAAACTCAGGTCGGGCACATAACTAAAACATGGGAAAACACAGACATAAACATCGGAGAAATCAACATAAACCTTCAGTGGTGACAAAGTTTGGAGAAATTGTCTTAAAGGTAAACATTGAAGTAGGGTCATGTAGAAGACACAATGTTTTATACACAAAACATTCAAATAAGGAGCCCCCAGGCCTCTACTGCTTAACTCTTTATTTATTTTTTCATGTAGAAAATTGGTTCTAAGGAAACTTAAAGTGGGTTAAGGTTACTGTATACCGGAAAACTTTCACCCCGTTCAACTTTCGCCCTTCACCGACAGAGTCCTTATTCTCCCAGTGTTAAATTCGCTCTACATCAGTGAAAATTCCCTGTTGCCGCCTCTCTGACGAACACTTATCATTCATGTAAATATTTTAACTAAATGATGTGTTTTTGAAACATTAAATAATTAAAAAATAAAACAAATTGTAAATCCTTTATTATGAAACATAAGGTTGCATCACACACACTGGACCCCAATTGCATCACATACGGTTCCTAAGTTAAGCTCAGTGTAGACAAAAGTGACAAAACATGTGCCGTCGTATACATATATTTTTTCAACTTGCGCCGTCATGTTAAATTCGCCCTCAGATCGGAAGGCGAAAGGGGCGAAAGTTAAACTGCGGTGAAAGTTTCCCTGTATACAGTATATTAGGTAATGCCACACGTGTGATCATCTGACAGTATTTGTTTGAAGATATCGGACAACATTCAAGCCCAGTAGGTTACTGGCTGTCTCTTAGCCTTCCAATTCTTCAGAAGAAGTTATTCAAGTTTTTAACACACAGGTTACAAAATCTTACATAAAATAACAGATAAATTCACAAAGATTGAACATAACGATCATGCAGCTGGTACTGCAATCATTTAGAAATAGTTGAGTGTAGAACAACACTTACCTGGTTTTTGTATGGTTCTAGTGTGTGTTCTGCTGCTGATGGGTGCCTCATGTCTGAAGGAAAACAACCAAGCTTCAATAAGCAATTATAATTCAATTCCAAGCCAATGTTGATACAAATACATACATTATAGTTTAACCCATTCACCCCTGAAATTTCATAATGAACTATTCCAACTGTTGAATAAGAAGAGTTCAAATGTGTCTTCAGGGGTGATTGAGGTACAGTACATTTATTGGAACTAAAAAACAAATTGCACTACACACATTTGACTTTTCAACCTGCGGCCAGTGCCTGGAGACTGCCCCAGGTAATTAGCCTTAAACCAACGACCCAGTGGTAGAGAGCTAGTGATGGTAGATGGTCACACTTTAATCACTTGGCCACCTGACTTTTCAAACACTGACATAATTGACAGATGATAAGAATGTTTATAAGTTCTTATTTGGATTAAAGAATCAGAACTGGAACAATTACTTTGATTTGTATGAGAAAGTATTAGGAAGAAGTATTGACTGATGTTGTTATACAGAACTCACCCCAAAGTTTGACTGTGCCATCCTCTGATGCTGTAGCACACATCTGACCTTTATTTTTCAGGGACACACTGTGAATGTAATTATCATGTCCAGACAAAGTGACCTGCAATGTAAAATATTAAGAATTGTTCTGCATTGCCACTTCATAAACATACGAAAATGAGCTGTGAGTTACGAGATCATAAACCTGGAGTGATGATCCTGATATCATTACAATTGTGACATCAAAATTATAACGTTAAGACAGCTTGCTGATACTGGCAGTTGGCTTGCCCATTTAATGAAAACATACCTCCAGTAACGCATGTGAAATTTAGATATCAATTTGATGTCAAAATAAATGAAAATATAATATGAATAGTAACCATGTGTGTGATTCTAAACAGGATTTGAGAAAAATTTCACAATGAACAAACTTCTCTTATTCAATTTGTCTACAAAGTTGTTCGGAATTATTAGACTATAACTAAAAAATGATTATTGATGAAATGTTAAATAATATCACCATTAGATGCGCATGCATCTGATGTGTTTTCATGTATTATAAGGCTGCGATGATTTCTAACTAACATACAATGTAGTAAGGAATTAAGATGTACTGTACAGCATCTTGTAGATTTTTCACATTTTATAACCAGACCATCAAAATGCACTACTGTATTACATAAGGGTTTTTAAGTTCTTCAATTTTCCTGAAAAGATTCTTCTCGACTTCCAAAAGATATTAGAATCGGTCTGCAAGTTCAATTAAATCAATTAATGATGAGCTCCTGTTGGTTTTCAGTATTTTCAATCTGGAGGTTTTCAAGTCAGGTAACCTTGACCTAGATGATAACTGACCTATGACCTTGACATCACTTACCAGTTGTTCCCCGGTCTCCAGGTCCCAAACATACACATTGTTGTCCCCACAACCAGCATATAGTCGGCATTGTGTTTCCTGTAAACAGTGAAAACAAAGCGGTTTTTGTGGATTTTATTTAGGCGAGTCCCAACAATGATTTTAAAATGTTATTGATTCCCATTACTGAAGTTTAATAACATCAAATGTTTAGGGAGTCGTATAAAAAAGCACACACATATATCCATGTCCCAAATATCATTGACAAAACACCTCCATATAGTATGTATATGAATGTGTCATGATGCTATGGAAACTTAATGCCTTAAATGATATTGAATTTAAGTACATTTGATTAGCCTCTAATATAAGGTTCATGAGACCTGGTGGAGTGTTGCACTACTGTATTCAACATTTTGGTGAACATTGATACTTGTACATAAAAGCTACCCTTGAGTGAACATATTGTCATATGACTTTTAAAAAGGAAAAAAAACCCTGAACAATAACCTTATTCATGTAAGGTCCTTCTCTCTACTCTCTACAGTAGTTCACTACAATGTGGAATCTGACATCACAGCAAACCAAACTGTTTCCAATAGAACATTAGCATTATTAACTCCCTCAAAACTCTGTTGTCACGTCTTAGGTTGTAGTGGAACAGACTGAAGGGTTTTACTTGAATCAGATTGATAAAACCCAATTCAACCTTTGTTCAATAGGTTTTCTCACTATAGATAACAGTGAAATTCAGCAAAGACACTTCCAATTTATTACACAATTTTTTTTCCTCAAAAAATAGAGTAACATTTTAATGTCTTTAATCTACAAGATATCCTACCTGTTTGTCTATGACAATGGTGTTGACCTCTGTTTGATAGAAGGGTCCCCTGGAACAGATCAAAACATGTACTAGGATCTATCATGTAATAACAATGCCTGTTAGGAGTAAACTAATATAGGTACCATTGCCTTTGAATGTTAAATAAATTAAAATGTTATTAAGAATTAGTAAAATGTTATCAAGAGTTATTAGTTTTATTTTAAGATAGGTCTCTTGAATCTGGTGCAAGCCAGCTGAAAGAGCCTGTTGACTCAATTTCTTTCAGATGTTTTATGTAACTAAATTGAAAATTTTGGAATTACCGATCTTCTGATGACAAATTCTGTCATATGCTAATTTCATTGTTGATTTCAATGACTTTGAAAATACTTAATATTGAAAATTTGAGTTATTACTAGCTTGTTGAACAGGGGTCTTAATGTTATTAAGCATGTTAGATAAAACCACATAAAGTACAATGGCTTTCATTTCATTTGTTACAAAAATACATGTACAGAGCAAAATCAAGATTCCAAGGGAACAATACATTTTCTGCTAAACTTGTCATACCTACTTTTTAGGAATAGCCCATGACCAGATCACTTTTGGAGACTGAAAAATACAAGACATTCAAAAATCAGTAACATGTTAACAGTGTCCTTTAGTTTCTGGTGATACACACATAAACATTGTGTTCTGTTCTTAAATAACTAGCATACAAACAAACCAGGAATGTCTCAACCTAATACACATGACAAGGGAAATAACCTGAAGACTTAATAAATAAAAACAAAATTTTGTCAACAGTAACTTACACATATATCACACATAAACTTAGGTATATTGTACAATATTTACATTTCCACTGCACAGAGCCTAGATGTTTCTACCGGGCCCAATGTATGTTATTTCCGTATAACATACATTAGGCCATTGTGACATCGCTATGCTTGTGACATCATAACTGTAACGTTGGAGATTGCACTGCTCCATTGTCAACTGGTGGCTGTTCTCTGTATGGATTTACCCTGACGTTGAAACATGTTCAGACTAATATTATGTCTTTATTTCTGTGTGAACTGTAAGTTGATTAACATAAAATGTAAATATAAGTATTGGTTGTCATATTTTTGACATTCATTGGTGTGTAACATACATTGGCTTACCTACATATTTAACATGGCGCGCTAGCGTGCACCATTCAATATGTAGGTAATTATATAAGCCAATGTATATTACACACCAATTCATGTCAAAAATATGACAACCAATCCTTAATTCTATACAATTTTAGCTTATTACATAGTACAAGTGAAATACTGTATACATGTAACCTGTCTAAATATGTCCCTGTCTAATCCAGATCCCTGTCTAATCCAGATCCTTGTCTATACCAGCATTCATATTTAGTTGGATCAGTTCATTTTTCTTCATAACTAATTATAAGTCATAGTATGTCAGCCATATTTTATCTGACTGCTGTGTTCTTTTAAAACTGGTGTTGGTTCACCAATCTTGCTATAAAAATACTTGTTGAAGCTCTGTCTTTGGAGCGTTTTTTAACTTCTACAATCAACTTACTGACTTTTTAATCATATATATACACAGTTAGTTGTACAATGTGATTATTTTAACCCTTAATACTGATAATTTCATATCTTTTGTCAAGTAAATGCAATATTTCAAATCGTTATAACATTATGAATGTCTACTATCAATGACTGCATTAACCAGCCAGATCCTTTGGTCCCTGTCTCTGTGAAAGTTGAAAACAAAGAACAAGAATTTATTGTGATGTCATAATGCTGCAAGTACCTAAATTATGACATTATATTAAATAGCTAAGCACCATTTTGTTTGAGATGATATAATGGCAATATGCTTTGTTTATTCAGTAAACAATTTGTCTATTTATGCTCCGATATTGAAAAAAGAACATATATTAT
This sequence comes from Mizuhopecten yessoensis, assembly GCF_002113885.1. NCBI lineage: Eukaryota > Metazoa > Mollusca > Bivalvia > Pectinida > Pectinidae > Mizuhopecten > Mizuhopecten yessoensis. The sequence continues at coordinate 432,029 of NW_018406035.1, forward strand.
TTCCCTTAACCTGGACAAACATATCCATGACTTGTCCTAGCGCAGAATTTCCTTGTCAGTTCCAAGTGTGAGACACCCTTTATGTTTGAATGACATCACAAGTAAATCATATCAGTGAGTAATATCACTTTTTTACAATCAGATGACTTTATATTATAGCATCATAAGATGCTTGGCATACAAAGCATATTTTTTTAATGAAACAATGATTTGTTAGGACTCGGAAAAAAATAATAATTTCCCAACTTTGTGGTAAATAAATCCCCTTTGGGGCAAGATGGGCAAATCTCAACCCTAGCCTCATAGTAAGATTCCTATGGTAAATTGTCAAACACTCTGCAAGCCTTTGGCTTTGGACAATTTAAAAATTTTGCCTCTTGGATTCAAAATAAACTCACCTCACCCAAAGAGGGCTGTAAGGTTCTAATACTATACATGTACATTATATCTGCCATCACCTCACCCAAAGAGCGGTGTAAGGTTCTATTATTATACATGTACATTATATCTGCCATCACCTCACCCCAAGAGGGGTGTGATGTTCTAATACTATACATGTACATTATATCTGCCATCACCTCACCCCAAGAG